>NW_027530980.1:0-215672 GCF_008692635.1 Crocuta crocuta
CGGCTCTTTCAGGGGCCCCAGCCGCCCGGGAGCTACAATGGCGGAGGCGCGCCACCACTCTGAAGTCCTGCTTCCAGGAACCATCACAAAGAAGTAGTTTGTGTGCTCAGCTCCCCCCAGGACGAGTTGGCATGAGGGGACCTGGTGTGCAGGTATTGGCAAGTACGGTCTTTCTATGCACCGAGTGGAGGTTTTCCAC
This sequence comes from Crocuta crocuta, assembly GCF_008692635.1. Classification (NCBI taxonomy): domain Eukaryota; kingdom Metazoa; phylum Chordata; class Mammalia; order Carnivora; family Hyaenidae; genus Crocuta; species Crocuta crocuta. The sequence continues at coordinate 200 of NW_027530980.1, forward strand.
CCCGGAGCGGAGGTTTTTCTGTTTCGGACTCTCTCCTTTTCCCCTCTCACTCCCCGTCGAGGGTAGAGGGGGATCGCCTCCCACCCTGGAGTCTCCGATCCCGGCCCGATTTTATCTTCCCCGGTTCGCACTCACATTAGAAGGCGCTCTCAGTGGATTCTGCGTCCTTTTCTCCCAATCTCTCAGGTTTTGTAAGGTTTCCAATGGCTTCAGATCTTTTCTGTGTGATGTATGGGCGCGAGTGCAAGTACGGAGCTCCTTACTTCTCCGCCATCTTGCCCCCTCCCTCCACATTTTTCTACTACACAAATTCTTATTGTAGCCATTTTATATAGATGACCTGAATTTCCACTGTGAGGGTGAACATTAGAGGAAGTCAACTGTATCAGAGGTATGGTTGTACAGAATTTATGTGAAAACAATGCACAAGTGGTATGTGTATAATAATTAAGACTATGGAACATTGCAGAGATTATGTGTTATCTTGTATTTCTTAATTTTATTTTCTATAGCAACATTCGCTGTATTTCTGTGAGAGCACGATTAGGTAAACAGGTTCTTTCACTTCTAATGCTGACATGAATATCTGGTTACATCTTAAGGTGGTGTTCTTAAAGTTAAGAAAAAAAGCAATATTGAAAAATCTAGTTTATGCTAATATTTGAGTACACTGTTTCTGGAAATGAAAGATCTAAATTTTTATTTATTGTTTCTTTTTTTTTTATTCATATAATAGCTCTTCTTTTTCACTTATAAATAGGACATTTCATGTCATCAGTTTGGTAGTAACATAGTGAACCCCTACAACAAGCCTAATTTGTCTATCATCATATATTCCAATGCATTCCTTCCCTTTAATCACTTCACTAAGTCTGAGGCTATTTCTCCATCTCTGTGTGTAAACAAATGGAAACCTTATGGGTAACCCATCCTCACTTTCAAAAAAGCTGTTTATTTATATTAAAAATTTCTCATAGATATTGCTTATGGTTGAGTGCTCACCATATTATAGGAAGTCTTTAATAAAAGAAAAACATTTCAAATTCGTTTCAAACATTTTTAGTGATGTCACAAAGAAGCATCACCAGAAAAACCAAAATTTGCCTGTGTTATCTTCTTTTTTTTTTTTTTTTTAGGCTATTTACCTAGACAAATAAAAATCTGGCAACCCTCCTTCAAAAAATATGTCCTACAAATACCATATGTTTTCATGTATAGGTAGATTAGGAGAAACTTAATGGAGGACCATGGGGGAGAAGAAGGGGGGAAAAGTTGGGGAGAGGAATGGAGGCAAACCATGAGAGACTCTTGAATGCTGAGAACAAACTGAGGACTGATGGGGGGGGGGGAGAGGGAAGGGGGTGATGGGCATGGAGGAGGGCACTTGTGGGGATGAGTTCTGGGTGTTAATGTGGAATCCAACTTGGCAATAAACTATGAAGGGAAAAAATGTACTAATTTTATATACATCATTATAATTCATTTATTCTTTCAATAAGCATGCATGTTTTGCTTTGCATTACATTCTAGTCCATAAAAAAATAATTTAAGAAAACAGTCATAAAGTGTTGTGACTGGGTTTCCCCCGAAATAAACCCCGAGAAAAGAATGTAAATGCATGTAGTTTATTTTGGAGTTGCATGAAACTCAGGGAGGTGAGCAACTAGGAAGGAAAACTGGTAAAGGAAAGGAGTCAAAAAAAGAATGTTATTAATCCCATAGGGAAATTCTGGGTAATGCTGTAAAACACCATTGAGGTGTGACAGGCCTGGGTATTTAGGTACTTGGGTGGGTTGGGAGGTAAAAGACTAGGAGGGTAAAGGGTGGAGGGAGAACTTGGCTGGATGGTGTGTGTTGGTAATTCACAAGCATATTTTTGTCCCTCTGGCCGCTGGGCAGAGAGTAGCCATCTAGTGTTCCAGATGAGAGAGAGAGAGAGAGAGAGATGAACTGGCTGAAGTGGACTAGAGGGCATTTACGTGTAGGAACAAGCCAACTGATGTCTTTAGTATGTGTGTTTGTATTAGAAGTGCTCCTCTGGGTAATGACAGAGAATCTAAAAGATGGAAACATTAGTCTGGGAGTTAAAATATCCAAATTCTGGTTCCACATTGATGACTATAGTAGGCTTTGATGTTCTTTTTTTTCTTTCTTTTCTTTTCTTTTCTTTTCTCTTTTCTTTTCTCTTATTCTTCATTCATTCATTCATTCATTCATTCATTCATTCATTCTGAGGGAGAGCGAGGAAGAGAGTGAGAGAGAGTCCCAAACAGGTTCTGAACTATCAGTGCAGACACCCATGAGGTGTTGATCTCAAGAACCATTAGGTCATGACCTGAGCTGAAATCAAGAGTTGGAAACTTAACCAACTGAGCTACCCAGGGACTCCCTGATATTGTTATTTGTATATAATCTGTGCCTCTGAAATACTATTAATCTTGATCCTCAAGCATTCTTAATATAAAACATACAGGATTTATATGATGTTAATTGTGAGAATTTAAGCTCTCTTCACACCTCTGCCAAATCATTGTTTGATCATTTAAGTGGTTTTTTCACAAGTTGGCATACTCGATTCTACTTACAAGCTCCATTTCACAAGGGTGAAACCTTACACTATATTTTGAACTGAAAGTGGCAAATTAATGCTAGTGGCCACTGAAAAAGTGTTGCAGCTGCTGACACCTTGCTAATGCCTAAGAATGGTCTTGTAAAGTCGCTGAAAGCCTACATTAAAAGTGCAACCGTGAGCCTTCAATTGCTGCCTTGCTGTTGGATTAAATAATAAGAATCTGGGGTTCTCAACATTCCAATATTCAGCTTTTTTAAAAACTCTTTTTGTAACCCTCTTGTCTTATTACATGAGTGCATGGGAACTCGGTCCAAGTTGTGTTAGATACAACATTTTATTAAACATCTCTTAGCCATTTTTTTCTTTCCTTGAAGGGTATGTATGCCACTCTCCCAGGATAAATGTTGACTTACCATAGAGCCTCTTATTTAGGTTTCTTGATCACTCTGTAACACTCAAGCATGCTACAATTCCAGGATAAAAAAGCACAAGCAGCTTGTTCTGATTAGACTGTGACATTAAAATTCTGACTCTTTATAGATGTTTATGTCCCTGCTTGCACTATGTCATGAAGTGTGAGCTGGCCTGTGTGCATTAGAGGCTGTGGTCTTATTGTGCCTTAGCTGAGAGTGTGGAGATATATATGTATATATCAGATATATGTCAGATGTATATATCAGGCTGAGTACACCTGAACAGCGATATAATGAATTAAACTTCATTAATCTCTGGTATAAAGGTATCATATGTTTTTCAAATGTCAAAACCAAAGTGATATGTGTGTCAGTTTAATGACTATTTGGAAAGAACAAACTTGAAAATACCCTTCTGTGAGTTGGCTGCTGACAGTTTCTCATGATTGAAAATAGAATGTCTTCTGTTCATGAATTTTGAACATGGATAAATAGTGTGTCCTTATGTTCTCCTTCAACTAAGATGGTGTTGCTGACCTCCCACATTTCATATCCATCATGAGATGAAACCCCATTAGCAAAGTTCACATCAGAATTTGTCCTCGTCAATGCAAGTTTGTCACAAAATATTCCCTTCTCCCTTGTGAGATTGTGAAGGAGTCATTATAGGGAGATGTGTTGGATATACTTAAAGCAATAGCACACTGTTATCACATTGTTTATCACATTGTTGTGATAAACTCATTAGCATTGCCAGTGCTTCAGGAACTTTTTATATCATCTATAAGATAGGACAAATAGAAAATCTCATTAAAATCTTGATGGATATCAATACTAAGCAATTTATTCCCCTTTGTGCAAAGGAAGGCGCCACATGTGCAGTTTTGTTTCTGACAGGGAAGATGAATTTTTCTGTATATTCTATTTTCCCCATCCTTTTCCTTATTTCTTGACCATGCTTATCTGAATGGGAGATCACAGGTTCAGTTGTACCAAACCAGCAACTGGTGTTTCCATAAGAGAAAATTTGTACTCCTCTATTGAGTCTCGAAGTGTTTTTGTTTGTTTGTGTTTGTTTTTGTTTTTTTTTAATATCAGGAGAACAGGCCAAAGTGTAACTGACAGATGGAGGCTGGAGCCTTGTATGGCAAGGCACAAAGGTTCATTTAATTTGATCCTATACAGAACAAAGCACAATGCCAAGTATAATGCTTTCTGATGGATTTTGATTAGCTGTGCTTGGCTAGCTCTTCTTTACATTACTTCAGTTCACACTCATTTTGAAGACTAGATGAAATTTCTTCATAGCAGTGGCATGTCCATTTGGGGCAGAGGGTAATCAGGCCCAGCTACTATTTCCCTCGCTTACTCACATACACAGTAACCTGCTTTCCCTGCTGCTTTACAAGAATTACTGAAACATTTTTTCCCTATGGCCAGCTAGATCAGTCTCTGTGACTTCCTTGTATTTGATTCTAAATATTGTTTCAAAAATAAATTCATTATTCCTTGGAATACAAAAGTAGGATGGGAAGTCACCTTGAGTTTCGCTCAGTGTTTCTCTTGTCTTCAGTATAAAACACAATCTGAGTCCTCCCTGAGAATGAGAATCTTATTTCTAATGACCTCAAAGAAAGAAGATTCCATAACCTTTCAAAATTCTATCCTCTATTTATCAAGCTACAATATTGACTTTTTTTAACCTGTTTCTGGAGATTAGGCTTATCTCACTCTATTTTTTTTTCTCCACTCAGTGAAGATAGGAAAAATATGTCTGTGTCTGGGTTTTCTTTATCAAGAGTGTGTGATTTATTAATGTTTATAAGACTTTTAGATAAATGAGATTTAGCCTATTTATTCCTTCCTTTTCTTTTTTTATTCAATTATTATTTTATGCTTATGGTAACTAAAACAGCCACTTTTGAATAACAAGGAAATGAAGTCATTACATTCAACTTAATAAAAGCTAAGTAAAAATTATATTTCTGCAGTTAAGATCACATGAAAATTTAAGGGATCTAAATTGTTAGTGCACAGATTGATACTTAACATTTTCTATATTTGATGTGCATCTTTTCTCATAATTTCATTGAAGTGAGAGATATGGGGAGAAATCGTTTGTCTCAGAAAAGTAATTCACTGTTATTTTAATATATACATCAATTATTTTTTATCAATTTGTATTTCAAATTTAGCAGATATAAGAAATCCACAAGGAGAATTGACAGTAATAGCAATTTGGAAATAGAAACTTGAAGCTGAAGAGGAGATCTGGTCTAGTCATGCAGATTTGGTAACCTTAACATTGAGAAAAACTAGTAGCTTCATGGACATGGATGAAGATTAAGATTTCCAAATGAGATCAGTGTCTAATGATATGTTTACAGCAGTTGATGATGAAACATCCCAGGCCTTTTGACACATCTTTCCTCTCTCTCTCTCTTTCTCCCTGTGTCTTGCATGCATGCACACACATGTGCGCGTGCACACACACACACACATGCATACACACACATGATTAACCTATTAACCTTCAGGCCATCAATAACTTTGAATGGCCTTGGGGCAGCTGGCTCAGTGTTTTTTGTTTTGTTTTGTTTTGGCTTTTGGTTTCTGTATTTTTTTTCCTAGTGATAGCATGCAACAGGATGTTCTTATTTTGTTCTTATTTCTCCTTGTTCTCTGTACTCACTTCTTCAAGAATAGAAAAAGCATGACTTTTTTTTTTCATTTTGCTTCAGAAGATCTCCATTGATAAAGACCAAATCCTCTGAGTTTTATTACCATGAATTATGCAATAAAGTGTTTGCTGTTTGCTCACTTAAATTCAGGTTTAATATTCTGCTTTTCAAGTTCTTGCCTACCTGGCTAAAATTGCTTATACTTCTGTTGGACCCTAATAAGGTGGTGTTTGCTTACTAATGCAATATATTTGCCTTCTTATATGTATTTTCTCTAAAAGCAATTTCAGAGTGTAAAACCTCTTACATTTTGCAGGCTGTGAGGTAAAACCTAAATAATTTGATCCAGGCCATTTTAGAAGGTACAAGAAGGGCAGCTTAGAAGCCGTGTAATTTATATTAATTGCAGAGATGCATAAGTCATAATAGTCTGGGTTCAAATACCAACTTAATGCCGTTGTGACTTTGTATTCATCTCCCAACTACTGAACCTCATTTTACTCGTCTATTTAATAGATAAAAACATCATGCCTCATTGATGAGCTGAGACATTTACAAGAAATATGCAGTCACTAATATATAGTGGATGTTCGATAAATGTGCATTATCTTTTACCTATGTTTCTGCTTCTATATTCAAACACTAGGCCTTCTTCCATCCTGTTAACCTCTATCAATAAAGGAAACCTTCCCCAAAGAGGACAATTTGTATATAAATATCATTTTCATATGTATATGTGTGTGTATTTGGAGAAATTCAAAAATTGAATTTTATACATGAAGTTATATTATCTATAGATAAAGATAATCTAATGATCTAAAGAAAATATGGAAGGTAATTTGGATTTATGACATGATAATCTTAACAAATATTTGTTATAACCTACCAGAAATTGATTTCTTCTGGAATTGATTACCTTGCTAATGATTTCTGATTATTAGTAATGACTAATTATATCTTACTCTTCACATATAAATATCACTCAGATACTAAATAAAATCTATTCAAAAATTATTCTTCCTAAAAAAAGGTTCAATGGCTAAATTGAACTACAATAAGTTTGTAAGTAAGCAAACATCATGACAATTTTACCAAAAATCTCCTCTCCAATAATAAAATGGCAACATGGATTCACTGTACTAATACAATAAGAAAGCTACCAAGTACATCCATCTCCATAATGGATACCATTTAAATTTTAGTGGATTGTAAATGACATAAGAATGATCTTTAGGATGGACTTAAGTTAAATGGTTTTCCCAGAGTCAGAGACAACAGGTGTCTACTAGTGTACCAACAAGCAACATTTTATGTTGACCTTGTCTCTATGGTTATTCTGACACTGACACATGTACTTTTGCCTCTTCTTCAATTGCACTCCATGAGCAATGATTAAAATTAGTATTACTATTTTCTTACAAGACAGGATTCTACCCTGATATTTGTCTCTCCTGTTTTGCATGATCTTTTTTGTTGTTATTGCTCTTGTTTTGTTGTTTTAAAACACTTTGTATTTTCTGATATACTTTACCCCCATATTTGTTAATCTGGCTTCATTCTTAATATTTTTGTCTATTTGCCTTAGATTCCTGTACATCCATTGCTTCCTCATTACTATAAAGCACATTTTGCTTTTCTCAATCAATTTCTCTAACTGGTCAATTAAATAAGAGTCTCACTCCTTCACTGCATTATTCAGCCTGACTAATCTCATTATGTGCAAATGATGTAATGGTATGATTGGCTAAAATGGCAAGGAAACTCCCTTTATTTATTAGGCATGATTCTGATCAATCAGAATTATAAGAAGTAATTATGAATACAGGCACCATTGCTAGAGTGTATATGAGTACCTCAAGTAACACTATAAGAAGTTGGCTTGACTGGAAATTTTGAATGCAAGTATGTATTTGACTACACTGATAGTCTAATTTGACTATACTAATGGTGCCTTAAGGGAAAAGTAGAAATGATTTTGTGCCTCTGTTTGTAAAGCAAAAGGAAAATGCTGAAATATTAGGATATTCTTGAGACATATATCACAGAACAAATAGGGAGCCAGATCAAAAACATGAGATAACAAAAAAAAAGTTAAGGGTTTAATAATCAAATATTGTTTCTTATTATGTGTTTTATAAATAACACATCTTAATTTAATCCTCACAGCTTCCTCAGGTAATAAGTATATCATTGACACCACTTTTATACATAATAAAACTCAGTTTCAGAGAGATAAAAACAATATGCTAAAAAGTTCTGCTTTAATCTTAGTGATATTAAACATTGGGGACAAAAAGACAAAGGAGTGGCATTAGTTGGCTTGGTTTATGTCAGAGTCACTCTGGCTATGGTTAAGAAAAGAATGAAAAGGTAAGGGAAGAAACTGGAAATCATTAGGAGGCCATTGTAATAATCCGGACAAGAGAAGAGTGTGGCTCAAATTAAGAAAGTAGCAGGTGTGATGGTGAAAAATGGCCAGATTTGGGAAGTGCTTTGGAGATAAGGCCTATAAGATATGGTAGAATGAATGTGGGCTCTGAGGGAAAGGACTATATCCAGAATGTCAGCTGAGGTTTTTATTTAAAGCAACTGGAAGGCTGGTCTTGTCAGTAACTGAGATAAGGAAGATTATAGGAAGAGCAGTTTGATAGGGAAGGGAGAATGACAGCTGAATTCTGGACAAGTTAAGTTTAGATGTCCATTAGACAACAAAGTGAGTGTATTATATAGACTATTATATACTTAAGATGGGAGTGATCAGGGCAGAACTTAATGCTGGTGATATTGTTATAAGCATACATATGGTCATTTAACGCCTTGAGAATAGAAGAAATCAACAATGATTTTTTTTTTAAGCAAGGAGGAGTAAGAGATATCCAAAAAAGATGATGAAAGATAAGTGATCACTGAGAAAGAAGGAAGACAAAGCAAGCATATGTCTCCAAAACTATGTGAAGGAATGATTTTAGCAGAAGGGAGTGATCACATATTTCTGGTAAATCAAGTAAGGTGAAGACAGAGAATTAACTATTGGATTTGGCAACATGAAGTTCGCTGGAAACCCTGACAAGAACATTTTTTGACAAAGTCATGAATATGAGAGCTTGATTTGATTGATTCAAAGAGAATGGAGAAAAAGTATTTAGAAGGCGTATACAAAGTAAAGTAGTTTCAAGAAATTTTTCTGTAATAAGAAAAAGAAAGTTTAGGGGCGCCTGGGTGGCTTAGTCGGTTAAGCGTCCGACTTTCGCTTAGGTCATGATCTCGCGGTTCGTGGGTTCGGGCCCCGCGGCGGGCTCTGTGCTGCCTGCCAGCTCAGAGCCTGGAGCCTGTTTCAGTCTGTGGCTCCCTCTCTCTCTGACCCTCCCCTGCTCACTCTGTCTCTCTCTCTCTCTCTCCTAGAAATAAATAAAACATTAAAAAAAATTTTGAAAAAAAGAAAAAAAGTTTAGCAGCTAAATAGAGAACCAAGGTCAAAAAGACTTTTTAAAAAATAGAGATATAACAGAATGTTTTCATGTTAGAAAAGATAGAAGAAGTTGCTGAGAATTCCTTGAGCCATGTTTTAATTGGAAGAAGATATGGGATCTCTTGTGTAGAAAGGGTTGTCCTTTGCTGATACTTAGAAAAGTACCTCAGCGATAGATGAGGCAGAGATGGGGATTTAATGGTGGGGGGTGGGGGCTGTTGAAGTTCTCTTCAGATTATTTTGGTCTTCTTAATAAGATTGGAATAAGATCACAATCTAAGAATAAGAACACAGCGGGAGTTTTGAAGGTCTGAAAGTTGGAGTAAAATTCCATTATGTCCTCCTAAATGTTTTATCATGAGTTTAAAGTGACACTAATCTATATGATTTTCTCTAACCATGGTTGGTGGTGAAGATTTAGGATGGAGGTAGGCAGAAATGTATACTGAACTAATTGGTGGCTCTGGCTTAGAAAATATGGTAAATGGGAGAGGGTCAGAAAATATGTTTTACTGAAATAGGGATTTAATCTATTTACAGAGAGAACTAAAGACATGATATGGCTAAAAGGAAATAGAAAGTTAACAAGGAAAATAGATTATAACTCTTGGGGTAGTTACAATATCATTGCAATTACATTTGTCTCTTCTTTAATTGAAATCAGCTTGAAACGAAATATGACATATGTTTGGCAACAAAACATTTGTTAAATATATATTTATAAACAATGAAATACATATAACTGAATAAAAAGTTATTTTACATTATTTTCTACAATTTAGAAATTCCTTATTAATTATTTTTAGAGAAGAAAAAACACTTTCTCTATTCAATACAATATTTTACTTATAAGATGAATAACTGCTGTTATACAAATACAAATAAAAAATAACACAAAATAAATAGAAATAAATAAATAATAACCAGTCTATATACTATGATATATTAGGCAACTAGACTGGGAATAGAGATGTGATAGAATTTATTGCACCTAGTAGAAACATTTTGCCTAGTTGTGAGTTATGTGAATATTACATACGGCAGGTGAGAAACTCCTTCCCAAGGATGCATGTTGATGGTCATTTGTAGTGTCATCAATGCTAATGTCTTATATCTGTGCTTCTAAAATTTATGAAGTACTTCGATATTTGTTTTCATAAGAATACCATGTATGAAGCAGCACAGTCATACAAACCTATCTTACAAATTATTCTTTTTAGATTCAGGGAAATTGAATTACTGCCAAGGTCATATAGCTAAATTTATAGCAGATTTAAATATAGTATGGTGAACTTTAGTTTGTTGTAGGAATAATATCTCTTCAGCAAAATTTGTGGGTAGATCAATTAAAGCATAGCTTTAGCCACCACAAAAGGAATAAATGTTCCAAATTTTTCCATAATGCCCACTCAAATACATACATACATAGACACACTCAATATTTTAAATGAATACTTGCTAGAATAAAACATGGAGTTTGAAAGCCCTTCCAGAGATTGATTAGTACACTATTAATATATTTTTCCCAAGTAGTGAAAATGTATTTTTGAAATTATATACTCTTCTTCATCATAAGGACCTAAATAATGACATGGATAATTATATGTGGTGGAAATAAAAGGAGACTGGCCTGTGCACACATATATCCATGAAGATCCAAACACAATTTGGGGATATAGAAAAATAGAACTAGGGGCGCCTGGGTGGCTTAGTCGGTTAAGTGTCCGACTTTCTCTTAGGTCATGATCTCGCGGTTCGTGGGTTCGGGCCCCGCGTCGGGCTCTGTGCTGACTGCCAGCTCAGAGCCTGGAGCCTGTTTCAGTCTGTGACTCCCTCTCTCTCTGACCCTCCCCTGCTCACACTGTCTCTCTCTCTCTGTCCTAGAAATTTAAAAAAAAAAACAAAAAAAATTAAAAAAAAGAAAAATAGAACTAATGATTGTACTCAGTAAGTGTTATTTTATTGCATTTAGTTTAGGGTTGCAAGTAAAAAAAGACCTAGTTTAACTCAAGCAGTGCAGATGTATTTTAAAAATACGTGTAGGGGCACCTGGGTGGCTCAGTCGCTTAAATGTCCGACTTCGGCTCAGGTCATGATCTCACGGTTCGTAGGTTCGAGCCCCACGTCGGGCTCTGTGCTGACAGCTAGCTCAGAGCCTGGAGACTGCTTTGGATTCTGTATCTCCCTCTCTCGCTCTGACCCTCCCCTGCTCACGCGGTCTGTCTCTAGAAATAAATAAAAATATTTTAAAAAATTTTTAAAATATGTGTAGACACAGGGCCATAAAATCTCAAAACAGCAATAACAAAAAGCTTGACATGGAGAGATAGCAGTATACCCTCAGGAATGGAAGTATTTAATATCCTTTTACATTATATAATTTCCTTGTCATTGAAATTTGCCAATCTCCATCATCATTGGCATTTCTCTTATCCTTATTCTTCTTTTACTGCATCTGTCTCTGATTCCCTCTATAGATTCCTGACCTTTGACTTTTGCTTATTTGTAGTTTCTGAATACTCACAACTTAAGCCCACTTACTGTCAACCATTGCCTCTCCTGCTTCATATTTTACATCTGTACCCAGTTTCATTGTCTGCTCTGATTAGGAATTGCTGGACTCTTTCATATTTTGTAGTTATAGTTGCCAAAGGAGAGGATCTCCCGGTGTCCAGCATTGTCCCTCTTTGAAGTTATAAATCTTTTCATGCCAGACCACTTCATTTGTTGCTGGCTGGCTTATGGTTCCTGGGTTCATTCAGTTGTGGCCAAAGCATATGTGATGGAATATAACTCCTAAGAGTTTCTCTCAGGTAGGAAACTTGCTGTGGGGCAGCATCTTTGCTAAGGGAATCGGAGTATGGTAGTTGCCACGATTGGCCTTTATATGATATTTCAGTGTCTGGGGAAGATTTATATATGATGAGGTCACATATCATAATTATTACTCATTTTACCTAGTCTCTACCCCATAGGGAGCAGATGGAGTTCCAATCTTATCTTTTATCACTTACTTTTGCTGACATCTACATAAAGGTTCTTTTTTAATTCCTTTAAATAACTCAGATAAAATAATAAAACTCAGATGTTAGGCATTGGATAGCAAAACAATGTGATTAAATAAGTTTTGAATTCCATTAATTTATTAATTTAAAGTAGCTATATTAATTTAAAGTACCAAGAGATCCTGTTCTTTCACTCTGCATGCTTTTTTTCTCCAAACTACTAGCATCAGTGAAAGTAGACATTTGTGTATAGCAGTTAATGCCCATATATCATAGTTTGGGGGAAAAGACCAAACAACTTAAGAAAGATGGATCACATTACAAATGCTCAAATCTGTTTTGAAGCAACAGATCTTTAAATCATTTTTCCAGGTTTTATTTGCATATAATATGGCAGTGCACATGGGAAGTCATAAGCATTCTGGTACACAAACTGGGATAATTTGATCTTGTATTTTACACTTCATATGGACATAAAATTATGAAATCTCAATAACAGCTTGATGCCATTTTATTCAGAATGAAATATGAGGTTGACAAATAGAAGTTGTGATTATGTAGGTCTATTATTGGTCTTTAGAAGCCCCAAATTTAATCTTTAAAAAACAAACTTTTGCTATGTCAAATATTCTTTTGGTCAAGAACTCATATCAATGAAGAAACTCACTGCAATCAGTTAAAGTGACTCATCTGTCTTCCACTGCTTCAGAGGTTCTAATGAAGTGGCAATCAAGCTGTCAGAAGGCGCTGTTGTTAACTGTAAGCTTGCGTGGGCTAAAATTTCCTCTCTAAGATGGAAAATTTCCTCTCTCCTGTCTTGGCAGGAGGCCTGAGTTCCTGGCTACATGGGCCTTTTGCTATATGAGTAGCTTCATATTCATCCAGAGCATGTGATCCAAAAGAAAGGACAAACAGGAAGGTGTGATGCCTTTTATGACCTAGTTTGTAAGGTTGTACATTTTTACCTTATTATTATTTTTCAATATGTGTATTTCTTGAAAGTGAGTAAGTGTCAACTCCAAGTTATACTCAAAAGAAGAAGGCCTCATGTGTAGCAACATGGATGGACCTTGAGGGTGTTATGCTGAGCGAAATAAGTCAGGCAGAGAAGGACAAATATCATATGTTTGCACATATAGGAGGATTAGGAGGAACTTAACGGAGGACTCTGGGGGAGAAGAAGGGGAAAAACAGTGGGGGAGAGGGAGAGAGGCAAACCATGAGAGACTCTTGAATGCCGAGAACAAACTGAGGGCAGATGGGGGGGAAGGGTGGTGATGGGCATGGAGGAAGGCACTTGTGGGGATGAGCACTGGGTGTTATATGGAAACCAACTTGACAATAAACTATTAAAAAAAAAGAAGAAGAAGAAGGCTTCTTCTTTTTGAAGGGAGTTTCAGAAAATGTGTGGGCATATTTGAAACTACCATAAGGAATATGAACACATTTACTAAGGGATTTTCTACTGGGCAGAATATGAAATTCTTAACGATTGTAAAGATAATGACTTTTTCCTGAACAAAGTGGTTAAGGTAGTTTTCTTTGCATATATTGCATTGCTTTTTGGTCTGTGACTTTGCTTCCAAGGCCACAACTTAATGGAGCAAAAATTAGTGCTGCCTATAGCAGGTAGCTGTAGACCAGTGACACGGACTTTCTGGAGCACTGTGCCAATTAAGGGCACAATCTATGGACTATATACAACCACACCTATTCACTGCCCTCCTTTGGAGAGTGTGATTTTAAGTCTATATTAAAAGCTTTATTAAAAAGCTATTATAAAAAATAATCAGATTGTAAAACACAAATTTATTATCTCACAGTTCTCACAGAAGTCTGGGTTCCTTTGCATGAGTCTCACAGGGTCAAAATCAAAGTGTCAGCTGGCCTAGTCTCTTATCTAGAGGCCCAGAGGAAGAATCCCATTCCAATCTTATTCAGATTGTTGGCAGAATCTAGTTCTTTTCAGGTGTAAATCTCAAGTCCTCATTTCTTCATTGGCTGTCACCTGGGGTTCATCTTTAAGTTCTAGATGCCCTTCTCTGGTTCTTACACGTGGACCCCTATGTCTCAGAGATAACAGAGGGCAATCACATCATTCTCCTATTTGAAATCTCTCTAAATTGTCTTTTTGCCATGTCTTTTGACTCTAGCTGGAGCAAGACCTTTTCTTTAATCTCATGTAATTAGATTGAGCCCGACTCTGCGTATAATTAAGGTTACAGACCTTAAAATAGGGAGATTATCTTGGATTATCCAAAGTCCCTTTTGAGATGTAACATAACATCTTCACAAATTTCATACCAGGAGGGCTGACTTTTTAATCCCAGGAAGTATTTACATGCTTCCATGCTTTGCATGTATATCTTTACAATAGATATTTCTGCTCCCAGGATCCAAAAGGAACTTCACAAAAATCTCAGAAAATAAATTGTGTGTGTGTGTGTGTGTGTGTGTGTGTGTATTTCTCTTTAAGACACACATGTACGTGGTAATGAAAGTCAAAGGTGGCATTTGTCCCCCTGAAATATTTTTCTAATTGTGTCCTTCCCTCCTCTTTAAGAAAAAACACCATCAGTTTTACAAAGCTATTTCAAAAACAACTAATTATCTGAAAGCTATGGTAAATATAACATAGAAAAGAACAAAGGTACAAGAATTCTTAAAGGCCCATTAATAATTGTCACCCTGATCCTCACTGAAATGTAAATAGAATTAGATTTGCCCTTTTTTAGTCGCCCTATTAGTCCTGAGCTGATGGGCCTCCTCCCGCTCTTGTTTTGAAATTTCTTCCTACCCAGCCCTTTCCCCCAACATGCTACTCTGTGCATACATCAGTGACGGCATTTATCACTGTCTCTGATGGTCTTGACTTCTTATCTCTCCTAGTTTTTTCTTTTACTTCACAATTTTAAAGGACAAGAACTGTATCTAATTCATTTCTAAACATCCAGAGCCTAGCATGGTAACAGGAATATACTAAGAATGTATATGTGTAAATGAATGAATGAATAAACAATTGGATTTCTCTCTTCCCTTTGGTGAGTCTCAGTCTGGATACACTACCTTAGCATAAGGAGGCACAATAGGTAATGTGTGTCAAATGTTTACATGAGAGACCCAAAGAGATCAAGGAAAGTA
Source organism: Crocuta crocuta (assembly GCF_008692635.1). Classification (NCBI taxonomy): domain Eukaryota; kingdom Metazoa; phylum Chordata; class Mammalia; order Carnivora; family Hyaenidae; genus Crocuta; species Crocuta crocuta. The sequence goes on from NW_027530980.1 coordinate 15,481, forward strand.
ATTTACATCTCACAACAAACTCCTCAGAACTGTACGATATAATACAGCAAAGTAATCTTAAGTGTCCATATGTTGTGTAAAATCTCATTTTTAACATATTGATATTTTTTTCCTGAAAATGCTTTGCACATAGAAGCACTAAAATGATCTTTGACATAAATAAAACAAATTATATCACTTTCCTTTTTATTATAAAAATGGTCACTTTTTTCATTTACAGTCTTGGTAGGGTCATTCAGCTTTGACCTATCAAGCTTTCATTTCCTGCTGTCTGAAATGAAACATCTCTCCCACCTGAAACTGACAAGAGTCACATTTCTTGTGGGATTGATCTCTTTCATCTCCTTCTTTTTCATACCCTTATCTTTCTTTTACTTTCTTCCTTTCCTCCAGTGATAAGTTCTCTATATTTTCTTGTTGTGTTCACCTTCATGCTTTTTGTCCCTCATTTATCAGTTTCTATCTTCTTAATTTATATATTCTGTTTCCATTTTCTTCTCCATTTATCTGTGGTTTTATCTTGTCCTCAGTTTTATCTAATTAAGCCACTTCAATTGTAAAACAAACTAATATTTTATACATTTCTAAGAAAAAATACTATAAAAATAGTGTCAATTTAAGTATGGTAAACCATCAATTATTATTAGACATATTAGACTTTTACCAATATTTAAATATTAAAAATGTGGACCTTAGAACGGAAAAATTCAATTTTATCATGACATTACTACATATTCAAACTTTTACCCAATTTTGTTGTTTCTTATTTTTATATGAAATAAAAGATACTTTCCTTTGATGATTCTGCATTGACTGTACTGATCTAGAAAAATGCCTGGAACACAGAAAGCATCAATAACCACAACCCACTAAGACTATTTGAAGTCTAAATCAATTAATCCAAGTAAAGCATTAAACATGGTGAACCTCAATCTATAAACTCAGATTTAATTTCTTTAAATTAATATAATCATGATTAAGAACACCTATGCATAATAATATGGAGAAATCTACATTTTTGATTATTGAAGCCACTTCTACTTTCCTTCTAGAATATAGGATGTTTAATTGTTATAAGCAATTTTAATCCATCAAATATGATTACTACTAAAATTCCCTTTGTTGAACCTTTAGTGCTCCTTTGATGTCAAACACTTTTCTGCTTATCTGTGGACAGTGAGACACTTTGCTGAGTACAAATACCCATGCCTACATATGCTACGCAGACACCTTCCCTGAGGTCATACCACAGCTCTTTTCTTTACAGGACCCACTGAGATACTAGGGTTCAGAACTTTACTTCTGTTCATTTCCCAGGGAGTTTTTGCTTTCTCCACTCCTTCCAAACCATCATGCATAATCCTTCAGGGAATTTGGGCTGTTTATAAAATACTAAAGATAGAGTCATATATTTAAGGCAGCTATTTCTTCCTACCCTTTCAGTGTTCTCCAAGTGAGAATAAAATACTGCTTGAAATGACAGTCAAGGGATAATGCATACTAGCTATTATTATAACTATTACTCTTTGGATCGCCCCAAAAGAATAGCTTGAGACTGTCTTAGTTGCATGAATTTGCTTTGTGAAGTGAAAAAAAAAATGAAGGAATATGGAAATGGAACAAGTAGGGTGAGGTAGTGGTGGAGAAAATGTTAATAAATGTATGTTACAAAAGTCATTGTCATAGGGCCTCTGAGTTATGTGCAGGGATCCTTCCTGATCCTTTCTTCCAAAGGATGAAAAGCTAGAGCATATGTGCCTTTGCTCCCTTCTCCTATTATTTGAGTATAGTCCCTGGAGTTATCTTTCTCATTTTGGAGTTGGGCCTGGTTAAACTGAGCAGCATCTTGGGCTTCAAAGGGATGCTTTGAGGCCTTCAATCCACTGTATTAGTGCTTGAGGTATCACTTGTCAGTATGCACCAAACTCTTTTCCACATTGCTGGGTGAAATTAGAAGTGGTCCGAGAGGAAGGAAAAGTTGTATCAAATCATTTGCTAGAGTTCATTTCCAGCTTTGTATAGATGGTCTCATGACTCATACTAAATCCACACTGTCATTCATTTTTCTAGTTTTGCCTAGCTGCAATTTCAAATGAGACATTATCAAAATCTACATGCGTAAGTTAGTCCTACTTATGCTATTGTTCCTGAAATTGTTATTGATATTCATCATTTTTCTTTCACCCACCCAATCTAGATTTCCCTCATTCTCAGCCATCCAAATCTAGATTGGTGGTGAAAGAAGAAATAAAAGCAATTAGTGTCTCAAGGTGAAATGTAGAGGTAGACATTGTAGTTCATTTCAACCTAGTTTTCTTGGCTAGCCTACTGTAGTCATAAGGCCAAAGGAATGAACTGAAGGATAGATGTAAGTAACAAAGGTGAGTTACAAAGGGGTCTGGGCTAGTCACTGAAATCACTTAAATGTCTTGTCCTCAAATCTTGGCTTCAATCCTAAATGCATCATTTCCATGGTATAATGGTTTGCTATAATGATTGCCTGATATTTATGATTTGATGGAACAGAAAATACATGTATAGCCCATTTTCTATAGCTCCACCCTTTGAGGTCCCAGGAGAAGGTACTGTCTCTATTACAAACTCAGGAGATTTTTTACAAGAATTAGGTTCTTCTCCATTGTAAAAGGCATAACTTTGTTCTAGATCCTTAGTGGTTGATGTTTTCTATCTGGTTTTCCAGAAACTATATCCATTGTACTTATCTCCACAAAGCAGAGATATTTCTCCATCTCCCATCTCTCTTTTATTAAATGTTCCTTCAGAGACATTTAACTCTTCTTCCATTTAGGGTTGTAGCTATGTATGCTGAATAAGTTCCTGTATAACTTTGGGAAAACGCCCTGAGAGAGAAAACAGACTCACTTCTCTGTACAAGTCAGGGTGCAGGGAACCTGCACTGTAGCTAGATGGCCAAAATCAAAACTTGTAACAGAAATGTATATATTTTTCTCATTTTTAAGGTTTTCAATGAACTGGATAAAATTGTGTCCAATGTTGTAAAATGTTTAGCCTCTTCTCAACTTATAGTCATATAATTCATATAAATTCACTTATATATTTTGGATATATTATGTTGATATCTTAGCCTTTTTTTTTCTTGGAATACATGACAAATATATTTTACTCCTTGGATCCTTGATATCAATATTGAAGAAGTAAATATGGAATTTCTTACTTCTTGTGAGACATTCTATATGAAGGTATATCAGAAGAACAAAAAAATGCTCACCAAGTTATATATGAGCAGATTTTTCCAAGAGTGAGGGATAAAACTGGCAGCATCTTTATTCCTATCTCAAACTGTGGGCCAGGGGTATTTCAGTTAATTCTTTAATCTTCTTTTACTTACCTAGCTTAGAAAATCTGTATCAAGTGTTTATTCCTTAATTTAACCCTTAACATAAAATTTCTAACTGGAGCAGTTGACATTTGTGATATAAATGGTAAGAAGGAAAGGGAGAATTCAAAGTACAAAGCTTACATTCATTAAAACTAAATTCAGTCAAAGTGGGCACTCAACTCAATAAAGAAGGATTAAAGTGGGGTGTTATTTATCATTACATGGATAATTTCTTTTTCTATGTATGGATGAGCTTAGAACATTAATAGCATATTGGACTTTGAGGTAGACTTCTGATTTTTTCCACCTTGCATCCACTTTCTAGTAGATAACTTGTACTTCTTCCACTTTCAGCCTATGTAGTCTAGCTGAGGTAACCTTCACACCTCCCTCCTGGAGGTGACTGTAAGCTGATCAATGAGAATGCAACACCCGCTTGCCATGGTGAGTCGTTCTGTTCAATATGAAGTTATCTTTGCTGTCACTATCATGGAGAACATGATCCTATCATTTACTTTGTTAAACAGTAGGATAGACCACAGGAAGTAACACTTATCTTTGGAACTACGTATAGGTCTTAGGCATGAAGAACCTGACTTAGGTTAAAGTCAATACATCAGACACAGAACAAGTGAAAAATGAGATCTATGATCATGAAATAGTTGGAATCTTGGATTCATTTATACCTAGTCTACATCAGTAATTTTTAGTTAAGTGAGTCAATGAATCCTCTCCCAGACCTTAGTACTTTTTATTGGTTTTGGTTTTGTTTTGCTTTAAGCCAATTTGTGGTGGAATTCTCTTCTTTAACCTGTAAATCTTCCCTGTACCCTATTATAAAGTAAAGCTTTGTGGTAGATAATTGCCTTTTTATTCCCTGGAATTTGGTACAGTCTTATTTGTGGTGAGACAAAGGATGAGAGGCACTTGTCCTTTAAATTAAAAAAAAATACAGATAGATTTCAGAATAAACATCAAGCAAGAACACGATAGGTAATAAGTATAGCCAACATTCAAATGTGCATTTATTTCAGCAAATCTACTTTGATGTAAGTATATCAAATTTAGTGCACTTAAGTATTAATTTACTAAATGGTACCTGAGTCACCTGAATTAATGGAGTATGAAAATGTACATTACTTATCCTATTTTATGAAGTGGAAAAAATCTCAGTCATTAAGTGCCTAAACACTCATGATGAGGTGATATCCATCATATGTGAATATAAAAATTTTTAAGTATATAGATTTTTTCAGTTGCTCAAAATGCATTTTGTCAGCNTATTAATAACTTTTTCCTAAAAGCTCTTGAAAACCTGACAAAAGTGGCAAATAGTATGTATTCTTTCCAGAAGAGCTTTGTTAATATTTCAAAAGTAGAGCACTAAGACTCTTATTTGGTAGCACAAGAGTCATTGTATTCAAAAAGTAGACTTAGGACTTGCAGAGCTATTGACTGAGTTAATGACATCAAATCAAGGAGGCAAATCAACAAATGTTTTATAAGTATGCACTATATGGAAATATTTGTTCCCACTTAAGCATTGTGAAGCTGGTATATACTTTCTGGAAAAAAAAAAACATACCTTACAAGGTCACTCTAGAAAATTCCTCAGGATCCATGAAGTCTCAGTTCTGTCATTGCACTATTTTGCGCAAGTAACCAGATAAATTATTTAAAGTGTCACATATGACATTGTAAAAGAAGTATGAATAACTATGAACTCATCTAAAGAGAATTATATCTAGGGGTGCCTAGCTGGCTCAATTGGTAGAGCATGTGACTCTTCGTCTTAGGGTTGTGAGAAGCCTACTTAAGAAATATAAAATAAAAACTTAAAAAAATAAAATAATGAATCATATCTAAACTTAGTGGTAGGGGTGCTAGTTGTGATGTCAGGATGTGTGTGGTCATATATCACTTTATGGACAAAGTACTCTCTAAGGGTTATCTAGCATTACTAGAATTACACAGAATTTGATTTCTGTGATAAGAGAATTTCTTTCTTCCTTTCTTCCTTTCTTCCTTTCTTCCTTTCTTCCTTTCTTCCTTTCTTTCTTCCCTTCTTTCTTTTTATTAGCTGTTATATGATCAAAGTCTAAATTTGTATCCTGGCACAAGACAAGTTACTCAAAAAAATGTTGACTAAATGAAGAAATAAAATGTGGGAGCCCGACAGTGACCACGAGAAAGAGTGGTTAGGGACGCGGGTATGTGCCTGCACACGGGACTCTCTGCTTGGGCAGATAATGCCTTCAAACAGGACGTTCTGCCAAGAGGCCTGCACACAATATCCAAGGTTAATGATCTGCTCTCATACGAGGGAACGTGCCCTCCTTAGAAATAAGGAGGAGGTTGGAATTGTAGGCAGGCCTCTTAGTAAACATGTTGTGGTCGCTTCCTCCCTTTGCTTCCCCCTGTGCTTGGAATGTGTTTGGCTTCTTGCCCTTATTTGGTAAAGGAATGCATCTTGTAGATTTCAGTATGTATCCAGCTACTGGGGTATAAAATAATCCGCAAGGAGGCTTGCTAGAATTTTTCCTCCGGCCAGAGTTGTGTCTTGTCTTTTGTCATTTTGTCCGCAACATAAAATATTAAAAGAAAAATAAGTTATATTTGGGGTATATGTAAGGAGATTTGGGTGAATAGGGAGGATGCATATTTTAGAAAGAGAGAAAGGAAACAAGCAAATACATTGCAATTTCTTCATGGAATGCTCAATAATGATTGTGTCAGAATGTTTGCATGTATGCATGGATTTATAGAAAGATACTGGCAAGGCTGGGTTTGGGAAGTGACATTTGATAAAGCTGGAGAGGGGATCGACACTGATGAACTACTTTTAATTTATTTTGAGAAACAATACCTGAGTGTCAATTAAATCTAATAAGTAAAAGAATAGCTTTGGGTGTAGACAATAAAATTATATAAAGGGTCTATTTTACTAGCTTTATGATAAATTAACTATTACGAATTTGTTTTAGAAAACTGCCACTTTTTAACTTTATTTTTTTAAGTTTTATTATTTAAGTATAGGTAACATAAAATGATATATTTATTTGTATTCACAATGTAATGATAAAATAATTCTATACATTAGGCAATGTGTTCGCCATGATAACTTCAGTTACCATCCATCACCATGCAACATTATTACAATATTATTGATTATATTCTCTATGGTGTACTTTTCATCCCTGTGACTTACTTGTTTTATAACTGAAAGTTTGCACCTCTTAATCTCCTTCACCTACTTTGCCCATTCCCCCAACCTCTTCTCCTTGGGCAACTACCAATTTCTTCTCTGTATTTATGAGTCTGTTTCTGTTTTGTTTTGTTTTGTTTTGTTTTGTTAGATTCCACATCCAAGTGAATCTAACAAATCTAATACCAAAGACATGGTATTTGTCTTTGATATTTCACTTAGCATAACACTTTCTAAGTCCATCCATGTTTCCACAAGGAGTGGAATTTCAGGAGTATAAATTCTAAGTCATGATAACTCTTTAATGAACATTTTGATATACTACTAAACTGTTATCCAGAGTGGCTGGACCATTTTACATTCTCACCAGCAGTGTATAAAAATTACAATTTCTTCATGTCTTGTGCAACACTTTATTATCTATGTTTTTATTATTGACTTTTCAGTGAGGATAAAGTGGTATTTCATTGTCATTTTGATTCACATTTACCTGTGTTTTTATTTTTAATTTATTTTTAAATGTGTATTTATTTATTTTGACAGAGAAAGAGAGAGGATGAGTGAGGGAAGGACAGAGAGATAGAGAGAGGGATCCCAAGGAAGCTCCACACTCAACACAAAGTCTGATACAGGTCTTGATCCCACCATGACCTTGAGATCATGACTTGAGTTGAAATCAAGAGTTAGATGCTCAACTGACTGAGCCCTCCAGGCACTCCTCATTTCTCTATTAACTAATGATGTTGAGAGTATTTCCATATGTCTCCTTTGAAGATATGTTTATTCGAATTATGTATCTAATTTTAAAATTATAATGTATTGTTATTATTGAGTTATAACAGTTCTTAATATACTCTAGATACAAGTCCTTTACCAGATACATGATTTGCAAATATTTTCTCACATTCGCAGATTACATTTTCATTTTTTGATGGTGTCCTATGAAGCTCAATATGTTTTAATTTTTTTTTTAATATTTTTATTTATTTCTAGGAGAGAGAGAGACAGCGTGAGCAGGGGAGGGTCAGAGAGAGAGGGAGTCACAGACTGAAACAGGCTCCAGGCTCTGAGCTGGCAGTCAGCACAGAGCCCGATGCGGGGCTCGAACCCACGAACCGTGAGATCATGACCTAAGCGAAAGTCGGACGCTTAACCGACTAAGCCACCCAGGTGCCCCAATATGTTTTAATTTTAATTAAGTCCAATTAACGACTCTTCTCTTTTATCACTTATACTTTTTGAGTTGTAGCTAAGATGTTGTTTGACACATAATCACTGGCATTGATTCCTCTGTTTTTTTTTTAATAAGACGTTTATGAATTAACAAAATATGTATTTATACAGTGGAATATTATTAGACAATAACAAAGAAATGAAATACTGATATATTCTACCATGAAAACAATATGCTAAATTTAAAAAAACAGACAAAAAAGGCCACATACTGAACAATTTCATTTATGTGAAATGATCAGAATAAGAAATCTATAGAGATAGAAAGTGTAGTAGTGTTTGCTAATTAGTGGAGGACGGGGGGAATGGGAAATGACTGATAAAGAGTTCAAGGTGTCTTTTGGAAACTAAGAAAAGTTTCTAAAATTAGTATGGTCATGGTTGTACAACTCTGTAAATGTACTTAAAACCACCGAAATGTACGCTTTAAATAAGTGGACTTTATGTGATGTAAATGATACATCAAGTGGGTTATAAACATTTTGCTTGGTAAAAATTCAAACACTTCTAGTTATAAAAATTAAGCTCTTATAAAGTGTAAGAATTCAAGAAAACATAGCTTTCAAAATCCAGTCAGGTTTTATCTTTTGGTATATTTTATCACCTCAGTTTATAAAAGTAAGGACAAAGATATGTTTAAACATACTTGTCTTTATCTTAGGAGAATATTCCAAAGGACATGTATTCATGTGAGCAGAATGAAGTATTAAATTGAGCATTTAAGTGTCCATTTTTCCCTAACAAACAGAATGTTACCACTGCTGGCCCTGTACATACTACCAGTCTTGGTAGAAAAAACTTAATTCAGAGTGAGGTGTAATTTCTAAACTGGGTAAGAGGGATGGAAAACTACCTTTTTTTTTTTTTTTACAAAGATAACATCTCCACAAAAATTTTGAAGCATATGCTTGAGAACTGAGGGATTTGCTCAGAACAGTTGGCAAATGAGAGGTTCTTTAGGGTGTGATATATGAGAAAATTGGGGAAAAAGAGAAATGCAGCTACTCAGAAGGATTCCTGTGGTTATGAATTAGATGTTTTTAATGTTCTTTGACAGATGTGAGTTAAGAATGGAATTCCTTCTTAATTATCCTTGCATGGTGAACTGTGTGTAATGTTCAGATTCTGAGCTCTGATGTTTGTCAATGCATTTTCTTTAAACAGGTAGGTATCTAGCAGATTACCAAGGAGGTGAAGAATAAACATTAATATCTTGTATTTCATAATGCTCTAACAATTCAAGCATCATCTCATATGTAAGCTATCCCTGGTTTCATCTTTTGAATTTATCTGCAAAAACAAGAGAGGTTTATTCAAACAACATTTAAATTCATCCCTACTAACTTTCCACAAAGTTTTTTGGAGAATTAATCAACTGCAGTGGCTCTTGAATAAAATTCTCACAATATAATATTTTAAGCCACAGCTAGCCATTAACACTCTGAAAGATGAACTGCACACATGTTTCATGAAGATTTATATGAAGGGCTGATCTGAAAAATAAGAGATGCTGATAGAGAATTCACCTAGCTTCTAAATGAGGCAATACTTTCCCTGAATTTATTTATTACCAATGTATTTCAATTGTGAGGGATGGTGTAAGAACTTGGAACCCACAAGCATCTGGGTAGAAATATGAAGATGGCTTGACCTTGCACATGATGAGTTACTCACCACTGCTCTTGGGTATTATTCCATCTGCTGTGGGTAAAGAGCATGATATTGCCGACAGGGGGAGCTACAGACAGAAGACAAATGAAGCCGATTTTGTTTAGGACTGTAATTTAGCTGAACTGACAATATATTATACCTTAATGGCCCCTCAGAGTGAATTTAATTGATGACCCAACTTAGATATTCTCTTAGAGTATCTTTGTATTGGATTGGATGCAAGCTGGGTGCTTAACTTTGCTTTCCTGCTGTTAATAGAGTCACTGCCATCTGGAGAAGATATCAGCTAATATGTTACTGGAATTTTTTCTATTGTTGCTGCTTCTGCACAGAACTCAAAAAGCTGCTGATAAGCCAAGAGAAAAAGACAAAACTAATGTTTTTCTCAGTGAGATCTAAAAAGGTTTAGTAAATAGACAAAGATCACTAACACTTTAAATGTGTTTTTAGTTCCATTTTCAGTCAGGTTAAGTGAAAATAAAGTTTGTATTGGATAACAGAATTAATGTTTTTAGTGTTGGAACTGCTATTTCCAACTGCTATTGTGAACACAAACACCAAATAATAATTCAGAAAAAAGGGGCCCTTGAGTGGCTCAGTCTGTTAAGCGTCCGACTTATGCTCAGGTCATGATCTTGCAGTTTGTGGGTTTGAGACCTGCATCGGGCTCTGTGCTGACAGCTAGCTCAGAGCCTGGACCCTATTTCAGATTCTGTATCTCCTTCTCTCTTTGAACCTCCCCTGCTCATGCTGTCTCTCTCTCTCTCTCCTAGAAATAAATAAAAGATTAAAGAAATTTTTTTAAGTAATTCAGAAAAAAATTATAAGGAAACTGAGTAATCTTGCTTGATAGCATAACTTTAAAAAGTAAGACAGATAAAAAGAATTATTGTTATAATGAAGAGTAGTCATAAAATCAATGGTCATCCTTATTTATCAGAATCCTAATTCTAAGAATCTTGTTTCTGATAAGGAGTGGAAACAAAAGTTAGAACTAATCGGTTTTTATCTATTTATGCATTTACTAGAGGGCTTGAGCATTCCACATTGTGACAGTATACAACGATACTAATTAAAAATTTGGTGCAGTTCCCCACATCAGGTTTACTACAAGACTTCAGGTGTTTTTCTGATGTGACATTCATTAATTTATTTACTCACTAAGAGTTGATTAAGCATATTCTGTGTGTCAAGTATTAAGTTATGTGCAAGAAACAATGACTCAGAAATGTCCTCTGCCTTCAAAGTGCCTATATAGTTTAGTAGGAAAAGACAGTTATTTAAATATATGACAGCAATAAGATTATAGATGTTAAGACAGAAATATGCATAGTATATACAGGACATAAAGGAAGCAGTTGTAGTGCATATTTGTTGATTGTGTCCTGTCTAGAACCTATACTATAAAAGACATATTAGGCACATATCACTTTGAGGCTCTGTGATTGTTGTTTAGAATACAGAAAGGTCATGCCCTTTAGGAACTCACACATTAATAGAATCACAGGATCTTAGCACACTTCCAAGTCCTTGCTGATCATTTCCTTTTTGAATAGTCCTCTAATGTCTTAAAGTCAAAATGTATCAAACTAAATTTGTCTTTCTTCCTATTTTCCTACACTGTGTCTTCATTGTTTCCCTACTCTTCAAAGCACAGAGATTCAGTTATTTCCTCCTCTCAGTTATTAATCTTGTGCCTCTATTGGCAAGTTCTTCTATATCTATTATCACTACATAGCCCAGGACTTTTGGTATACTATCTAAACTTAACAACATCTCTAGTGTTTTTCCTTTCCCATTCCAATTTATTTACATACATACATATATATATTTAATGTTTATTTATTTATTTTGAGAGAAAGAGAGAGCAGAAGAAGGAGAGAGAGAGAGATAGAGACTCTCAAGCAGGCTCCATGCTGTCAGCACAAAGCCTGATGCAAGGCTTGATCCCATAATCCTGAGATCATTACCTAAGCCTAAATCAAGAGTCAGATCTTTAACTGACTGAGCCACCCACCCTCCAATTTAAATTAAAGCCACTTCTAAATGAATTTTTAGAAAGAAGGTTCTGAAGTTACTTTCTGTCTCAAATAATGGTAATAATTTCTGTACACATTTAGAAAAAAAATTCTGGCCTGCTATTTAAAGAACTCCATGCTCATACTCTTTATCTAGCCTACTTTCCCAATATGTGCTTCATTACTTTCTGGTATTTTTCAATATTCCATTTAAAGAGAATTACATGGTATTCCTCCACCTATCTGGCAATTTCGTGGTTCTCTGCTTTCTTCTCTTGTTCATTCTTCAGGATATTTCTCTATGCAGAAATCCCACTTCTCCTTGTTAGATCAAAAATGCTTTTACATCTATGAGACTTTACTCATTGGCTGATAGGCTTCCTTATAAATTCACAAGATTTTGGGGACACCTGTAACATAGAAGTTATTATTTGAGGTTTCTATGATGTGATACAAAAACATTACATTTAGTGTTAGATCTTGAGTTTCAACTAGTATGAACCTATCACTGTTACTATTGCTTCTGTGACTTTAGCCAAATCCTGTTCTGTCAGTCTTAGTCATCATAAAACTCATAATAGCGGTTAATAACAGTGACTATACTATCATTAATACTTGATAATAAAATAAAATAATTGCTAACACAAATTGAAACATGTTAAATGGAAGATAGTTAAACCCTAGGTTTTAGTCTTTTGTTATCATCTTCTTTATGAAAAGATAATTCTTTTAGAGTTCATTTTCTATTACCGTTGGGTCTACATGAGCAACTTTAGCTTTACGGCAAGAGTAAAGGTAAATGTGAATAGCTGTTCTCTATATTTAATAGGCACTTGAATAAATGACTGAATGAATAAATGAATTTCAGTAAGAGATGCTACATCTCTCCTAGATAGCATTAGGTTGTATATAAAAGTCACTAACTACATACATTACATATGTAGTAATTTTAAAAAAAGAATATAAAATTTGGCAGTTTATAACATACTCAAAATCATCACTGGTGAGTTTTAATTTTTTTGAAAATAAAAGAAAAAGAAATTGGGCTGGGTTGAGAACAGCAAAACTACTTTTATGCTCTCAACACCTCTCCTAATTAAGATGAAGTATGCTAATTGAAAAAGACATGCTTGAAAAGGAAACACAAACAAAATTACAGAGAGATAGGAGGCTATTTTTATTTTTTTAATGTTTATTAGTTTATTTATTTATTTTTAATGTTTATTTTTTTTGAGAGAGAGAATGCACACACAGGGGAGGGGAAGAGAGAGAGGGGGACACAGAATCCGAAGCAGGCTCCAGGCTCTGAGTGACAGCACAGAGCCTGAGGCAGGGCTTTAACCTATGAACTGCAAGATCATGACCTGAGCTGAAGCTGGATGCTTAACTGACTGAGCCACGCGGGCTCCGTAAAAAGTTATTTTTAAAAAAGGCCCCAAAGCGCCTGGCTGGTTCAGTAGGTAGACCATGCAACTCTTGATTATGAGTTCAAGCCCCATACTGATGGTGGAGTTTACTAAAAAAAAAACAAAAAAACCCCACAAGAGGGCCATAGGCAAATGCTTCAAAAAGCATTTATTGAGTTCCCACTGTGACCTAGACAATACGGTAAAATTTAGCTTTACATTGATCATAAATTGATGGCTGCTTAATTATTTTACTTCTCTGTTGATCTGTTAGCACAATGGTACACTCCAAAAACAAAACAAGCAAACAAAAATGAAACCTAACCAAAACAACTGTTATATCTTCTCTGTCATTTCTCCAGTTCTGAACTCACACTGCCAAAAGGATTGTAAGAAATATGAAATATCATGGCATATCAAAATATCATAACGCACTAGTCGGGAACCGGGAGACAACATTTTCATACGGAGAGATTTGTGAGTGATAATAAAATGGAAGACACAGTCCCTCTCTTTAAAAAGAAAATAATAATCTAATTTACAGTGTTTTAGCTTCTCAATTAATGCAGATTATTGTTCTGTATTTATGCAAGTGGAGTCGCTTCCTTTAGAAAGTTATGCACAGCTGAAGCTGAAGACCTTTAGTCTGAATTCTCACCTGAGGTCTGTTTGAGATGAAGGTGACTCTGAGATGAGAGCAGAAGCATCCTCTGCATGAATGCCAAACTGTGCTTTGATTGAATATACTTGACTGCACCCATCTAGGACACATACTCACTCGACTAGCTTCACAGCAGTGGGGATTCCCTTGAATCCCTTCTTACTCTACTAATCTTCAACACCTATTTCATATGAATTAGAGAATTCAGAACCTAAACAAAAGCTTCCTCTAGCTTGACCCTGTCTATTTATAGATATATTAACTGAGGTCCACACAGATTAAGAGACTTGCCTGATGTTAAATAGCTTTCTACTAAAGGCAGAGTGAAAACTAGGATTTTCTATCTCTAATTTTAGAATATACAGTAGAGTCATTGTTTTTTCTTTTTTTTTTTTAGTTTTGTCTGCTGGCAGCATGTAATGGATCTTCCCAGACATTTGTACATAAAAAACCATGAGATATAAAGTATTCTTCATAAAACTATAAAATAATTTCATAACTCTAAATACATTTTCTTGAGTTCAATCATATACTATAGTAATAGACATAAATATGGATTTTTTTCCTAGAATTTGTTTTACTAACAACAACAAAAAAAGGAAACAGATACATTAAATGAGCCAAATTTTAATCTAAATAGAAAGAATTTCTCTATATTCCTCAGGATTTCTCTATTCTTTTAAAACTACAACACTTAAAAATGTTATAACAATTTGGCAATAATTGCTGAAGATAAGAATAAAAGTATATATAACATATACTTTTATTTTTTCTTTTGTTCTGTTTAGTCTTACTGCTGTATTATGGTAAAATTCATTTGGGGAGAGGAAGAAACCAACCATGCACAGAAGAGAAATGTAAAATGAGCTGTAGGTACTTTTAGCAAGCTTTCAGTTAAAGCAACTTTTGTTTGGCATTAAAAGAACAAAACAAAAAAACTTTCAATGAGTTACTGTTTCTGAGATCTGATTTTTGAGATACAGTTTTAAACTATTAATATTTTAATTTTTTAATGTTATAAATTTAAATACCTTCTATGGCATTGTAAAATCAGATATCTTAAGAAAAATAGACTTTAAAAAGTCCAATACTTATTAGAAGTAAAATGAGCAATGATAAATCATCACTTTCTATTTTAAAAGTGTGTTTATTTTCCTTTTGACAAGACATAATTTAAAATTTTTTGAAGGAAAAATTAAAAAACAAAAAATAAAATTATGATTCCTTCTATTTTAGCATGGTTAATTAAATATAAGGATAATTAGGAATAATTAAATCCTATAAAAATGAATGTGAATACTTTTATCAGGGAACAAATAAACATTTACAGTCCATCTGGGGCAGTTCCTAGATATCAGAAAATATATATTTATAAAATGTAACAATTTATTACATATGTAAGCATATTTTAATGTTTCTCCCTTTTGATATTTACAAAAATAATAAAGGAAAAGAATCAAGCAGTGCTATTATCTCAAATATGAAGAAAGAAGAATAAAAGAGATTGAGTACAGATGTTAATTCACACACTATAAATTCACCATTTCTGGGCTTACCCTGCAGGCTGTGTGGCTGTACACAATTCATGGCAGCCTCTTGTTCATTAGCTGATGGAATTATCTAGACTTTTCCATCTATAAGTTCTATAGAGTTTGCTCCTAATGTTTTAAGAGCCTTTTAGCTTTATATTTTGTATTACTTAATTTATCTTGTTCCATTTTTAATTAAGAAATTAAGCTATGGACAAATCTTAAAATCCCGTAGAAAATAGTTACTTTTAATGGAACTTTCTTGTAAGACTAGAAGTGAGATCAAATAGTGACAGACCATCATATTCAGGGGATTGCAAATTGTATTTCACAGTCCTTGGACTGCTTTATTCAATGAGTAAAACTGATAAAAAATCATTTTTTGAAGAATGTGGGACACTAGGCACTACATGAGTTGAAAACCATTGATTTAGTTTAATCCAGTGGAACAGTGCTTCTTAAAGTATGTGTGGTGGAAGTACTAAATTTTTGTTTTAGCTTTTTCTTTGCTTCTCCTGTTTTTGTAAAAGAAAATAAAAATGAATAACTAGAAAAATTCAACCAAAACAAAGATATAGAATTTAAGTCCTCAGTGTTCTAAGTATTAGAGTTAATAAAACAATATTTAATTATATAATATATAATTAAAACATAATATTTAATAAATGAGTAAATCAGAAAAAATATCACATAGTGAAACTTGTAGAATGTACACAGATAAAGAATATATATGTAGATTATTGCAAGCATCACCATAGATGTGTAATTTGGAAAACTATTATTACACAACGTTTTGTTGTTAGGAGTGAAATAAGGATTCTGAGTGTTGAGTATCTATACACTTACATTGAATAAACACATTCCCAATTTCTTTACATACCTCACCAGTTTAGTGACACACTGGGCTACCACTGGTCTGCAGAGTATGCTTGGAGTGGCATCAATCCAAAAGACAGTTATTGGTTGGTGGGGAGCCTGCCTGGGTGGCTCAGTGTCTGACTTTGGCTCAGATCATGATCTCACGGTTCGTGGGTTCGAGCCCCACATTGGGCTCTGTGCTGACAGCTACCTCAGAGCCTGGAGGCTGCTTCCAATTCTGTTTCTCTGTCTCTCTCTGACCCTCCCTTGCTCATGCTACCTCTTTCTCTCTCTCTCTCAGAAATAAATAAAACATTAAAAAATTTAAAAAATAAAAGACAGTTATTGGTTGGTATCAGCTTAAATACTCTCCTCCCATTTTCCCATTCAGACTCTTATTAAAGTCAGCTTACAGTTTGGGTAGAATTGACGCATTTCCTAAACACTTATTTGGCCTAAATCAGACTACGTAATTTCATCCCCTATACAACAGTGTTGGTTCAATTTTGGGCACTTGACCTATGTTGGCCCAATCAAAACAAAACTCAGAAGGTTTTCTTTATTTTATACTGGGTAAGTGATACTCTGTTAGCATGAATACAAAAATGTGGCCTTAGAAGCTATGGCACCAAAAAGAGAAGGGACCTTAGAATGAAGCTGTGATTGCAAAAGACAGAGAAGTGATCTAGAAAGGCATTGGGTCAGTGATATAATTTACCTTAATTAAAAATGCATTTTATGGAACACATTTTATGTGTCTTTTACAAAAACACGTAAAACAAAAGGAACACAATGCACACATTTACACACCTGCCTAGAACAGGGAATAGGAAGAATGGGAGTGAAAAATTGTGTTAAAATAGGAATAATTATTAGATAGGACTTACACAGAGAAACAAATGTGCTTAATTGAAATCTCTGTACCCACTGTCATGTATAACTCTACCTATATGTATGTCTAGGTCTATATCTCTATCCATATATACCACTCCTTAGAAAGTTGTGTTCATGTTGACATTGGTGAGTGAGTGATTGGATAAAAATAATTTTGAAAACTTCCTTGTTATGGTCAATACGAGGAAACTGCAAACACCATAAGCTTTTGGCTGTGTTGTGTACTTTACTACAGTCAGTATTCGCTTACGTTCGCCACACATTTATTAACTTGTTCTTTATTCCTTTTATTCTCCAAAATTTTCCATTTTCAATTATTGTCCTTCCAGAAATACAACTTTTAAAATATTCTTTAAAGAGATCTTCTGATGGCAAAATCTGTCCATTGTTCTGAAAATGAATTTGTTGTTGCTCTATTATGAAATGTAATTAAGTTATAAGTGGAAAGTCGTGTTTTCTAAGCAACTATGTATATAACATACATAACATATATATATTTGAATGTACATTCATATATATACCCCCTGCCACTTCTATTTGTTCTCTAGACTTCCTTTTTTTCTTCTTGGATTTGTATTTTATTCTGATGTTCTAGGTGTAGATTCATTTTTATTTGTCCTTCACAGTTTTATTGGGATCTATGGATCAGAATGTATTATATGTTGTGAAAATTTTTCAAATCTTATTCTTCAAAAGTCCTTCTGATTCCTTTTTTTCTTTCTTTTTTTTGTGTAGAACTCTGATTAGATATATTAAGAATATAGCCCTGTCTTTCCAGTTCTGTAAATGGAGCAGAGGGAGGTGCTCTCTCCAATTGAATGCCTACTTTGGGTAATTGCTGGCTTTAGTCTTCTATGTTTTGCAAACTACCACAAAATATATACTGTGCAGAGGCCAGAACAAAGTGAAATATTGAACACCGAGATAATTTACTAAACTGGACAAATTAAAATTTCAGTTTTCATAGGTTCAAAATTTGTGAAGGTGACATTTAGTGATTTGGTTGGGGAACCAGAGTGGTAGAAATGAAAGTTCCTTTTATTCATATTTAAAATGATATATGATTATTGAAATATATATGTGCACATTTAATGTTTTTGCAGGAGAATGTGCTGTGTACTGTTCAAAGTAAACTCATTTTGGTTTACTTTCTCCATGAATATGAATAAGTCTTTTAGAGACTGTATATGGCCAGCTGACAGCTTACCACTTTCATTTAAATCTAGCTCTAAGTTACTTCTGTTTATATGTGAATACGTACACACATACAAACACGCAAACACACATTATGTCTCTTAAAGTGGCTTAAAATTTCACTTTTTGGTAAAGTGAACGGAGGACCATGGGGGAGAATAAGGGGGTAAATAGTGAGGGAGAGGGAGAAAGACAAACCATGAGAAACTCTTGAATGCTGGGAACAAACTGAGGACTGATGGGTGCGGGGGGGAGGGGGAGATGGGCGTGGAGGAGGGCACTTGTGGGGATGAGCACTGGGTGTTATATGGAAACCAACTTGACAATAAACTGCTTGTAAAAAAAATCAACATGTCAAAGAAAACAATTGTTCTAAGCATAAAATGAAATTAGGTGTAATATTAAAAGCTTCTATAACTTAGAGCCATGACCTTAAAATGTTTTTGAGGTGATGGAGTAAGTACAAAATTTGGGAGGAAGGGAGAGTGGTGGTAAGCAAAATGAGTGTTATGAAAGGGCTCTAATTAGAAACATCATAGAGAGATTTGCCATAACCCATATGCTTGCTCCCTGCCTTACTTTTTAGAATATAAAACAAGCTTGGAAGAGTAGAATGGAGGTAGAAAATGAGAAAAAGACATGCATGACATTTTCTGTTTTGTTAAGTATTTATTCTATTTAAAAATATGAAGTAAATTTTTATGCTATAAGAATTGTTTATTTCCACAAATCACTGTTATTTATCTCTGTGAATAGTGTACATATGACCTCTTGCTAAAAATTGGCTGAATAATCTCTTATTTTACTAAGTAGATATGCATGTGTACATGTGTGGTTTTGTACTTTTATGTTTTTGTTTGTTTTCTTGGGTTAAAGCAAATACACATATAAATGCACTTTATAGAACTACTCATCCTAGTATTGGCTATAATAGTTATAAGTAGATGAGGTTTAAAACTAAATCTAAAACTCACCCACCCTTCATACTTAATACTAAATTTGTTGATGCAATAATATTGTTCTCCTTGCCCATTATAATTTATGAGGGTCTGAGGATTGAAGTTACCTTCTCTGACTCCATTTAAAAGAATTTTTTTTTTTGTGGCTTTAGCAAATTAAATCCACGAACCTCCACTGTCAGTTTAACACATAGCTGACGTTGTCTCACAGTGTGAAATTTGCTCTTCCAAAGTAGAATGTGATGTAGAGAATGATGAGATTTTAGATTATTTGTTGACAGAAATGTGACATGCTGGAAATGATCTGCTCTATGTATCCAATAGTATTCAGCTGATGTTCAATGAAATTTATGCCATCAGAAAAGATACTGAAGTCATTAGTAAATGAATTGGACTTGACAGTTCCATATATAAACTGCTTTAAATGTATCTAGATAGAGGTGGCATTAACAAATAAAACCTATTTTTTTAAACTTGAACATACCCTTCTTTCTTAAGTGTATAAAGCTAGAATATAAATTGTTGTACTGTAACTAATGTGTATAATAAATGCAATAGAGCTATATAAAAGCTCTAAAATTATTAATAATAATAATATTATTCAAAAAGATAATCTACTCTGTGATTATTTGGAGCCCTCAGTCATTAGGTACATTGTTTAATATTTAGCTTATTGAAATGCATATGAATAAAATCAGGAAATTATGACATCTTGTTTATTTCTTCATCCACGACTTAAAAGAACCATCAGTTTCTATTCATACATAGAAATAAAACTTACTTCATCATCTATGTATTAATGATTAAATTTATGATTTAAATTTATGATTCCTTAATTGAATTTTTCAGGACAAATTTTTTTGTCATTCTCTACAACTTCTTTATATGTTAGAAGATATAATTTAGATAATTCCTTTTGGTTACTTTATATTATTACCACTAAAACCTTCTCTATCTTATTATCTTTGTTGAAGAAACTGATATACAGGAAATAAGAATGTTTTGACCTATATAAAGTGGCAAAAAATTCCTAGAAAATATTGGTCAGTTCATTCCCTATAAGTATTTCAATTTAGATATTATACTGAATATCTAAGTTGAATATAAATTGACATAAAATAATATGGCTGTAAAGTTTTTCTGTTTTTTTTTTCCTGAGTGTCTAGTACAACATTAACAGAGATGGTTAAATATACACAATAACACTTTCCTACTTGATTTTACATTAATAGTTAGGGCTTATAATTATAAAGGATGGCCGGGCTAGGGCTGACCAAATGTCCTCTTCCCCTGGGGAAAGGTGAAATGCAACATTATGCAATTCATTTCACAGTGGCTTCTCAGTGATTTTTTTTTAATCTTGGCCCTTTCTACCTCTATCTTCTCTGACATGTGTTCCTTCATGCAGAAATACCCTTCTTTTCCAAATTTTTGGAATATCTTGGGCATTGGCATTGTTTTGATTAATGATCTCATTTTTATTCACTCTAGTTAGATCTTGCTGAACAAAAATGTCCTTTTCTTAACTTCAGCAATGACTTTTTATTCTTAAGGTTACCACTGAGGCACTCAAACATTACTCTTTGCAAGTTCTCAGACACCTTTATAAAGCAGAGCTTTAGAACTCTCAGTTCCTAATCAGCAAGTCCTTTTCTTTTTGTTCAATAAGAACGTTTACTATTATGTAGCCGAAATTTAGAAAGAATTTTACTATTTTTATTTAGGTTAGTCTACACAATAAAATTAGAAATCTAATATTGTGATCATCATACAGTGAACACAGTATCACTCATAATATCTCAAAATTCATAACCATACATGTATTTGTTCTGTTCATTTTCCTCTAATGCCATTCTGTCTTCAATCATTATATTTAAAAGGAGGAATTTAATTCTTCATTGTGTCACATAGTGCTTTGGAAGTATTAAATATTTTATATCCATTACATTTAGACATATTTGATATTCTTGTTTGGGTGAGACCAAGGTAAATTGGAAAAAGTTTGTTTAACCTCTCCATCAGAAGAATTTACCGAACTTATTCAAAAAGAAGAGAACATGACAATGTATTTTCATTGAGATGTGCACATCTACTTTCCTGTAACGTGATGGGAAATATTCAGATTTGAATTAGATTTTATGTTTGTAGGTCAAACAAAAGTTGTTTTTTATATTATTTATTTTTCAAGTACTGTATGTATTCACAGCATTAATTATCAATTATTCACAGATTTGCTTAATAATTGTCAAGGCTTTATTCTGAGGTTGCACTGAACAAGGGCATGCCAACTCATTCCTTTGTTTGTCTATAACCTCTATCTATACTGCTGCAGTCAAATTGCTCAAGAAACCATGGAATCAATTGTTAAGGTCACCAAACGAACTGCAGTATTCTCTAGCCAATGCATTTTTCACAGAAATGTTCTGATATAGTGACTTTGATCTAAAGGCAATTTAAATATAAACAAATTCAATATTAGCTCAGCTACCATCTTTCAATTATCGTCATATTTCCTTATATGAATATATTTTCTAATACAATACAGCTTCTATGAGACAAATAGTGCTATTTATTTTCATGCTTTATTTTAAATGTAAAATATTAACTTTCATGTAAGCAATCACTGGTACAGAGAGAACATTGGGAAACATATTGGAAATTAACATAATTATATCAAGAGTTCCCTAGCGGTCAAGAGCATTAGTACTCAAATTGCATTATGAATATGCAAATCAAATATTTTTGATTTAGGTCATTTGTCACTGGTATCAGAAATTGCAAGTCACTGCTGGGCTGTCTAAACTTCTGAAAGAGCTTCAAAAGACTGGTGATTTAATTCAAAAGAACCTTCTGGTTCATCAACAATCTATCTGAACTGTTTAAGATCCACTGATAGGCAAATTTCTTTTATGTTCTCATTTTGTTTAAGCATTAGCACACAACCCCTCTTTCCATTTGTCTTATATTTTGGAGTGATGGAAAGGCATTGAATGAAGAGCAATTCCTCTGAAACTGATCTGATCAGAAGCAATTGTATTTGTGTAAAATATGAATTCAGAATCAAACTTACATTCTGTTTGCTCACATAGCTAGTGCTTATTCCTCTGTTGTGCAAGGATCATTACTTTTAAACTGTGAGTTTAGGTCATTAATTTATTAATTTTAACTTTGATAGCAGATATTCAGCTTGCAGCTGGATTTATATGGCATGCAAACACTTGATTAGGGCATAAAATTAGAACAAGTCATAAGTGCAGAAGTGGTGTTGCTAGATACTTATCACATGCCATGACAAATGGGTGCAGCTCAATGAATCGGATATTAGAATGTTGTTTTGCTGCATACTTCAGCCACTTCTGTGGAGACAAGGCTGCTGTTGGTTACATACCAAATATTGTTCTCACTTAGGTCATTCTATTCAAATATAGATAGATAAGAGAAAGGAATTAAATTAATAAATGATAAATAATTTTCAAAATAAATAAAAAGAAAAAAACCAAGATTGGCCATAAAAATCACCTCTCCTCAGGACCTTACCTGTTTCATGACTTTGTCAAATTATATGACCTTTCTAAGGTTTATTTACAGGATGATTATGAGAATTAAATGATATTTACATTAAGTGCTTTACAGCAAGCTTGGTATATAAAAGATACCAGAGAACACTTAGAAAATAAGTTTATTATTATAAAACTGTATATTTTTTGGAATAAATAGTGCCTAGTGTTTTGAAATCACTCCTCCAATCTCATTTCTCTCAGTGTTTAGTCCACTGAAGCCATACTGGATCTTTGTTCTTCTTGGACGCTCCAAGTATTCACTTCTCAGCACTCTGCCCCCATGCAGCCATATGGCTCAATTCCTCTCTTCTTTTAGATTTTTGCTCAAATCACAGAATTTCTAGCAGTGAGGCCTCCTGCTACCTGCCCTTTATACCCTAGTTACAGTGCTTTTGAGGTCTTTTTAAAATAGTGATATGCTCACACCTTGCACTTTACAATCTCCCTTTCTTTACTTACATTTTTTTCTTTTTAGCAAGTTTCACTGGTTAGCTTATAATAAATTTACTCATTCATTCATGTATTATCCTCTTCTCCCACTCCTCATTCCAAAAAACATGCAAACTCCATAAGGCTAAGAAAATTCTGTTTCCTTCAAAACATTTTCTCTGGCATCTTCAACAGTGCTGGACAAAATTTATATTATTTTTAAATGAATGAATAAAGAATAACTGCATTTTTAATTTTTATATATTAAACATGATGTAATATGCTATTTAACAATACCATCTAGACTCTATCTTTTAATCTAAAACAATGCAAACCTAGATTCTTCTATCTCAGGGATAGATTTTAATGCCTCCATCCATTAATTATTTTTAAGGTATGGCTTAAATTATACTTTTATTTTTATTTAATGAATACAAAATATATCTGTGGAATTTATCCTGACAATAAACAGCTACTCTCTTGCCCCATTTCTAGGTAATAATAGTTATTGATCTGTAGTCTCCATCTGGAATCAGAAATTAAAGGTAACTTCTCAGGAAAAAAAAGATCGTTAAAGTATGACACACTCAATTCACACAGTATTTATCAAGTACCTACTATGTTTGCTATAGCTCTAAGAGAAAATAAAAATGAAAAGAAATACTATATTTTTGAACATGTTTAATATTTTGGGGACTATAAGAGGCAGATGATAACCATATAAAAGATCTTATTAACAAGTCAACTATTTCTTCTTTCTTTTCCTAATCTCTTGCTTATTTACTAAATGTATTCACAGAGTAAACACATTGAGAATCTCAGTAAGTTAAATATAAACTTCAGCTCCTCAACAGAATCACTTCCCTGGGGCTGTTTGTAATTTCCAACATACAGAAGTCAGTACTACATTACAACTAGATGATCTGTATTAAAAATCTGTGTGAATGAAAAAAATATCATAAAAGGAAAATGTTTATCAATTGGGTACACAATCTTCACAGGAACTTATATTGCTTAAAAGTAAATTTAATATTGTTAAAAGATTTTTCAATGATTAAACAAATTCAAAAATGTTTATTGTGGTCTCAGTAAATATTACTAATATAAGAACGCCTTTGAATTTTTCAATTAATTAATTTTAATAGGCTATATTCTTAGCTTGCACAGAAGACCATGCTATTTAAACTGAAGAATGGTCAGATTATTTCCAAAATCTTTTTGGTCCTAAAAATGGTCTAGATTTGTTTATTCTTTTTGGTAAAGTGTCATGTAAATTACTGTACATAAATATGTCATAAATGAAGGATGTGACACAAGTTGAGAAGTTCTTAAAAAAGGAAATCTGTAAAGCCAATCTCGATAATAAAAGACTTTTCTAACCACTCTTAAAATTTTATTTGCTTTTTCTCAACATATACACTTCTTAGATTTAGTACATCAGCATTAACTAATAATTGCCTTTACTTTATTTTTCTCAGTATAAGAAAAAGATACAAACATACTCAGCCTTAAACACCATTAAAAAATGATGTAAATGGGGTGCCTGGTTGGCCCTGTCGATTAAGTGTCCGACTTCAGCTTGAGCCATGACCTCATGGTTTGTGAATTTGAGCCCCACTATGGGCTCTGTGCTGACAGCTCAGAGCCTGGAGCCTACTTCAGCTTCTGTGTGTGTCTCTCTCCTGCCCCATCCCCATCTAGTCACACTGTTTCTCTATCAAAAATAAATAAACATTAAAAATATTTTTAATGATGTTGCTTAAAATTTATTAATGAAAGCTCAAATTTTCAGATTCTTACTAAAATTAAAGATTCAGTCATAATGGAAAGCTCAAATCTGTTTCCTTATTCAAAAATAATAAAGTTTCCTTGACTATTTAAAAATGACACTAATTTCTCTTGTCACATAATTACTTCAATTGCCTCTACCACACACTTTTATCAAAATTATACATCATCTTATCTTGCTGTTAGCTATTTTATTATGTTAATGTCATTTCACAAGATGATATATTAAAAAAAAACCTGTTATAGCTTTATGAACCTATGTTTCAGTTACTTATTCTTTATGAACCAAACAATTTTGTAGTATTTCCTTTAAATTGTTTGCTGGAAGACAGGAATCACAAGATATATAAGATGTAGTATCTTGTCTCTCAAAGATCCTCAAGATCATCCTACAGGTGTCTCTGTATTCCTTGAACAGGCCAAGGTCTTTCCTACCTCAAGATTTTTGCACTTGGCTGCTCTTACTTCCCAGAATGCTCTTTGATTGGATCCCATCAATTCATCCATATTCCTATCCTTTGGTCTTAGGACATATCCTTAGCAGGGTCTTTTCTAATCATTTCAGCATAGATTGATGCTTTGGATATGCTTCACCCAGTCACATATTTTGTCATATATCACCCAATTTGTTAATTTCCTGACATTTCTCACAGTCTACAACCATCTTGTTTATTCACTCTAACTTCTGCTTACCCTGTGCATTTGAGCCCTATTAGGAAGAGAACATATCTCCCTTAACTTACTATATTTTCTTGCTCAAAACCTGTGCTTACACTCAATAATTGTATTAAATGAATAAATAAATGTCATTAAATACTATGAGGAAAACAGTTACTCTAAAGGAGAAAGCCTAATAAAGCTTTACAGACTTCAGGACATTTAAGTTGATTGTTACAGAGTGAAGGGAACATTTCCAGTTTGAACAAAAATCATTCACTACTTTATATAAGTAAAGAAAAACCTATGATTTAGTGGAAGTTTGTTTCTGTTATTAATACATGAGACTTTAAAGAATTTTAAAATATAAATCATTTGGACCAGAAAACTCAATTCTTACTATTTAGGGGGAAAAATGTCCACAAACTGAAAGGAAGTTGCAATGTTTGTCATTTGTCACTTAAATTATTTTAAGATTTTGTGGTGTACTATACCATTCACTGTCAGTCATGGAATTATTATTATTGTTGTTGTTATTATTGCTATTTCCAAAGTGACATAGGTCTACTGTAAACAACTTCCATGTCAAAGATTTCTGCTGTGACATTACTCTTCACGGGGAAAGAAAATCGCCCTGCATAGCATTGTCTTCTACTCTGCCGCCATCAGATATATTGGGTAGGAAATGTCATTAGGTTTTCTTTCCAAATCTCATTACCAGCAAGGAGTATATGTCAGGCTGAATAGCAAACATTCCAGTTACCACTACAGGCTGATATCAACCCAAGGTAAAGACAGGCAGCTTTGGACAGCAGTCCTCGGTAACAGATTTTGCTTGGTGAAATCTGATGTCTTATTCTATCCCACTACCGTTGACGTTATATCCATGCGTGGAAACAATAGTAGGATTTTTAACCTGCTGCTTCATTTTGCCAGTGATGAAACGGTTATATGACTTGAAGTTTTCTCATTAAGGAAACGAAAAATGGTATGATTAAAGAAGAAATATTTCAGCTTTTGGAATTCTAAATTAAGAGAGTAATGTATATCTCTACCTATATTAATCTATATTAAAGAAATCAATTTAACTTAAGAGAACAAAATTTTATTGCACCTGCAAAAGCAGCATCTATTATAATAAGTTATACTGCTTATAGTGATTTTTTCTATACCTTACAGAGTAATTCCTTTATAAATATGTTTTCATTCAGAGCTAAGTTTAGAGTACATAGGACCATTAGGAAATGTTATTGGGAGTCCACGTGCAAAATACTAAATGAGGTGAAAGCTCAAAAGAGTGTCATTATTACTGGAGAGAAAATGATCCCATCTTCATAAAATGCAGGGCCAGCCAGTGTTTCCATGGATAGTGGTATTTCCATTGAACCACGGAGCTACTATTGCTGTTGGCCTCTTTGTAAGCATCTCTCAGCATACTACTTAGATCTACAAATTCATGGGCAACTTCTAATGGTCACAGACATACCTCTGGATGCAATGATTGCATTACTCTCAGCACCTGTTTCTCTGAGAGCTAGAGAGTGGAGAAATTCATTCAAGCTGGATATTTGCTTTAGAGAAAATGTGTTTTTGGTAGAGAAGATTTGCATTTGTGTTTGATTATCAGAGATAATCTAAGAATGCAGACTGTTAAAGAGAAATAGATCCAGGCACTTGTTGAAGGTAGTAAAAACAAATTTTATCCAGTACGTTTTCTATAGGAAGGAGAAATTTTAGTGCATAAATGAGTTCAACTCTAAATGCAACAAGCACAATTTGGAATTCGTAGCCAAAGAGCACAGTGCCAGGGTCAGGAGATGGAAATTTTCTAAGAGGAAATAATCATGAATAGGGAGAATCTCGATAAATTGACTCATGAATAGGGAGAATCTCGATAAATTGACTTAACAAGATTCATACTAAAGACAGGCCAAAGGCAGATACCAAGGGTTGGAATGAAGACTTTAAACAGATGTCAAGGGGCATCAGATATCAACAACGCAGGCATTTGGGCGAGATTCTCCTTAATACTTCCTTGGCAAGATGCTTGCCAAACTGGGCTAGGCAGGCTAAGGAGAAGGTCCAAGGATGAAGCCTACTTGAGAAGAGGACTGAAAAAGCCTGTCTAAAATTTGGTCAATGAGATAGTCTTTATCAAAACTCAGGCATAAAAGTGAACATGTCCAAATGGAGCTCTTTTTTCTCCCTCCCAAATGTGTTTCTCCCCAGCCTTTCATTTTATTTAAGCATGCTGCCAACCATCTTCCTGCTTATATAAAAATACCTGAAGTCTGATCCATTAGGAAATCCCATGAGTGCTACTCAATGAGTGTATTTTGAATGGTTTACCTCCAGTGACATAACCCTAATTCACACCACTATCTCTTCTCACATTGTTTTCTGCATTTGCCTTCTTCCTGGTCTTTCTTACTCCATTTCCAACACCCCAACCTCCCAGTGAGAAAGTGTTTTAAGTGTAAACCAAATTCTGCCTAAATTGTGTAATGGCGCGTGCAATAAGAATAATATCCAACATATTATTAAGCCTGAAAAGGTCCTGCACAATTTGACTCCAACCCACCTTCCAACATCAATTTCTTTCTACCAATCTCTTCTTCACTTTTGATGCTCTGAATATGCAGCCTCCTTAGCATTGTCATTAATATTCAACCAGCTTTGCACTTGCTGTTCCTTCTTCCTGAAAGTCTTACCTTGGCTTTTTGCAAAGCTCCCTGACTTCTTATTATTCTTGTCATAATTTAAATTAAAACACCAGACAAATTTTTTGTATCTGGCTTTATTCTGCAGATTAAGATTTCTAGATTCTTCCTCCTCCTGATACCTATCATGGTCTCCACGCCTGTCTTAGCTTGGGCTACCAGAAAAAAGTACCATGGACCGGGTGGCTTAAAAACAGATACTTTTTACTCTATTTACTCTTTTGCAAGCATCACCCTAAACACTTTAACATTGCATTTTTTGTGTGTTTTAAATTGTCAGTACACACACAGACACACAGAAACACACAATGAAGCAGGAACTACTAGGAAATATTACTTTTAATCAACGAATAATGTAGAACGTACTATAGGTTTCTGTTGCTTTTCTGTTATTGATTTCGAGTTTTATTCCAGTATCATTAGAGAATATACTCTGTGGGAATCCAGTTCTTTACAGTTTATTGAGGTTTGTTTTATGATACTAAATATGACCTATCTTGGTGGATGTCTTATCAGTGCCTAAAGTAAAATTNACTTGTGTATTCTCCTGATGTTGAGTGGATTGTTCAATATATATATCAATTAGATACTGTTTATTGATTATGTTTTTCAGATCATCTATGTCCTTTTTAATTTTCTTTCTAGTAGTTTTATTAGTTTCCAAGGGAGGGATGTTGAAAACTCTAGTTGTGGATTTGTTTATTTCTCTTTTCAACTCAGTTTTTATGTATTTTGAAGTTTTATTTTTTACTGTCTACACTTTTATGTCTTCCCACTGGATCGAACTTTTATCATTATGTAACGTCCTTCTTTGTCCCTTGTAATTTTATTTGTTCTATGGTCTAATTTATCTGATATTGATATAGACACTTAGGTTTCTTTTAAATTAATATTGCATGGCTTTTATTTTTTCATTCTTTTACTTTCAATTTATCAATATCATTAAATTTGTAGTGAGCCTCTTATAATTTAAATATGTATGACACAACTTTTAAAATCCAATATCTGGGGGATGGTTGGGTAGCTCAGCCAGTTGAGCATCTGACTTCAGCTCAGGACATGATATCGATTTCATGGATTCAAGCCCTGCATCGGACTCTGTGGTGAGAGCTCAAAGCCTGGAGCCTGCTTCTGATTCTGTGTCTCCCTCTCTCTCTGCCTCTTAAAAAAATATATTTAAAAAAATAAAATTAAATTAAAAAGTTTTTTAAACCAACATCTGGTTTTTGATTTGTGTATTTATATCTTATACATTTAAAGTAATTACTGATATGTTAGTGCTTTACTCTGCTATTTTTATTTTATTTTTTTGTTTCCTGTTTTCTCTATTCCAGCCTTCCTGTGTGTTGAGTATTTTTTTTAAGATTTCATCTTGTTTAATCTGCAGATATTCCTCAATTTATGATAAGGTTATGTCCCAATAAACCTAGTGTAATTTGAAAACATTGTAAGTTGAAAACACAGTTATTACACCTAACCTGTAGAACATAATGGTCATTGTAGCCTAACTTAAATGTGCTCAGAACACTTGCTTTAGCCTAGAGTTGGACAAAATCATCTAATACAAAGTCTATTCTATAAGAAAGTATGGACTACTTCATGTAATTTATTGAATACTGTAGTGAAAGTGAAGCACGGAATAGTTCACAGGTACAGAATGGTTCTAAGTGTATCATTGTTACCCTTGTGATTGGGTAGCTGACTGGGAGCTATGGCTTGCTGCCTCTGCCCAAAATCACAAGAGAGTATCTACCAAACATTGGTAGCCTGGGAAAAGATCCAAATACAAAGTTCAAAGTAGTTTCTACTGAGTGCATATCAGTTATGCACCATCATAAAGTTGAAATATCCTAGGTTGAGCCATCATAAGTTGGAGACCATCTGCACAGTGTTTTTGACTATTGTATTTGTATTGTATCTGTTGTGCTTACTATGGGGATTACAATATACATGTGTGACAGTACAGTCTTCACGTTCTATATTTTACCACTTCAGGTAAAGTGTGGAAATCCGTTTATATCCCTTGACATTCTCTAATAAAATATTATCTTGATTATCAAATAATGTTATAAATTTAGTTCCAACCATCCAACATGACATAAAATCCATGAGGAAATGACACTCAATTTGTATGTGTATACTTCTGCCCTTTGTACTACTCTTCCCCAGTATCCTCCAGGACTCTCTTTCATCATATCTTTTCTGTTCAAAAAACTTCCTCCAGCCAATCTTAAAGCAGGTCTTCTAGGAAAACATTATTCAGGTTTTCTTTCATCTGAGAATGTCCTCATGTCCCCTTAATTCCTGAGGGTATAGCTTTCACCAGATAAGGAATTCAGAATAGATGGTTGTTTCCTTCCAGCACTTGGAAGACTGTACCACGGGCCTCCATGGTTTCAGATACATTCTCTGTCATTCAGTTCTCTGACATTCTTTACCTACAGGTAATACATCAGTCCTCTCTGGCTGCTTTCAAGATTTGTGGGCTCTCTTTGTTTGGTTGTTTGTTTGTTGTGTGAGTGTGTATGTGTGTGTTTCACCTTCTCTAGCTTTTAGAAGTGTAAATATGATGTGCCTTGGCATGGATTTCTTTGGGGTTATCCTGTTTGGAATTTGTTCAACTGCCAGATTCTGTAAATTTGTGGGATTTTTTGCCAAATTTGGAAAGTTTTCATCTGTATTACTTCTTTAAATAGTATTTTAATATTTTTTTTTCTTTTCCCTCGGGTATTGTGATGATAGGAATATTGGAAATGTTGTTATCCTACAGATCCTCGAAACTCCATTTCTCGTTTGGTTTCTCGTCACCGTTCAGGTTGGGTAAATTCTACAAATCTGTCCTCAAATTCACGGATTCAGTCAACTATCATCTCTACCACTGGGCCCTTCTGTTTTGTTATTTCTGTTTTTGTATGTTTTCATTTCTATAACCTGTAATATAATGTATACATATACATTAATTTGTTAATTAACAAACTTTATTTTTGAAGTAGTTTTAAGTTTTCTGAAAAATTGAGCAGAAGGTATAGAGTTCCCATATACCACTTCATCTGACCTCCCAAACATATATATAATTTCCCCCATTATTAACATCATGCATTAGTGTGGTACACATTGGTTAAAATCAATGAGTCAATATTGACATATTATTATCAACTAAAGTCCATACGTTACATTAGGATTTCTTCTTTTTGTTGTACATTCTATCGGTTTTAGCAAATGTATGGTGACATGTTTCTACCATAACAGTATCATATTGAAAATGTAATACCCTAAAAATCCCCTATATTTCATCTATTCATGCCCCCTCCCTTCCCTAGAACCTTTGGCAACTATTGATCTTTTTACTGTATGTTTAGTTTCTTTGGCCAGGAATGTCACATAATAGGAATTATATAGTATATCGCCTTTTCAGACACGTTTATTACCTTAGCAATACAAAATTAAAATTCCCATTCTTTTCATGGTTTGATAGCTTTTTTTCTGGAGGGGCACTGGATAATATTCTGTGTCTTATTGTACTACAGTTTGTTCACCTATTCAAGGGCATCTTTGTGTCTTCTAAGTTTCGACAATTATGTATGAAATTGCTATTAAACATTTATGTGCAGGTTTTATGTGGACATAGTTTTTAATGTATTCAAGTAAACACTAAGGATCATATGATAATTATGTTTAGGTGTGCAAGAGACTGCCAAACTGTTTTCAGTAGCACCTGTAATGTTTTATATTTCCACCAGCAATGAATAAGAGTTTCTCTTGCTGCATATTTTCTCCAGCATTTGATATTAGCAGTGTTTTGGATTTTGACATCCTACTAGGTGTGTAGAAATACATCATTGCTTTAATTTTCAATTCTCTCATGATAGCTGATGTTGAATATCATACACTTATTTGCTATTTGTGTAAGTTCTTTGGTGAAATATCTCTTAGATTTTTTGATCATTTTAAAATTGGGATCATTAGGGGCACTTGAGTGCTCCGTTGGTTACCAACTGCCTTAAGCTCAGGTCATGGTCACCCAGTTCATGAGTTTGAGCCCCACGTTGGGCTCTGTGCTGACAGCTCAGAGCCTGGAACCTGCTTTGGACTCTGTGTTTCCCTCCCTCTCTTCTCCTTCCCCCACTTGCATTCCGTCTCTCTCTCTTTCTTAAAAATAAATAAATGGTTTTTTTTGTTTTTTTACAAATAGTTTATTGTCAAATTAGTTTCCACATAACACTCAGTGCTCATCCCCACAAGTGTCCTCCTCCATGCCCATCCCCCCTCCCCCCCACCTCCATCACTCCTCCGTTTTTTTCAGCATTCACGAGTCTCTCATGGNATGTTTTATATTTCCACCAGCAATGAATAAGAGTTTCTCTTGCTGCATATTTTCTCCAGCATTTGATATTAGCAGTGTTTTGGATTTTGACATCCTACTAGGTGTGTAGAAATACATCATTGCTTTAATTTTCAATTCTCTCATGATAGCTGATGTTGAATATCATACACTTATTTGCTATTTGTGTAAGTTCTTTGGTGAAATATCTCTTAGATTTTTTGATCATTTTAAAATTGGGATCATTAGGGGCACTTGAGTGCTCCGTTGGTTACCAACTGCCTTAAGCTCAGGTCATGGTCANTTTTGTAAGGTTTCCAATGGCTTCAGATCTTTTCTGTTTGATGTATGGGTGCGAGTGCAAGTACGGAGCTCCTTACTTCTCTGCCATCCTGCCCCCTCAAAAATAAATAAATGTTTAAAAAAATGGGTTGTTTATTGAGTTTTAATAGTTCTTTGTGTATTTTAGATACCAATCTTTTACCAGATGTGAGTTATGCAAAGATTTTCTCCAGTGTGTGACTTGTCTTTTCCTTCTCCTAAGGCTCTCAAAACAATAACAACATACAGCTTTATTGTGATATAATTCACCTGCCATACAGTTTGTCCCATTAAAGTAAATAGTTCTCTCCATATTTAGGTCATGCTAATGTAACTATATCTACACAATACAAAAGTACATGAAATTTCTCTTGTATGATTTTTACTTTCAGAATTTATACTCATTTTAAGAAATTAAACTCATAAGGGAATTTATTAAATATGTTTATATATTTACATATATATATATATAATTAATAATTTGAAATGTCCTGATATATCTGGGTGTATTTATGTCAGAGAGGTGGGGGTAGAAAAGCTTATCTATCGCAATATACTTTCACGTTTTGAAAGCACCATCTATTATAACACCTCTTGGATGTTTATATGCTAAAATAGACAGTCTGATTCATAGCAGGATTGATCTGCCAGATTCTGACATTCAAACAAAATGAAATTCTGAGATTCCATCAGAAAAAGTACACAAGTTTAACTTTTGTTTTCGTAAGGAGTTGAGTGAGGAAGGATTTATACCAGTAATGCTATTTCTTGTGTTGCTTTTTGAATGCATGGACTACGGCTCAGTGGTTTTCATGGGAAGTGCCTCAGCACAAAAATCTTTATTCTAAATATGCAAGAGTAAATTCATCTTGGCACAATCTAAAACTTTAAACTCTAAGTCATCTAGAGTTCAGGTAAACCAAGCACACCGGTAACATGACCTTATTAACTAATCTGCCTTAAGTATATGAACTATCTTCAGATCACCAGCATAGATGTTAGGTCAGTCCTCTGAATGGGTTCCTGCCTCTAAGAACACATATTAATGTATTACTTTTTTTCTTTCTAAAAAATATTAAAATATCTTCTTATGTAAAATGATATTTGATTTAAGCAAGGTAGACAAACAAGTTAGGACCACTTTAAAATACATATATATATTTTTAACGAAGATATCATTCTTTCATTTTCAGTGAAATAATGTTAATGGGTCTGTGTGAAGAATTCTACTTGGGTCTGTGCGAAGGTTCCAGCACTGATTGAAGTACCCTCTTGTACTTGGAGAACTCAATATCTCAGCTCTTTGTCCAGAAGGGAAAGTCAAAGAAGAGACTGGTGATTACACCATGGTGTGATAAATATCATGGTAGAAAAGAAAGAACATAGCTCTGCACTTTCACAGATACAGGAGAAATATAACAGGCATATTTATTTTTATCCACTCCCACTGGTACATATACCTCAAGTAACAATGATACACAAGAAGAAGGAGAGAGAATCCTCTTAATGTTAAATTTAGAGACATGTCTCTGTCCAGATAGTTTTCATTGGGAACTTTTATGATGTGTGTTTGTGATTAAAGAGATCTTGACCTCTAGGTGTTAAGTTTGGAAACTTTTTTTTTTTTTTNACTGTTTTCCAGAGGGGCTGCACCAATTTGCATTCCCACCAAGAGTGTAGGAGGGTGCCCGTTTCTCCACATCCTCGCCAGCATCTAGAGTTCTCTGATTTGCTCATTTCTCCAAAGAGGACATCCAGATGGCCAACAGACACATGAAACGATGCTCAGCATTGCTCCTCATCAGGGAATACAAATCAAAGCCACACTGAGATACCACCTCACGCCAGTCAGAGTGGAAACTTTTGATAAAGAGCAGTTTGTGTTGGGAAAGGCTTTTCTTCTTAAGTATGAAATTTTATCCCTGGAAAGCTAGATTTGATGTTGGTTTAGACTTGAAGAAGTTAGTGAATATATTTTGTGATGGGCTTATTCTAAGATCTATGTTTATGGGGTTCTTTTAAGTGTTAAAAAGAGGTTCTCTAAAGATCCATCTAGAACATACTATCTGGTACACCAATACAGGAAAAGGTGTAGAAAGTCAGAATCTCGGGTGCCTGGGTGGCTCAGTCAGTTAAGTGTCCTACTTTGGCTCAGGTCATGATCTCACAGTTCATGGGTTCAAGCCCTGCACAATGGGCTCTGTGCCGAACTCTTGCTCAGAGCCTGCAGCCTGTTTCAGATTCTGTGTCTCCTTCTCTCTCTGACCCTCCCCTCTCAAGCTCTGTCTCACTCGATCTCTCAAAAATAAATAAATGTAAAAACAAATTTAAAAAAAAAGAAAAAAAAGTCAGGATCTCTTTCCAAAAATATGTTTGTGTACTGGGAATGGTAGGAAGAATCCTAATATGGACCCATGTTCTCCAATTGCTGGGTGTTATTCCCTGTAAATACTCTGCCCTTAAATAGATGTGAGACATGACTCACCTGTAATAAATAAAATATGGCAAAGGTACGGCAAAGGAAACAATCCACAAAACTAATAGGCAACCAATGGAATCGGAAAAGATAGTTGCAAATGACATATCAGATAAAGGGTTAATATCCAGAATCTATAAGGAACTCACCAAACTCCATACCCAAAAAACAAACAACCCAGTAAAGAAATGGGCAGAAGATATGAACAGACACTTCTCCAAAGAGAACATCCAGATGGCCAACAGACACATGAAACGATGCTCAGCATCCCTCCTCATCAGGGAATACAAATCAAAACCACTCTGAGATACCACCTCACGCCAGTCAGAGGGGTAAAATGAGCAAATTGCAGAACTCTAGATGCTGGCGAGGATGTAGGGAAACGGGTACCCTCCTACATTGTTGGTGGGAATGTAAACTGGTGCAGCCCCTCTGGAAAACAGTGTGGNGGTTATACATGATTATCTGTCTATATATGTATTAAGTAGACTCTCCTGCTAGCTTTGACGAAAAAGCTGCCCAGGGACTGAACTGCTCAGGGAAAGAAAGCAACATGGCAAGCATTTTTCCCTGTCCTACAATATTGGGGAACTGAAATGTGCCAATAACCATGTGAGCTTGAAAGAAGAGTGTTCACTTGAGCCATGTTGAGACTCTTGATGCACAGAGACTGGGAATGTTAATAGATATGATAAATTAATAGAGTTAGAGAGATAACAAGTGGTAAATGGTGTGGTTTTAAGCCTCTAATCTTGTGATAATTTGCTATGTAACATAGAAAACCAATATACAGTTAAATCTTAGTTTGACAGCATAATCTGTTCTGGAAACATCCTTGTAACCCAAAACATGTGTATACTAAAGTGAATTTTAGGAAACATTGTCTCAATTGTGGAAATATGATATCTGGTGTATGGATTACTGGTACTGCAAGACATCATTCGTTCATGAAGTTAAAATTTATTAGAAATGTTTGCTTGCCTTGTGGAACACTGACAGAGCAAGTTACTCTCAATCTTAGCTTTTACAGTACTTGCTAAGAATGTTTCTATGTATCTCAATCTCTCACCAATCTATACTTGGTTAAAGGTGGTATAGAATTCCTTTGTATTAAGAACTGATTTCAGTAGTATGTTGAAGGAAACAAAATGAAAACATTTTAAGTCTTACATTTATTTTACTTTTTTAAAATGTTTTATTTACTTTTGAGAGGCTGAGAAACAAAGCACGAGTGGGGAAAGGGCAGAGAGAGAGGGAGACACAGAATCTGAAGCGGGCTTCATGCTCTGAGCTGTCAGCACAGAGCCTGATGCAGAGCTCAAACTCACAAGCTGTGAGATCATGACCTGAGCTGAAGTCAGACACTTAACCAACTGAGCCACTCAGGCACCCCTATTTTACTTTCATATACTGGAAAATCTCCAAGGAAATATTGAAAGCTGCTTTGGTAACTCGACTGAGGCATCAGGACCCAGGCTTCTTCCAGCTCTCTTCAGCTTTTATTCTGATGTTTACAGTGTGGTTGCTGAAGCCTCAGCCACATTCATGGTCCAGGGAGCAAGAAGAGAAATGAGACATGGGCAAAAAGCTGCATAAGGGGACAGTCCCCCTCTTAAGGAACACTTCTAGAAGCACGATTTAGCAACTTTTACTTATATTCCTTTGGCTGCAGTTTAACCAACTAGCCATCCTTATTTGCAATAAACACTAGAAAATATAGATTTTATTCTGTCAAGTTGTTCTTCCAACAAACCTGGATTTTTGTTAATAAAGGATAAGAGAAACATGAAATCCTGGCATGTTAGATATATTTTTATATCAATATGTATTTATTATTAACTGAAAAAGTTTTGAGTAATGAGTATTATTTTATGTAATAGAAACATAAGGAAAGTTTTAATAGTTTTCTTAAGTGAAAAAATTTAGGTTCTGATCATATGAGCAACTAATTTACTAAATACTCGTTTCTGCAAATTAATTGATTTTCAATTATGAATAATGACTTAGGCTATAATCATGCCTTCTTTGCAAATAGAAATGCATTTTTCTTCATACCTATTGAACTCATTTATTCTGATTTATTGGGAAATGCATTTGTGATAATTACAAATCATCTGTGATGATTCAATGAGTATCACATTGGTTCTGATGATTTTTTCATTTATCCTCAGTATCCTATGTTTCATTTTCAATAAGTGGGAATGTTGGAGACTAGAATATATTTCTTGTAATGCTCTTCAACAGTAATTACTTCTTAACATCATTAAAATTAAAACACATATTTTTAAAAATATTGATAGATTGACTAAAGTAAAATATTGACTACCAAGCAAAAAAGTCTACTTCATCCTCATTTTATTTCTACTGTATCCAATGTCCTCTCATGTTAGAATTATTCAAATCTTAAAATTGGGTAGAAATTTTATATTTTTTAACAATAATTTGGTGAAAGTAGTGAAAAGTGTTTCTTGGAGAATGATATACACTATGGTTATAGAAATAGATGCTTGGAAATTATTTATTAGAGCTCTTTTGAGGGTGACAAATAACTACACCTCTGCTTTGTCCATTCTAAGGCTAAAACCAGTTGAGAACTAAGAAATGCAACTGGCAAAATGAAGATTAAATATACTTTTATTACTGATAAACCTGATTAATAGCATAGCTAAGGTTTAAGAGAAGGTGTGCTTCATCAGACCTCCATCACTAAATTGAATTTACTCATATAGATGCAGATAAATAACAACAACTGTAGATGCTACCCAAAGGATGGTAGAACGCTTACCTCCTGGTAGAGGTGAACACATGCATCCTGAATAGGATTCTCTAACGATCTCCAAAGAGAACTCAGAAGTTCCTAAGCTACTAATTCACATGTGTTTCCTTCTGTTCAATTATGACTGAACTAGAGAGATTTGGCGTTGGGTAGAAACTAGAGCTGCTCTCATATTTTTTCTTCAAGAAAATTGAGGTCAACTCTCTTCTATAGAACACAGAGAGTGGAGGATATGTGTTTCTCCCTAGAAATGTTGTCATATTAACAGTGCTGCTTTTAGTTAAGTTCTTTAAGTGTTTGAGCACAAAGTTCTCTCGATACAGTACATATTGAACCTTAGTAACAATAACTTCCTCTAAGTGAAGGTTTATTTATCTACACACCTTGTTAAATATTATGTATTCATTAAGTCACTCCCTGTTGTTGTTGTTTTTTTCCCTAACATACTAGGACATATCATCATCACCATTTTTGTCAGATGATGAAACTGAGGCTCATTCAGATCTGAAAAGAAAATTGTTCAAGATTTCATGTAACTAAATTGTTAACCTAGACTCCTGTTAGTCTAATTCCAGATTCTATTTCTTTAAACACGATAGCATCTACTCCACCTCACAGAGGACTAACATCACCAATACAACCTTGAATTGCCATATTGGGAACTGTTTCAAATAAAGAGAGGAACAAAAAGATATATTTGTTAATATTATACAGAGCCTTCAGGAATTTCCAGTTTTTTAAATGGCCTTTAAGCCTCCTGCGTTTACCTAAAAAGTAACATTAAAAACAATTGATGGATGAAAAAGATACATATTATATGTATCTAGATAATTTTCATTTTTCACATAACTGCAAACTGAATGTAAACTTTGTATGTTATAATATAAATTTTAGAGGCACTAGGTGACTCAGTCAGTTAAGTGTCCAACTCTTGATTTCAGTTCAGGTCATGATCTCACTATTGGTGGGATTGGGCCCCATGCTGACAGTGAAGACTCTGCTTGGGATTGGGATTCTCTGTCTCTCCCTCTTGTTCTGCCCCTCCCCTGCTGTTTGTCTATCTGTCCATCCCTCTTTCTCTCTCTCTCAAAATAAATAAATAAACTTAAAAAGAAAAACAATTTAAATTTTACTTTTTAAAAAATCTTAGGAATTTCAAGACATGATATTTCTGTGTAGACTCAGAGTTAAAAGAATGACATTTTCCAACCTTGAGGAGAGTATGAAACCTACTAGTATTTCCAATCTAAACGCTGGGATTATAGAAGAAAAAATTCCAGAAAGGAAAGACTCTGCTAATGCAGAGGAAATGACTGAGTCTTCATTTCTAACACTATCATTATAATTTTGTTAAGAATTCAGAGAATAGGGAAACAATATACAGTATTCCTATTGCCCAAGATGTATCATCAGCATCTTGTGGAAAGTGGGGCAAGACACCTGCTTACCTGTTGGGAGCCGTTTTCTGAACTCATAGGTTGAGTAAGAACTCCTCATGAGGTTAAGGTAAGTTGTACTGACTCTTAGGGTCAGATGGCAACCCTGATATCCATCCTCACCCAATTACTTTGGCTTGAGTACCGACCCCCAAGTCACCTTGTTAATTGGTATTAGGAGTGACTCATTCTGGCCTTGATACGATGATTGCACTTTGTGAAGGGACTTACTGTAGGAACTTCTTTTATGGTTATGGGAACACATTGCATTCCTGAAAGACCTATTTTTCTTAATACATCTCATTAAGGGGTGAGTGTAACTTTTGCCTTTACTATGCTAATGCCACCTATGGGCTGTTCCCTATCCTTTTGCATATCAGTGTTCTGGAAAGCCTTTACTGATAAAAAGACATCACCAGAATGCTACTTCTGTGCTGTCCCCCAAACACTAAATCATAAAATAAAGTTGAGTCTCAGACAATGCAGAGAGGCCTGTTTGGTGACCAGAATCTTGCACCCTCTCTCATCCCTCCCTTGCTGACATCCTCCAGCGACCCGTGGACCCAGCCTGAGTGGGACTTCAGCACTTACCTTTCCTCATTGTTCTCACCTTGCCATTGTCAATGGTTTATCCTTAACTGACATATATTTTGAAGTCAGAAACCACTACAACTGGTGAGTTATTAAATGACTGCATAGCTTCCTAACAGAACAATATGCATACATGTCTAGATATCTCCTTAACCCCCTTGACATCTGCATTTGAGTCCACATACAAAAACCGTATTCCATCCCTTAGATTTATTTTAGAGAGCAGTGCCACGAATCCCTAGTCATAAGATCAAGGTGCATTAGACAAAATTAGAGTTAAATTTCATGTTTTTTACTTACTTGTGACCATGCTAAGGTGAAATTTGCAGATGTGATGAATAAAATTTAGGTGATTCACAGCACTTGAGTAAAGCGTAAAATATATGATTCAGAAGTAGATGTTTAAAAATTACACACAATTTTCAGGGAAAAATCTGAGATTATATAAATAGTAACTTGATCAATCTAGAACTACTAGATTAATGTTTTCATTGATTTTGTTTCTAGTGCCAATAATAAGAAGATGGTATTTAGAAGACTGCAGATTAGGGCACATTTTTAATTATCCAACAGGCCTACTAAAATGTGAACAGATGGTAAACGCAAATCTTACTTAATTGGAAAACTGGCATTATGAGAAATAACTAAGTAGGAAAATATTTGTGTTAAATATACTTAGAAATTGAATCACATCATATTTGTACATATCAGTACATGAGGCATCTTTAATATTAAACACGTTCTGATTTTACATGAACCTGTTTTAAGAAATTAATATTTACTTATGGAGAGAGGGATTGGTACCTAGCAAATGGAAAGGGTACAATGATATTTAAGATGATCACTTGATAATCCCCCACAAATTGGAGCTACTACTCCCAATTCATTTATTTCCTGTTGCCTAGTGGCAAGCAGCGTATTTCTTCTCAGTATCATTTGTTGGGCAGAAGATGATCAAGTTTTATGGATACACATTCTACAGTCTCATTTCCATTAGCTCTGGAATTGTTTCACTGATAAGAACTAACAGAAGGGAGATAGAAGTGAAATTTATAACCCCCTTCTAAATCTTCATGATTCCTGTGAACGGCAGCAGATCACTCTTGCCTTGGTTGACACATACTACCACCGTGATAAAAAGGCTATAATAATGCTGTTTTATTAAGAAAGATAGCAGTCAAAAAGGTGAGATTCCCAGAGGCAAAGAAATAAATAAAAACAGGGGTAACAGAATGAAAGAAGATGGGATAAAGTACCATTTAGGGCAGTAACCAAGAGGGATGCCAGACAATATGCAAAGCTTGTGCTGAGAATCTGAATTGGATTTTTGTAAACATCAGTTTCTGACTGTCATATCCCAGTAACCGGTAAATGGTGACCTTGGTATTTATTAAACTGAGTACTGGGGGACACAGAACAGAAAGCTTGCGTCACAACTCTGCCTTAACAAAGATATATCAGATGGGGTAGGGATGTAGTAAGAAGAGTGGCTACACAGAAAAAGTTCCATTGAGTATGGCTTCACCATGGTGTCCTGAGTGGGTTCAGCTATCACGTGTTAATACTATATTGTTCCCAAACAAATGATACATTGTCAAAAGCCTCTTAGGAGAGTATCAGTCTACGCATATATTTTTGGATCGTGGGGGAGTAACAGCATCATCTAATCATATGGAGCATTCATTAGTTCATCGTTCAAGGTGTGTGATAGTATCAACTAATAGGTTCCCAGAATTCAACTTGGTTTTTTGAGCCAAAAATGCACAATCTGATGATGGCTCTTTAAACGGTCATTCACCATTATAAGGCAAAAATTCAAGAGCCATATTGATTATGAGGGGTACTTCCGTCATAACTTTAGTCACTGTCACCTGTGTTACATTCTGAGGCATTTAGCACCATCTAAATCCGTCATCAAGTACTGTATCAGCCCCAGGCGGTACCAAGTTTCATTTCACAATTACTTCAATACTTTTATGAATCTTAGTATTGTTAGAAATTATAGCAGATTTATTTTACAGATAAGGAGACTGAGAACCTTATCTTTGGAATAATTGTTCAGCATCATATTAGTTGATTAGTAGGATGGTAACTAGAATATAGGTCACCTTGTCAACCACTCCTATCTTAATTATTTGTGTGTGATTGAGCTCCAAGTCTTGATAAAGGTAAGCCCCACAAGGCCGGGAGCAGGTATGTGTTTCTGTGTTGCACTCTATATACTTGGTGCTTGGTACAAATGCTTAATTAATATTGTTTCAAAGATTGCATGGAGGTTGATATTCATAAGAATTTTTTGTCAAAATTGAGATTTGTTACCTAAAAGAAAGAACATTGAGATTAATTTTGCATTGTTTTTATGTGGTACCAGTTCCTACATACCTGTTTTAAAATGACTTTAAAAGTATAAGTATTATTGAATTAAACTGTAGTCTTGCAGATATTCTTAAGAAAAAAAAACATTTGAATATTGATATATGTGTTAAAACGTTCTGCATAGCTGAAGGGTGAAGATTCTTGTGGAGCAAAGGTGAGCATGGACTAGCAATGTTAACATGAGCACGGGACATAACTAAGAGAAACTACATGTCACAATTATAGACCTCCACCATGCATTTATACCCACTAGAAGAACATTTATCATCAATGTGTTATCAGTGTGTCTTTTAAAAAACAATTTAATTGCTAATACTGTGGGCAAATTCAGTTATTTTACTTCATAGAATGTGTCAATGAGCAATTATAAGGCAGTCCTAGGAATAAAGCATTATGTTCCACCAAACCAATTACTTAAGTTTAATCTTGGGCTTTTTTCCTCATTTACTTAACTGACTTTCTATTTATTCTCTCCCTTAAACATAACACCTGATCATTTG
The DNA here is from genome assembly GCF_008692635.1 of Crocuta crocuta. Classification (NCBI taxonomy): domain Eukaryota; kingdom Metazoa; phylum Chordata; class Mammalia; order Carnivora; family Hyaenidae; genus Crocuta; species Crocuta crocuta. The sequence goes on from NW_027530980.1 coordinate 58,421, forward strand.
TCTCCATTATGTGAAAAAACTGAATTATGTGAGAAGAAAATAAACTAGTTGTGTGGCAAGACAGAGGAAAAATAAAACCATCAATTAAATGACAAACATGTAACTTTTCTAACGTTGGTAGTGGGATGGATAGGTTATTTTGAGCTAATGTCTAATATTTTTTTAGTTATCTAGAAACTTATAATGGGTCTATTTTTGCATATGTACTTTGAAAACTTCAAATAATAGAAATTTAATGGGCTATACCATCTAAACTTGCAGAATTTCAAATTTCAATCAATATTTTAAATATACCTGATAGAGGACATGCAACTAACAATATATTCTCTTAGGAAAAGAAAGAATATTCTATTAGATATATGAAAGCAAAGCACAATATATATTACAAAATAAACTCTGATAAATTTATTTTAAAGATCTTTGAATTTTTTCTTGAAATTGTATAATATATTCCTTACTCTAGCAGTATATATGCAAGCCTTTATATTTTTTCTTGGAGGCAAATACTAAGGAATTCAAATCATCAGCCTGTTTACCATGTTTTTCTGTGATTTATCAGGGAAGTCAACAACCACTTCAGTTTTCTTCTGGCAGTAAAATAGGAAACGAGTGTCCAGGGAACATAAATCTACTGTGACTTTTCTATCCAATTTCTGTTTTTCTACCACCATTGATTCCAATGTGTCACACTGTGTGACAACGATGGAAATTAACACTATGTTGCAACTGCCAAATTCATTTCACACAATGGTAATCACAATAATAATAAAAATAATATATAATCTTCCATGAGAATAAGCACAATCCCATGAATCAGAGTCCTAAAGAAATGTCTCAGTCAAAAGAAAATCAGACAAATGTTTTTAAAGAGATTAATGATTCTACCATATTCCTTCTTTTGCTGGGTTTCATGTGCATCTGTTATGTGGAGATACATTTTGTTTTGTTTTACAGGCTTTTTTTTTTTTTAATAAGCAGATGTTTGTATTTTCTCATTCTAGTAATTGGAGGAACAATTAGAGGCAATGAGAATACAACAAAGAGGAAGTTTGCCAAAATCTCTTGGTTAAGCTGAATTTCCAACAAACTACCTATGAAGTATATTTTACTCTATTTGACTAAGCAGAATATTCAGAAACACTTCAGTTTTACTCTTTGACAAATAACCACTCTGGCTGTGAAGTAGGTGAAAGGTATTGCCAGTTTTTGAAGAAAAAGAAAGTTTAATAAGGATAAATCCGATTTATGTCAGTACGTGAAATTTCTTTTCAGTTTACCCTTTGTATTTTTATTTCTTCTTTCATTTATATTCTACTATAAATCTTTTCTTTTTATTCTGATGCAAAGCTTTCACGAGCATCAGATTCAATGTATATTAAATGCCATATGCCAGTTCCATATGCAGGCCATCTCATGTCCCAGAATCTTATCATTGCTCCTCAATGAGAATGTTGAGCACATGGAAATATATATTCCAAGGCCCTTTCTGAAGGATATTATGAAATACTATGCTAAACCTGAAACAGCTCAGCATAACATGCAAGTATTGGGTTGTCAAAATTTATAAACAATATTAAAATATATTCTTATATTGACTACAGAGAGCAGCTGATGAATTTATGAAATAAATATATTTGAATATCTCAAAAGAACATTAGCCATGCAGAAAAGATTTTAAAAATTAACTGTATTAAATTAACTGTACCATCCTTTATATGGTATATAAGATCACATACAAACTTAACAAAAGTTAAGTTGTAGGCTGAGAAGAGATACTTGCATTTACATGACATATAAAATAGATAAAACTTGTATTAATAAGCATACAAGTAACACAAATATTAGTAAGTTACTATCTAGAATATATGTAAGTTCTCAGAAATTTAAAAGTACAATATGTATAATCTGGAGGAAAAATAGATAAAGAAATAGCACATTTGCAGAATATGTAAGTGAATGGTCAATAAATATAAAGAGTTGCTCAATCTTACTATTGATCAGAGGGTCTAATAATAAATTACTTGTATTTACCCAAATGAACTTGAAAAAATAAGTCGAGCTAGAATCTAGAGACAGTAAGGCTGTGAAAAAAAATCATACTGCACGTGTTTATGTAAATTGTTCATTCATAACAAAGAGAGCTGAAGCAGTTTCAGTTAAGGGAGAAATGCATACTGCAACAACCACACATGCTAATCCAGAATTTGTTACACTGATATGCAGAAGATACATAAGAATACACATTGTGCCATTGGTTATAGACTTAAAGTATGGAAATAATGAAAATGTTATTAGTAATGGATGGATAATTTAGTATAGACATAATATATGCCATATAGGAATTAATGGAAAATACTTCTATAATTAACCACATGAATACTATGCAAAATGAAATGTTTAGTAAAATTCAGTTGCAAAATACATTGAAATTTTGATAACATTCATATAATTTTAGAAAAGTATACTTAACAAATCAGTCTCTCGTGTGTGTGTGTGTGTGTGTGTGTGAAGGTAAGGAGGAGTGACCCATAAATTTGTATTAAGGATATCAAGTTGCGGCAGTGAGTGAAGGTGGGAATAGGAAGAGAGATTAGAAGGAAAATAGTGACATTATGGTATTAATAGTGACTAAATGAACTGTTACAGTAATCAAATCAGATGGATATCTGTATCCGTTGGTATTAGTATTAGTATTTAGGGAAATGCCACTGTAGGTAGAAGCTAGAAATGAGCAGTGGATAGAATGCCCCAAGTTGTTGAGGAGGGAATGATAGAGGAGCTGGAGGTAAGGATGGTGATAAATAGGTTACACATTAGAAGCCTGGGGACACAACATTTTGACCTTGTGGCTTCCAAGACCATGACACTAATCGCTGGGAGCCGCAATGGCCTCGCTGGATGATAGTCACAGCAAGGAAATGGCAGTGTTTGCACAGCTCCTGCCATGAGAAACCAAAACTTGTATCTCCTATTGCTACTACTGGCTTATGTTGGAAATGAGCCTGCTGGTATTGACCAGGCCTCACAATATTCCAGATCAGACCGATATTCCCCACACAGATTGCTCATAAGGAAAAACATATGCCAGCCTTTTCAAAAGAGATTTCAGATGAAAACATTGTGGATGATTGTCATAAGGCTCTTCCTATGGGCCTTGCATATCCAAGACTTAGATAATAAAGGGAGTTAAGAACACAGGAGTTACAATTGAGCCTGGCCCTGAGAGAAAGAGCCTAATTTAGAGTTAAGGATAAATATCCACCCCCACCCAATTGTTTCTGCTTGGAGCACCAGCCTCCCAAGGCATTTGTGATCAGTATTCAGAGTGACTTATTCTGGCCTTGAATATGCTGATTGCACCCTGTGAAGGAACCTATTGAGGAACTTCTTTTGTGATTATGGGAGCAAACATTTGTGTTTCCTGAAAGACCTGTTTTTCTTGATACTTCACCTTAAACAAACAAGCTATTGACCCCTGCTCACAAAGAAGTAACTTCACCCTTTTTATGCTAAAAACATTGTCTTCTATGCTAAAAATACCTTCCTTCCCCATAGGATAAGCATCTAAATCACCTACCTCAATCACTATTGATAAAGGTTATGCATGAGTCTTCCACAAATCTATGTTCTGGGAAATTCTTACATATCAAAGAAGTTTGTCATCAAAAATCATTGTTTAAGGTAAATGCCACTTCTGTGCCATCCCCCAAACACTTAATGATAAAATAAAATTGAGCCCCAGTCAGAGCGGAGATGCCTGCCTGGTGACCACAAAGACTCTCGGGCCTCTCTCACCCCTCCCTCGCCGACACTGTCCATCCTTCAGGGACCCCGGACCCCGACCAGAGCTGGCCTCCAGCAACTAATAAACCAGAAGAGCAAGGGATCTCCTCTTCCATCTTTGTCCAGAATAATCCCTAAGACTCACTATAAGGTATTCATACCGCAGTTATAGCCTCCCACCCCAATGGAGAGAGGCTCCCCTGACAGTTTGGTAAAAATCTTGCAGGATCAAAATCTCCCACTTCCAAACCGTGGGAGGAATCCCCCACATGACTAAAAGCAGCCTCTATTAGAGACCACCCCCCTGTACATCACAGCTCCTGCCAGCCCAGAAAGACCCAGTCAATATGCAATCTCCAAACAACCTAGGTCCCAGTTCCATCTCGGGAACCGCCTACTCTCCCCTAGAGAGTGTACTGTTGCTTTAATAAACCTGTCTTCTGCTTTCACTTTGGACGTCAGTCTCTTAAATCTTTATTGCAACAGTGCCAAGAGCAGAGACACAATGCTTTTCGCACTGACACTGCCTTTATTAAGCGGAACGTGAGGCTTACTCAGAGTACTCTGGAAAAAGAACATCAGGGAACCGCTCTTGATGAGTCCAAACAAGAAATGATAGCCATCTCAAGAAATCTGCTGTCTTCCTGGAGGATAAGAAAAGTACATTCTGAGAAGTTTCTGATGTACAGCAAAGGAGAGAAAAAGCGGATGTTCATGGTTCAAGTTAGGACACAACCACTTGAAGCGAAGGTCTTAGAAGGATTTCACTTTTAAATCAGTTACTCATGGCAGATATGATCAGCTAGATAAAATTTTAAAAGGAGTTGATGCTCTCCACATTAAGAAAAGATTATTTAAAAGGAAGATATGGCATTAAAATACAGGAAAAGTATGCTCTAAATTAAAGTTTTAGCCAGGCAAGAGCAACCTAACAGATTTTTAACATTTTTTTTCAACTTACAAAAATTTTAGTTTTCATCAACTAATTGACTTAATTTCCTTTGGGACTGAGAAAGGGAAATTTTACAGATAAGAATTCTATACAAACTATTTCTCCTTTTTGAATATTCACATTTGCTCATTCCAGAAGTAAACCAGAAGAGAAGCCCAAATATATCTTCTGTTTAGCTTTTCCAGATCCAGATTTCAGTAATAGTTACAAAAGAACCACCTCGTAAGTAAGTTCAGAGAAGGATGTGAAATGTATCTCTCAAATGCACTCACTCTAAGTTACTGAACTGATTAAAAAAACTTCATTTTTCAGACGGTTCCTAGACAAGTATAATGGTTGATTTGCTTATTTTATATAGTAACAGTGGAAATGTCATATGCAAGAAACACGAACTAAATACTACTTGCAAACTCTGAGTTTCTAAATGTATGTCAAGTATGTACATTGGCAGAGAAAGCAATATTGAGAAATATAACAAGCATCTTCTATTATAACAGACATAGTCCTTTCAAGCAGGGAGTTCATTTTGTTCATTGCCATCTCCCATACCAGAGGCTCAATAAATAGCTATACTGTATATCTTGAATGTGTTAGGCACTATCCTCCACATTAAAGGTATGGTGCTGAATAAAGTAGATGCACTCCTGGAGCACCTGGCTGTCTCAGTCTGGAGAGCATGTGACTCTAAATCTCAGGGTTCAAGCCCTGCATTGGTGTGAAGTCTACTTAAAAATAAAAATCAAAAAAGAAAAATAGATATAGTCTTTGCTTTCATGGAATTTACTCTTATTTCTAGGGTGAAAATAAGTTATCAAGCAAACATGAACATTTCAGAAAGTGATAAATGCTTTAAAAAAGGCATGAAACAAGGTGAAGTAACAGCAAATACTGTATATTAAGAAGTGACATTGTGACATTTGTGAATGCAACAAATAAATGGAGTCAAAGTGTCATTAATAGCTTAGTCAAGGACACATATAGAAACAGTAAAATACTAAGCTTGTTCTGACAGTGAATATTCCTCACCATTACTTTCCTGTTGTGAGCACATTAAATAGAAAGACTGCTTGGTTGTATCAAGAGGAGAAAAAATGAGGCGAAACAGCAATAATGTTTTGATTTTGTTTTCTAGCAGTATACTTCTAAGAGTCACATTTGAATGACATTTGTTTAACACTAAAACATTTTTTCTGGAAGATAAATGCTGTTTCCCTATGCTGTATTCCTAAATGGATAAAGCACCTGATAAAGGGAAAGACATTTTTCCTCTATGACTGGATCATCCAAGTAGGTTGCCAGGGTTTTAATGAAGACATATTGTCATAGTACGAAACAGTAGCAAGTTATAATGTCTTTATGTTTATTTAAACCATGTTTATAAAATTAAAGATTTCCCTCCAATTTAATATTAATTAATATTAATACAGCATATATGCATCTGTCAATGCACATATGTATATATGCATAGATATATACACCTGTATATCAATTTTGCTTAAAATTAATGGCAAAGTATGTACCTTTTTAACCTTTTCCATTTTTGCTTCATATTTACTCTTACTAGTGTCATTAATGCAAATGAGGCATTTCAGTTGACCCCATAATGCCACAAAATGTTTTAAGTAACTGCAACCAGTGGGTGATAAGGTATCCATATTTTTAGGAACAAGAGTGAGGCGGGTGGAAAGGTCTCTAGAACACTTAATTCCCAGGTATTATGTACTATTTTAGCGATGAATACAGAAATTATAGATATTATAAATTTCAGTGGAAGCCCATCTCTGATTCAGAGAGATGTATACATTAAATTATGCTTGTTATTGCCAACGGTGTTGTATCTGAAGTTGAATTTTTCCAATTTCTCAGAAGTGACAGTTAAGTTATAATCTCAGCATGTTCAGCATGCTTAATGAACTCCTTGGGGAGACCAGAGTATCTGTAACACAATTAACTTCCCATTCTTATGTAAATGAGGAGTTTCAGAGTCCCTGATGGAAGACTGCTTTTTGGCTACAGTTAGCAAGTGTATGCTATTAAATGACACACGGAGCCTTAAGCTGAAATTTAGACTTCACTAATTTGTGCTGTGACATGTGCAAAGTGCTTTGGAGGAAATATGAAACCCAGTTGTTTAAATGTAGCTGATGAAATAGGGATTATCACCCCTGGCTAAACTGTCATCAGCAGCCTGACTGCTTTTACCAGTTTCTGCACTTTCAGAAGGAATATTCAACGTGTCTTTTACTGGCAATATCTGGTCTAATATTACCATTTTCTTCTTACCTAACTGAAGTTATTTTTCTCAGATAAAGCAAACATAATAGAAAAAAGTATGTCTTTTCTTCAGTTGTCCTCAAAAATGACTATACACTCAGGTAATACTGACGATCTAAAATATGCCATTTACTACAGAAATCTTAAAACTATACTTAAGAATTTTAAAGCTAAATAACTGAATATAAGGAATGTCAATTGGAAAATGTAATACACAAAATTAAATATATTCTTTTTGTGCATTCTTTAGCATACAGAATACCTGGACAAGTTTTATGAAATCTGAATGTTAAATCAAAACACAAACCTGAGATTTAAAATGTGCTTCTTGTATAGCCCATGCAGGAATAATATTTAAAATAGAAACCATCTAGTGAGAGTGTACCTACCAAATAAACAAACAAACATACATACCAAAGCAAAATCCCTCAAATACCGTTAGATTTTAAGAATTAGGATGACTGCTTAAAGGACACAAGGCTTTTTTTTTTGAGTAATGAAAACCTTTTCAAATTAGAGGTAGTGGTTGTATGACATTTTGAATGTACGAAATGCCACAGAATTTCCGCTCTATAATAATAAATTATAAGTAATTTATATAAACTATTTTTGTTGCCCTATTTAGAGACAAGAATTTTATATTATATAAAATTTCACCTCAAAAAAGGTAAACTAATCCCAAATATAATCTGAAATATGCTGTATTTACCTTAAAATAAATATCAAGTTTGAAATTAGGGAACACTGTGATTATTTAATGTTCTTGAAGTAAAACTAATCCTTAGAAATTAATTCAGGAAAAAATGCCTTGCTTCAATTAAAATTAAAAAAAAAAAAGGTAACATAATCTTTGACATCTTCCCATCTTTTCCCAGATCTTGAACCCAATTTTCTTCTTCAGGCACAGCTTCTGGTGCTCAGGAATTCTTATAGATTTGTAGGGCACCTGGGTGGGTAAGTAGGTTAAACATCTGACTCCTGATTTTGACTCAGGTTATGATCTCTCGGTTCGTGGAATGGAGTTCTGCTGTCAGTGCATAGCCTGCTTGGTATTCTCTCCCTCTCTCCCCTGTCCCTTCCCTGCTTCCTCTCTCTCTCAAAATAAATAAATAAACATTAAAAAAAGAAACCTTAAAGATTTATAAGATGTGTACTAATTCATGGTGGCAGGACTAAAGATAAGTATTTCCCGTGAATGTGGAAATAATACTGTCTGCAATTGTTAACATATAATTTTATCCATGATGGATCAGAAATGATTAAATGTAACTAGCTTAGCTTAGCTTATTTTATTTTGAGAGAGAGAGAGAGAGTGCGGAAGGGACAGAGAGAGAGAATCTCAGGCAGGCTCTGCTCTAAGGCAGGACTCCACCCTGGGATCATGACAGGAGCTGAAATCAAGAGTCAGTATATTCAACCAACTGAGCCATTCAGAAGCCCCAGAACATTATTTTAAAAGGAAGAATGATTCCCATTGGGATTCTTACTCTGATCCCACTTTTGATCACTGTCTAGTCACTGATTCCATTATATGGGCTCTGTCTCACACATTAGGTAATTCTTTAACACCAGCTCGCTGTCCTACGTGTCAATTCAATTCTGACACCAGGGGATCTACCCAGAGACAGCCTCAGCTCCCACAAGTTGAACTCAGTCCCACAGGAATGACCCTCACTTCAGATTTCAATACCAGGTCCAAGTTACCAGTGCTTCTGACCTGCTGACTAAACCAGAGGTTCCCACACCTTCTACTTGAGTTTGACTAATTTGCTAGAACTGCTCATAGAACTCAAAGAATTTCCTAGATTACCAGTTTATTATAAAAAGACATAGTTTAGGGACAGCCAGATGATGTAGGGTGAGGGGTAGGAAAAGGGCACAGAGCTTTAATACCCTCTCTGAGGGCACCACCCGACATGTTTACTAAAACGGAAACTCCCCAAACACCATCTTTAACTCTCCATCTTTTGCCTTTCTATGGAATTTTAATTACATAGTAATGATTGATTAAAAATTGGCCATTTACAATTGATTTAACCTCCAGAACCCCTCTTCCCCACCCCCAAAGTTATAAGGGTTATTGGAAGTTCTAGCCTTCCAATCACAAGGTTGGTTCCCCTGGCAACCAGCCCCCATCTATAGATTATCCAGGTGGTTTCCAAAGTCACCTCATTAACATAACAAAAGACAACTTTATCACTCTCCTCATTTAGGAAATTCCAATGGTTCTAGGAGTTCAAGGCCAGAAAAGGGGAGGAAGATCAAATACATATTTCTTATTATGAATTGCATCACACCCAATTTACTTCTGTGGCTTGATGAATAACATTTATGTCTTCCTTCATCAACACTCGAAGTACACACACTCACACACACACACATAAAGGAACATTAGAGAGACAACTCTTAGCACCATTTATTCTTACCCTAATCAGGGGAGAGGAATCCTTGTCCTCAGGACTCTAGGTCCACGTCAAACAGTAGATAGGTATTAAAGAGGTGAGCAACATCTTCCTTGGATCTGATTTCCTTCCTCTCCACTATGTATACTCAGCTGCTGTAATTTGCTTCTCATTCATGTATTTTGTGAGTTTTGCTATTGTGACTCTGTCTAGTGAAAGAAATTCATTATTTTTGTTTGCTACTTTAGGTTTTGAGAATGAAAGTCTGAAGGCCTCATTTGCCAAGATGATGCCACATGGTAAGAAATCTATTGTTGAAGCCTGTTGGATGTGGCCAGTCCTATCTATGTTTGGCTGATAGTTTACATTTGGAATATATAATCCCTTAAAAGGAACCTTGTATTTTTAAAATGTGAAGATTAGAAGTGGAATATTGAAAAAAAAACTATCAATAGACTTTATGCAGAAAGTAAGAACTTTCTCTAAGTCACAGGTTACTAGAGGACAATGAGAGACTGTGCGCGGGAACTGGGCCACACTACCTGAGCCCAGCCTAGATAAGCTAACCTCCAGCCCATTTAAGAAGAGTGCTTCAGGGCCGACTAGATGGGTTAGTTGGTTACGTGTCTGACTCTTGGTTTTGGTTCAGGTCATGATCGCAGGGTTTGTGAGCTCGAGCCCCGCATCAGGCTCTCTGCTGTCAGCACAAAGCCTGCCTGTCCTCTGTCTCCCACTCTCTCTGCCCCCTCCCCCACTCACTCTGTCTCAAAAAATAAAAAAACCAAACATAAAAACAAACAAGCATAAGAGTGCTTCAAGCTAACATCAAGAAAAAATACAGTCACCGAGTTTTGCAGTGGATTGGTATAGAGCAGTAATAACTAATGCAGTGAGATATATTAAATGAAAACAAGTGATACGTGTTTGAAGAGAAAAAGGAGGAGGGAAAGGAGACAATAATTCAAAATCACAAGACAATTACAGAAATTTGAAGACTGATTTCTTATTTAATGAAGTTAATAATAATTATTACTTTTCCAGGTATAAGAAAAATATCTGTGGTTGTGCTTATTAAAGATTTCTTCTCTTCTATTTATACAACCTCTAATAATGATGGATAAAATGGTAGGGGAGGGAGAAGCCAGTTGGAAAAAGTATATACATGAGTTGATAACTATTTATGTGGATGGTGAGTACATGGAAATCCAATGTATTATTTTTTTCTGCCTTTGACTGTCATTAGAAATGCCTATACTAAACATGTAAAATAAAATCCATGGTAGAAGGACAGGTGAGGTCAAGAGATACTTTTACTATGATCATAGACTACCATATGGATGAGCTTGCAGAAATAGTGACACCAATGGAGCAGAAGGGTAAAATAACCCAAAGTCTATTATCACAGGCATTCTGACAAAGGTAACATTATGAGTGCAATACAAGGACTTTAAAATTAAGAAAATATGTATTTTTTTCACTACATAAGTCACTTACTGGCTTTATGACCAAGTATTTGACTTTCTGAGTCATAGTGAACTATTGGTATAGTAAGGTATATTTTGCAAATCAATATGTGGATTACGTTAAAAAATAGAATTAATGCAACCTGTAAATTATGGCACGTGACATTTATGCAAAAGTGAGAGCTATTACCATTGTTATTGGGTCTGACCTATAATGTCTGTCATACACACAAAGAAGTTCAGTTTCTTGTAGTAAATGCACTAAAACCATTATAAATTATTTCTCAAATCAATCAATCAATCAATCAATCAAGTCTGTATCAGAAAGAGTATCTAATAATGCACTTGTTATGATTAAAATTTAACTTGGGATAAAGGATGACCAAGCATGTCTCTAATTTTTTATATAGAGAGCTGAACTCCTAATTTAAATGTACTCAGTATATGCTCATGCACATATACTGGCAATGCATTTTTAAATTTTTTATATGTTTTACTTTTTATATTTGAGAGAGAGAGAGAGAGAAAGAGAGAGAGACAGAAAGTGATCAGGGGAGGGGCAGAAAGACAGAGACAGAATCTGAAGTAGGCTCCAGGCTCTGAGCTGTCAGCTCAGAGCCCAAGGTGCTTGGACCTAAGAACCGTGAGATCATGACCTGAGCTGAAGTCAGATACTTAACCAACTGAACCACCCAGACGCCCCATACAATGCATTTTTTAAAATGCTTTTAGGGGCGCCTGAGTGGCTCAGTCGGTTGAGCGTTGAGCGTCCGGCTTCGGCTCAGGTCATGACGTCACGGTTTGTGGGTTCAAGCCCTGCGTCGGGCTCTGTGCTGACAGCTTAGAGCCTGGAGCCTGTCTTCGGATTCTGTGTCTCCCTCTTTCTCTGACCCTCCCCTGCTCACATTCTCTCTCTCTCTCTCTCTCAAAAATAAATAAAACATTAAAAAAAATAAATGCTTTTACTAGTTACACCCCTAATTTGTAAACATTTGTTTTGGGCATCATAGGTTTTTTTGTTTTTGTTTTTGTTGTTTTTCTGAGACAAAAATGTCAATTACATTTCCAGCTTTTGAAAGTCAGGGAACCAAACATCCACAAATAACTGCTGGTAGAAAAAACATCCCAATTTTGTGTGTGTATCACACAAAATGTCACTGAAGTGTTTTTAAAAGCACTTCAGGATACTTTATAGGTATTTTCATTCTGTAAGTGGTTACTTTAGACTAAACTAGCAAAGTTCAAACAATAAATGCTTAATTTTAAACATTTTATATTATGAAAAGGAGGTCATTTTAGGATGGATATTCTCTAAGAGGGTTGTAAAGGTGTTTCCTCAAACTTCCATTATTAAAGCAAGAGGTTGAGACACAGAAGAAAACAAAATCTTTAAAGCATCACTCTGTATCTCCTTGTCAATTGCTGTGTCATGCAGTAATGTGTACTTGTTGAAATATTTAATAATATATAATTCTACTATAGGGAATAAGAGAAATGAACATGAGGAACAAATAAAGAGAAAAAAATGAAAGTATAGACAGCAAATAACAGTTTGTAAGTCACAGGTGAACCTTATAAGATGTGTTAAGTACAGATACAGAAAATTATCTCCAAATTATAATAGAAATTGAATAAAAAGAACATATGTAAGTAGGACTGAGGTGTAAACAAAGTAATTAATTAACATTAATTATACTTAGGAAGGGATGGCAGTACCAAATAAATATTAAATATTCATAAGGGACATTTCACGTCACTTCCGTCTTGAGAGCTATGACATCCCTAAATTAACCACCCTGTGGTGACATTCATTCTGGGCCATGTGTCTTCTGCCCAAAGCTCAGCAACAGCTTCAATGTTGCTATCATTAGGCTATCTAGAGATTACTATTGTAGCCAGATGTGCTTGCCTCTGTATCGTTTGCAAGTGTGACTTGGCTTTCTATATCTTCAGCCACCAAGGCCACTCACCCACGGTAAAGTTTCATCCTCAAAAATCACACTGTTAGTGGAATAAGCTGATGCAGCGGGTAAAGGAACAAGACACATGGACACTGTACAATATGGAATTCAGGCAATGTGGTTCTTCCATCCTGCTTGCACCCTATCCTAAGCATTTTAACCTCTCCATCTCTTTCTTTCTCTTTGAGTATTGCTCTGCTTTAGATAGATTCAACAGACCATGCAGCTTAAACTGGAATTATTCACCTGTGATTCTTTCTGTTCCATGACTTCTAGAATAGCCTGCTTGGTAGTATACAGATCAGTATATATATATATACATAAAACACACATACATGTGTGTGCATATATACAGACTTGCAAGTACATACTATATGTATGTTTACATATTATATATAAAACAATATTAGATATAGTATTTTTAGAAAAACATATTTTGTCAGGGGCACATGGGTGGCTCAGTCGGTTGAGCCTCTGATTTCAGCTCAGGTCAATATCTCGGGTCCATGGGTTTGGCCCTACATTGGGCTCTGTGGTGACAACTGGAACCTGCTTCAGATTCTCTGTCTCCCTCTCTCTCTGCCTTTCCCCCACTAATAATCTGTCTTCCTCTCTCTCTAAAAAACATTAAAAAAAAATTAAAAAAAAGAAAAACATATTTTGTAATTAAGCCAGGAATTTGCAATTCTTATCACATTGTTGCTAGGAAAATTAAAGTTGAAATTTTTATTTTTAAACCAAAAAATTTGAAGCACAGATCAATATTGCATTCTTGTGTATTTTTTTCTAATTACTTTTCATAAGTATACAAGACAGATCGGTGTTAATATAATTTCACATATATACAATTCTCGACTGTGTTGTATGCATGTAATACAATACTTCAAAGCACTACTTAGTAGGGCATTATCTTTAATCCATCCTCTTCACTTTATTCAGAAGTCCAGGATAAGCTTGGCTACTTAAATTATGATGTCATTGAAAAATGTTGACTGTTGACCCCATCTGTATGCCATGTCATGTTTGAAGCAACCATATCCCTTTCACATTATCTGGGAGCTTTGTGAACAGCTGTGATTGTATTTCCATAAACATGTGGTTACTGGATAATCAACCTCATTTTAGCAATGAAAACCTTCTGACTTGTTTAAAAAAAGGGGGGGTCAACATTAAAGATTAAAGTAGCAGAGTACAAATTACAGAGGAGCTTCAAAGAATGATCTTGACCAATTCCTAGGCACAGAAAAACCTGTAAAATAAACTATCTTAACAAATATATTTAAGCAAATGTAAAATATGATAAAATATTGTTAACACTTAAAAATTCAGATTTAAAGTGATATACTATTAAAATCACAGTTTGATCACTATATAATTCATCAAATAGTTTGATGCACTCAGGTTATAAAATGGGTTTGTTTTATTTTAAAACATTTATGAGCTCTTTTGCAAGATATCATATTATTTTCTTCCATACTCTGCATTAAGCCCAATAGGTCTATAAAATGTCTTTATCCAGTGGCGATAGAGACCATAAAACCAGCTGAATAACTGAACATTTCATTTCACTTCAGCACTAACTAGTCTTATAAAGATCACTTAGGGAATGCCATTTTTATATTTTTTCCCAATACTAAACTTCTTTTCTGAAATTTTAATGCCTCTTCTGTGAAAGATTACTTTAAATCCCATTTAAAGCTATTAGATTTCTCTGATGAATATTTTAGAGATATGTCTCATGGCACTCTTAAAATTAAAAAAAAAAACAATAGTAGGGGAAAATCTCTTTGATGTCAAAAAACTCAATCAATACTTAATTCATTCAAAGTCATTTTAATCAAGGCATATCTCATGTATAATTTTAGATACCAATCCACAAAATTTATAAAGCACTTTTATATACCAATGATCAATCTGTGAAAATCTACAATTTATGAACATTGTAGATAAATTTAAAAGATACATAAAAATTATTTTATATAAAACATCAAATCATTATTCCATGCTGTTTACATTTATTTTATTGAAAATAAACATTTTAGTTAATTTTTGACAAAGATAAGCATGAAGCTTTATGCCATCAAGGACAAAGATATAAGTCAAAAAATCATACATGGTGGCTACATTTCAATGTTGATTGACTAAGTCACTGTATTGGTTTGCTAAGGTTGCCATAACAAAGGACCACAGATTAGGGGGCTTAAGCAATAGGTGTGTATTTTGTCACAGTTCTGGAGGCTGGAAATCTGAGATCAAGGTGTTTGCAGGATTGATGTCCTCTGAGACCTCTCTCCTTGGCTTCTGGATGGCCCTCTTCTCTCTATGTCTTCACAGGGTCATCCCTCTGTCACTATTTGTGTACAAATTCCTCTTCTCAAGGACACCAGTCATACTGGATTAGAGACCATCCTAAACAACCTTAATCTAGTGTAAGTACCTTTTAAGACCCTACCTTCAATACAGCCACGTTCTGAGGTACTGGAGATAGGACATCAGCATACACATTTTAGGGGGCACAAAGCTGCACATCAAGACAAACTGGCATGAAAAAAACCTATTGCTGTAAATTTAGTCTACTCTGAGCTGGAGAAGTGTGCACTTCTAAGTGTCTACCTGATGCATGACTTTATGAACAAAATTACGGTAGCTTTTTATTCAAACCACCAAGAAGTATAGATTTACCTTCTGTATTAGTCTGAGGACACACACACACACACACACACACACGTACACGCGTACACTTTTATTATGTAGAATTGGCTCACATAATTACTGAGAATGAGTCACCTCAAGATCTGTAGTCAGTGACCAAGGCAAACTGATGGTATATTTCCAGTCTAAATCTGAGTTTGAGGACAAGACCAGTGTCTCAGGTCAAAGACAGCAGACAGAGCAAATTATCCCTTACTCAGCCTTTTGTCCTATCCAGGCCTTCACAGATTGGATGAGACCCACTGATATTGGAAAAGGAAACTGCTTTACTCAGTTTACTCAGTTTATCAATTCAGATGTTATTTTCACCCAGAAATATCCTCACAGACATAGTCACAATAATTTTTAACCAAATACCTGGGCCCAGTCAAGTTAACACATAAAATTAACCATTATACCTTTTAACTTCTACACTCCTATGGATTTTGTGAGTTCTAAAGCTTCGACAATTCTGAGGGAAACTTTGCAGGACAATAAGAAAGATAGGATTAAAATAAAAATAGGCACCGAATGGATAGTATTTAGAATGAGAAACAAAATCACATCAAATAGAATCTTTAAAAATTCCAAATGAAGGGACCAATTCCACTTCTCCTATCTAGGGCCTTCAGGGGAAAAAAAAGTCAATATATAATAACATAATATCTTCAACATTAGATATGAAATATCTGTATCTCTATCTGTCTAAGCTAAGCTATCTCACCTATTCAGCTAAGATATTGTCTTGCCCTTTCAGTGCTGCCACTGATCTCTGTCTCTTTTTTTAATGTATATTCATTTATTTTGAGAGAGAAAGGGAGGGGAAGACCGAAAGGGAGAGAGACGATTCCAAGCTGGATCCATGTTGACAGTTGTGAGTGTGTGTGTGTGTGTGTGTGTGTGGTGTATCCTCATACTAATACAAAAGGTATATCTGTGCTTCTTGGTGGTTTGAATAAAAAGCTGCCTTGATAATTTTGTTCATAAAGTTATGTGCATCAGTTGCAGACACTTAGAAGGGCTGACAGCATGCAACCTGAGGCAGGAGCACAGAGGTTGAGATCATCACCTCAGCCAAAATCAAGAGTCAGACGCTTAACAGAATGAACCACCCAGGTGCCCCTGTCACTGATCTTAACAGTAATCCAAAGCAACACTATAACTTGAGGAGGTATCATGTAAAGATTGGGATTTATTAGATAAATGGCAACCTCACAAGGCCAATCATCAGGACAGAATGTCCATGATTATGTGTGCCAGTACGAGAAGATACATAGCATTTAGCATGAATTTCATTTCACAGGAAACCACCTCCCAATATGGGTCTTCTGTAGGAAAGCTGTATTTTGCATTTAGAATTTCAAGGTCTCTTTTGCTTCCACACGATCAATTGGCCAGAGTAGCAACTGATTTTGTAGTTTGTGAATGTGTTCTCTATTCCCTATAGCCCTGGGCACTTCTACTCTGAGGTGATTTTGTACTGTAGTTCACTGCTAGCCCACAGTCTCGGGCTTTCTTCATTTTCCCAAATGATTTCCCGTCTTTTTTTTTTTTTTCTTTCTTTCTAGGAGAGAGAGAGAAAGACAGCATGAGCAGGGGAGGGTCAGAGAGAGAGGGAGATACAGACTCTGAAATAGGCTCCAGGCTCTGAGCTGGCAGTCAGCACAGAGCCCGACGCGGGACTCGAACCCACGAACCGCGAGATCATGACCTAAGCGAAAGTCGGACGCTTAACCGACTAAGCCACTCAGGCGCCCCTGATTTCCCTTCTTAACATGACAAATCTTGGATTCCTGAGTAATCTTTCAGTCCTAAAAAGATTCTAGCTTTCAAAGAGACAATGTAGCCACCAGATTATCATTACTCTTTGAGCAGAATCACATGTCCCGTTGATGACTATAATGACCATTTGGTACAATAGCTATTTTATAATTTGCTTTCCAGTAACTTGTCCTCACTCCAAATGGATTGACTCCCAGACCCAGGGATTCTAGGTTGATTACTGATTGTTAAACCCCTGTTGATTCTCATCCCCAAACCCTAAAAATAGCCCAGTGATTCTTTTTGTGTTTTTTCCCCAAAAGTCCTTAGCCTGAAGAGGATGGAGTTCATCTGTTCTTGGTCATCACTGGCAGGCCAGCACCATCTTTTAAAGACTACCATCAATAATACAACGAATCAGGATGAATTCCTCAATATATGAAAAATGAAATAGTTGAAATGTGAAATAAAATTGGATAAATTGGAATCAATTCACCCAATGAAACT
Organism: Crocuta crocuta; assembly: GCF_008692635.1. Taxonomy (NCBI): domain Eukaryota; kingdom Metazoa; phylum Chordata; class Mammalia; order Carnivora; family Hyaenidae; genus Crocuta; species Crocuta crocuta. The sequence continues at coordinate 76,215 of NW_027530980.1, forward strand.
AAAACAAAATTGAGAACAGTCCTTAATGAAATATTTAGTCAGCAGTTTTATATCACTCCTTTACAGTCTGAGTTCTATTCCTTATACTATTTCCTATAGCCTGAGTTCAATGTTAATTTCAATAATTTTTCAAGTTTCTGAATTCCCTATAGCATAGCATGAATATGGCAGCAATACTCATGATATATAGAGCTTCACAAAATTCCTTAGATAATCTACTATTGAGTATGATTTTTCTGACACAGCTTAGGAAAAAAAAGTTCTCCTCACTACTGTAGATGACTCATGAATATTTAAAATACTTGCTAGCTAGTATTTAAAATACTGTCATTAACACAAATAATAAGAAAGTACAAACAATCTTTATTTTAGTTGAGAGCTCATACTTATTCTTGCACAAGAATGGTCATGATTTGTTTTGACTGTGTCCCATACAGTGGAAAGATTGTTAATAAGCATTTCAAAAGATCCAATATCGGGAAACTAGAGGCAAAAGAAAAAAATTGTGATTCACATACATATGAAAGTGAATAAGCAGTCTTTATAAAAGCAATAGTTAACCATGTTAAACCAGCAGTGTAATTTCATAGATGAAATCATAGGTTTGCATAGCAAAATACTATTTCTGTAATAAAAATGAAGGTTGATGTGTTATTTTTATTATTTCTCATAGAAATAATAGAACCTAGAAAATAGAACTATATTCATTTTTTTTATCCTCTAAAGTGCCTGTTAAGTGCCTTTTAAATTGCCACAGAATATTTTTTTGGACAAAATTACTTCACATACTTTTTGATAATTCTTAACAGAACATCTTCTTTTTTTGTTTTTTTAAGCAATTGTACAGAAAAATAAAGTTTGTAAATTCAGCTTTCAGGGCATATATTTGACCCAATTCATTTCTAAGTATTTCATGAAGGAATTCATCTTTGTTAACTAAAATCCAAGCCTTTATACATTAATTAAAATGTATTTTTATATCTTTTTTATATGAAGATCCTCAATTCTGTGTATGGATGTTATTTATGGCATCAGAGATGAAGACCTACCTTTAACTAGATAAGTTTATGTTAAATCAGAGTGGTTGATACCTGGAACAGATCAAATACAGAGACTTGGAAATGTACTTATATGGTTCATGCAAGATCTTTATTAGTGAAGTTGAGATTGAAAGAATATTAGAGATTGTATTCAGATTGAAGAAATTTTATACTATTGAACAAGTACTAAAAAACAGATTCAAATTTACATTTATTAAGTACCAGTGTGTTGCATACATTGTATGTAGGTAATTTGCAATTGCTTATTTCATTTAATACCACAATCACACTGTGAAATTGTTTTTATTAGATTAAGTGATTAAGTGAACTAGTAGTGTGGTATGAATTTGGCTTTTTTTTTTTTTTTTTTAGAGAGATAGAGTGCAAGTAGGGGAGATGGGCAGAAAGAGAAAGACAGAGACAGAATGAGAGAGAGAGAGAGAGAGAGAGAGAGAGAGAGACAACCTCAAGTAAGCTCTATGCTCAGGACAGAGCCTGATGCAGGGCTCAGTCCCACTATCCCGGAATCATGACCTGAGCTGAAATCAGGAGTTGGATGCTCAACCAACTGAGCCACACAACACCCCAAATTTGGCTTATTTTTTGAAGGGGTAAGGGTTCATGGCCCCACTCTATTCATTCTTTTGAACTTGTTTCTTTATCCCTCCTAGTACATTCTATGAATCACTCGTTTTCACTTTAATAATTCCCTCTGCTTAAATATCAAAATTTGAATCATTTCCTTATAAAGAGAGCTCTTGCCGATAAACTACTCAGTCACCAAGTGAGACTGATTTTACTTATGTAACATTTTTTTTTGCATTGTCTCTTCATTTGCATGTCAATATCAACCTTTTTATGTATCAGTTTGTGACCATTTGTAAAGTGACCTCCAAATTTGTTTCCATACTGATCAGTGTCTTCTTTATATCCATTAATCACACTCATGCCAAAGTAAGGTAATATTTTATCCCTTTTTGCCATGTTTAGAAGACTACAGTATTTCCCCATTGCTTAACAAAAACAAGGAGAAGATATAAGATGTATGTTTACATTTTATATCCATTGCTATTTCTATATTTTTAGATAATTTTATTCTATATGAAATATATTTTATTACTACCAACTTTGTAACTTTTCTCATGTGATTCCTTCTCTTGTTGCCCTTCATCACATGATGTAAAAATCCACGCTATCTCTCAGTGCCTAGAGTAAATAATATGTAGTCAATGATTCAGTCCTATTTCATTAGTACACACACACACACACGCACACACACACACACACACACAAACTTGAATTAATTTGTCTTATGCCATTTTTATTCAAACATTAAGTCATGGCTCAGAATCAGTCCTTAATCTGCTGTTTATCAATTGGTTATATCAACGTTGATAATATTTAGAAACTTTTATTTAAAAATGATGTTTTACATTTAAGCATGAAATCAATGAATTTTCTCACTGACAAGATGATATCACATGTGATGTGAGCTAAGTTCAAGTTATATGTATAGGACTACCTTAGAGCACGTAATGTTTTCATATTAGATTGTCTACATTTACTTAAGTTTATAAGATGTAAGTAATTTGCTCTTTTAACTTTAATTTTCCTAATTATTTTATTTTAATCAAGTTATTGTTTTTAAATCTATATTTTAACATTGTTAGCTAATTTAGAGAAGCAAAACATGTTTAACTGTATTCACTGACAGTAAAAAAGCATCTTTGAACTTTCTCTCAAAAAGTTCCTAGGGATGTGAAAGAAGTAAATCAACTAATGATAATGGAAATGATTCCAAGAAATGGAGACCATGCTAGTTCAGACTAGTTTTAATTGGGAGTTCTGCTCCTCATGTAGCTAAGTTTTGTTTTTGTAGCCATAATTGATATTGCAATGTTAAAACCAACTAACCTATTTCAAAATGTAAAAACTGTGCAACAAAGTCATAAAATCTGAAGAGGTATTTATATACAAAGTATACAAGTAGACTGAAAGCCAAATGAATTATTTGAAAGAGTAAGGCTGCTTTAAAATCTGTCAGAAGCAGATCTTCACTATTTAATATGTAAATATTAATGCTTTACAATTAGCCTATAAAATAACACTTTTGTTTGCTAAGACTGAATATATATATGACTGCTGAGACATTAGGAAGAGTCTATATCAAGGAAATATTCCTGGAAACATTGGGTTATGACTTTGAGGCAAACAGAGTAACTCAAGTCTTACTTTTCAATGGCATTATAGCTCAATCTATTCAGGAACTGTGTGATAAATATAAAAGACTAATAAAGGACAAATAAAATTTACAAAGTACTTTTTATTTATTGTTTGATACTGACATAGCTTTGCAAAATTGTGTAATTTATAGATGATGTGTAATTTATGGATGATGTGCTTATGAAGAAAAATTATTTTCTTCCCCAATGTAATAACAGTAAATAAGACTGTATCTGACCTATAAAATGCAAACTTACATTATCAGCAAATGTTTGGAGTATAAGTTAAAAATTAAAATGTTCTGATAATGCAGCTACAATGATAGGAAAATAATCTGGGGGTAGTTACTAGTTCAAGAAACTTGCAGAAAATACCTATCAGTCAATACATGTCTTCCTTCATCAAGAAAGTCATAATAAACTCAAACCAAAACATCAGCTGAATTCAATAGAGTATTTAGTGAACTGCAAAACATATACCAGATTAAATTGACATTATTCTCTTTATGACATGATTAAGAAGTATCTGATGATTAGTAACTATTTTTACATGCTTAGGTACAATAGCTATCATGGGAAAAATTCTGGAATGAACTTTTCACATAAAAAGAAACCAGTATGGCCCCAACTTTTAGAAATGTTAGTTGGACAATTGGCCTTGCTTATTAACCTGATATGTTCTATGATTTTAATGAGCTTATAACTTCCAGTATATGAGGAATGCAGTATGATTTTCAAAGGTAGATCAGATCAAAGGGCAGAAATGAAAATTAGTGTAAGGACAAGGTTTCTTCATATTTTTAAGACATTACTAAGAGATATTCTGTAATTGCACCATAATAATCAAAGAAGTAGATGATGATCCCTTAACACCTTATGTATAATGTAACGTCTTGAGTTTATTTTCAAATTAAAATAAGAACTTCTACATATTGGAAACTTAGAATCTGGAAATCAATTTATATCACTGAAAGAAGATGTTCTTTTTTCCCAAAACACTTTGTTTAAATTTAACTCTAAATTTTCTGCATAATTTGCAGAACTAGCTACTAATTAAAGATTGAAAATATACATTTCATTTTAGATAAAAGTTAAAAAACTGAGTATACTAAATTTGCTTAAGATGCTTTAAAATCTTTGTCCTCAGTGATATATTAATGTTATTAAAACAAAACAAGAAAGTTCAGATATGCTAGAAGGTTTTTCTTTGTTTTTCTTTTTTCCTATGTTAGGCTTGTTCAAATTATATTTATTGAAATGTAACTTTATGTTGGTTGAATCCAGAAATAAAAGAAATAGTGCTTCTATTTTGCATGTCTAATGTTTAGTCTCATGCCAATATTTTAATTTTCATTCTATAAAAGTATCAGTCCAGAAAAGTGATCTTTCACTACAAAAGTACTGTCATTATCCTTCTCTGCTGTGTTGTGATGCCTATATTTGTCTTATTTCTTTGCTACATTATAGCCATTTTCACATCCTCTGAAGTTGTAGCAGCATTGCACTCTGAGAGTTCCCTTGGACAAGACTAAATGAGTGAATAAATATCCAAGGATGGAATAAACATCCACTGTCATTACGCAGTTGTAACAATATTGGTTACAAGTTGTGGTCTTGAGCTCGAGGTACTGCAGGTAGCAGGAAAGAATCATAATTTGTGGAGTAGCCAGGGTGAAGGATAATTCAAGGTCAATTGGAAGAATGAAATGTGCATGACATTTAATGTTAGTCAAATTTCAGCTTTTTAAACACTATCCTAGTGTTTAAACAAAATATGGCTTCAAGCTCAATTTATGTTGCTGGTCGTGTTTTCAGGATCTCCAGTTAGAACAATGGGTTTATAACTAGATAATTGGAGACAAAATAATGTAGGGAGGGTTGCTTGGGTGGCTAGGTCGATTAAGCGTCTGACTTTGTGTCAGGTTATAATCCCATGGTGTGTGAGTTGAGCCCCATGTCAGGTTCTGTGCCGACAGTTTAGAACCTGGAGCCTGCTATGGATTCTGTGTCTCCCTCTCTCTCTGCATCTCCCTCCCTCTCAAAAGTAAATAAACACCAATAATAATAATAATAACAATAATAATAATAATCCACTGAAAATAATAATAATGTAGTGAAAATAACTTCCCTTTTTTTCCAAAACACTTATTTAACTGAATTGTATATAATCTATGTATTCAGTATTTCAGTATGTATGTATCTATCTATATATCTTTATCATCTGTACTTAAATATATCTATATATCCTAAATCTACATGTAATTACGGCCAGTCTCTTCTGTTGTAGTTTTCCATTTCCAATTCCCTTCAAGACTGTCCACCTGGTATCCAGGCTGCATCTCAGTTACCACAGACTAACCCTGAACTCATCGTCTTTTCCAGAGTCAGTTCCTGAATGCGAATTTCACATTTTATTAGTACCATAATCTTTAACTCATTCAGATCTTCAAATTCGTAGTCTTCTCTGACTTTTACTACTATCTTTTCATATACCCTATTGGCAGACAATCCCGCAATATGCCCAGGAGTACTTTCTTATTTTATGATCTGCTTCCATAATTTTTGTCTCTGATGTGCTTCAACCGTATCCGTATGTGCAAATTGTAAGAAGCCTTTAAAGCCCAGATAAAATATCATAACCTGCAAGTTTCCCCTAACTCTCCCAGTATGAAGTAGTCTCTGCCTACACTTTACTATATTAACATTCTCTTCTAAGCATCTTTTGACACTTACTGCTTTGGGGCAGTTATACTGTATACTGTCATTTTCTTTGTGGAGGAAGAGGTTGTCATTTACATTTTTTGTAGATACCATACCATCATGAAAACAGTCTCTCACTGGTAAGTGGTAAATGAAAGTTCGTTGAAGGACATGTAAGCAAAGGTATCTTAAATTATATTTCTCCATCACTTTAATCCCATACAGAGGAGGAGAATGTATATGTTTGAACCTTTAGCTTAGACCATTAAAGCAGGCAGATACAAAGCATCAGATTGATTTTTAATATGCTGATGATTATACTGTGAACAATAAATGTTTTTATTTACTATCAAAACAATAAAGTAGTCTTAAACCATGAGGGAGGTGCATCAAGTAGGAGCTGTGATAAAAAAAGAAGCAATCATTGCAGAACAATAACTAAATGTTTGAAACGTAGGCACAAATCAGTGAAAATGTATGAACTATCAGAAAGGAAGATTTTCCTTCACTGGCTTGAATCTACACAGTCTTGAGGGAAGTTTTCTACCCTATCTCATGTAAAACTTTTATGTCAGTAGCAATTCCAGATACATAGAGAGGAGAATAAAATTCAAACCCTCATGTAAACATAAATTTTGGTTTTTGTTGTTACTTTGTTTTTAAACAAAGCAACTAGATAAGAATAAAGGCAATAATAATGATGTTATCCATTTCATTTCAGAATACACTGTGCCAATTAGGAATGGTTTCAATTCCCTGAAAATGAGTTCTAAATTTCAATATGAACTTTATAGTGTAAATGGTAAACGTACCATATATTTATAAAAGCTTATATATTCTTGGTAATGGAAAGATTGAAATCACATTCTCATGCTGTAGACAAAGAAATGTATAACCCAAAGAAGTGAAGATAAACCAAATATTTATATTAATTCTGAGTTAAATGTTGATTGATTGACCGGTTGGTTGGTTGACTAATTCAGTGGGTTTTGATGGAAAAAGTATTTTATACCTTGTCCTCTCCACAGTATAAAACATTCATCTGACATAACCCATTCCTCAAGGGTGCAGTCTTATAGAAGAGATAGATATACAAACTATAATTTGAAGTCAGGATAACATTTAAATTTTTTCTTTATAATGCTCTAGAAGCATAAAGAAAGTAAAATAATGGAGGATGAGAGAAAAAGAGTATTGAAAAATAACGTTTTACAGAAGTATAATTTGACGTGACTCTTGAAAGATGTGTTAGTATCAATGTGTTCTGGTTGTCTATTGTTTGCAAGTACTTAGTGGCCTAAGATAATAATTGTCATTGTATTACATCTCACACTTCTGGAGGTTGCCAGTTTTAACCAGGCAGTATTCTTTAGGGGTCTGCAATGAGTTCATATTCAGATAGTTGCTAGGGCTGGAGACATTGAATTATTCCTTCCCCAGGTGAAATTTGGTTGATGCTGCATATTGACTGAGACAGGAGCTGAAGAAACAAACAAAACAAAAATCGACATGAGGTTTTTTTCATATGGGTTTCCTCATGTTTTAATGACTTGGTTCCAGGGGTCAGCTTCCCCAGAGAACAAGTCAGATGTTTATGGCATTTTTAAGAGCTAGCCTCACTTGTCACTTAACCTCACTTTCACCACATTCCATTGGTTAGGTCACAAAGGACTGCCCAGGTTCAAAGGGAAGACTTCATAAGATCAACACATGGAATGGAATATACCATGTCAAACATGTTTGGAAAATATAATCGATCATACCATGTTACGTGTTTAATGTGTAAATGAACAAAGGGAGGGAAACAGGACATTCTTGTCATGTTAGCATGTGGAAAATATTGTGGTAATTTCTCCACCATTCACTGCATCTCTCCTTTATTAGTTAGCTGCTCTTCTCATTCCAGGGGCCAGGGACAGTTTCACTGACCTGAGCCAATCAAACAAAAAAAAAATCTCATTCCCCCTGACCAAAGTGATTGCTTCAGGGTTAAGTACTTGCCCCAATCTGCCAAATCTAGAGGAAGTTAGGGCATTTTTCATGATTAAAAATCACATTTCCTTTTTCTCAAATATGGATGAGATTTGTGTAACCTACCGTCTATTTGAAGCCATTTTAAGTTCATAAATAGAACATGCATTAAATAAATTTGAAACTAACACAGGCAGATAGGACAAATGAGAAGAAATTATGCCTTTGCTACATTATTGATTCCCTGGAATGAGCAAACCCTGAAGACTGTTCTACCTTCCAAGTATGTGAGTTAATAATTCCTATACTATTTAAGCCAATATGAATGGAGTTTTCCAGAAAGCTAAAAATAGCACAATAAGTGATTTAGACTTTGTGCTGTAGGCAAAATGATACAGTTAATTAATTTGTAATAGAGAGAGAACTGATCTGATATTTGCTTTAGAAGGATCAGTTTAGGAGTGGTATGGAACATGCATTGAAACGCAGCAAAACTGCAGGGTGGTTGTTAGATGGCTGCAGTGACTCATGCACATGAGAACAGAATGAGTTACATTTTAGGAGGATTGGGATAGAGAAGGCATGTTGAGGAGATATATTTTATTTTTTTTTAAATCCTAGGATTCTTTTGAAAGTGACTGGCTAGGTAGTGGTAGAATTCAAAGAGATATGGAATATTATAGGAAGTGGATTCAGGGGAAAAAAAAAATGCTTCCAGTCAAGTATGTATGTGGAAGCAAAGAAGGAAATATTTTTCCAGATCTCCGATTGTATCTTCCCTCATTTATTTAAAAGTTTTAATTTTAGGGGTGCCTGGGTGGCTCAGTCAGTTGAGCATCCACCTTTGACTTAAGTCCAGATCTCACGGTTCATCAATTCGAGCCCTTTGTTGGGCTCTCTGCTGTCAGCACAGAGCCTGTCTGATCCTTAGTTTTCCTCTCTCTCTACCCCTCCCTGCTTGCTCTCTCTTATTTGTCGAAAAATAAATGTACATTAATTGTTTTTTCATTTTAATAGCTATCCTGCTGTGTTTTTATGAGTAGAGAGACTGAGTTGACATCAGGAGAGGACAAACTCTAGGAATGGATAGGACACAGACCTTGTCTTTGAAGCGGCTTCAGAAAGTTATTGTTGTTTTTTTTTTTTTTTAATACAAAGAGATGTATTGATTTTAACTTGTATTTTAACATATTTTATAAAAACAAAAGTGGAATTTAGGGCAGCTGTCTTCTGTTCTTTCTTTCCGTACCTTCTATCTTTGTATTTCACCACTTAGTCATTCTTTACGTGTTACAGGAGAACTGAGGTAGGAAACAAAATTAACAGAGTATCTCCCATGCTCCTTCTTAGTGATAGGATTAGTTAGTGTTCTCTACATAAAAATATTTATAAATATAAATAAATTTTCAAAGCCTTCCAGTTGCTGAGGAGAGGCCAGAGGTCTCAGGCACTTCTTTCCTGGGGCATGCACTGGGGAAGATTATGTTGCCCTCTGAGGTGTTTCAACAATTTTCTGACTGGTAAACTGTAATCCTGGATAAAGTGTGCTTAGAGATTAGCAGCATGGGTTTGCTGTTATTGCTGTTGTTATTTTCCCTGCTGAGTAGAAACTAAATATCATCTTCCCAGGTGACAAATAGGTCCCAGCCTGGCAATGTGCTCAGAGTCTCTTAGATGTAGCTTCCAAATTGTATGGGCAAATTTGGCACAAGTTAAAATATTGTGAAAAATTGAATAACCTTATCTACCTGAATAAAATGGATTAAGAGGTTCTGCTGTGATTACATTGTAGCTGCATCTCTTCTTACTCAAGCACTTTCTAAAAAAATTCTTTTAAAGTGTATTCTGAGATTTAATCTAGTCCTGGAACACAGATATTGTTGTTTTTTTCCTCTCCTAACCAATATGGGGATGCCAGAGAGGGGGGGAATTATAAATACCAAAATGGTTTAGGTATTTGAATTAATGGAAAAAATTGTAATACAGTGATGTGATTTAGATCCAGAGTGGTAGGTCTGGAAAGAACAACTTCAGATTCACTTGTTTTACTCTGGAAACAGCAAGAGGTAATCATGACTAAGAAGTTAGAAACTGAGGGGTGCCTGACTGGCTAAGTCAGTTAAGTGACCGACTTCTTCTCAGGTCATGGTTTCACAGTTCATTGGTTTGAGCCACGTGTCGGGCTCCGTGCTGACAGCTCAGAGCCTGGAGCCTGCTTCAGATTCTGTGTCTCTCTCTTTCTATGTCCCTCCCCTGCTCTCTGTCTCAAAAATAAATAACATTAAAAAAATAAATTAAAAAAATAAAAAAGAAGAAACTGAAATCTTGTCTCTCAACATTTCTAGATGTTATTGTATTGATTAAACTTGATATTAGGTATCTCAAAGAACAATAATGCACTGTTGTTGTTTTTTAATAGATATATTTTAACAGACCACCATATACAGACAATGTTCACTATTCTCCTTTCCAATTATGGCAAACCTATAAAACCAACTGTCTTCCTTTTCAATTATTCTCTTAAAGAGGTTTTTATTTTCCTGAGGATACTCACTGGTATTCTGCTGTATGTACATGAAGATGATTTGGTCCCTCATATGATTTTTTAAGCAAGCCAACCTTAACTGCTACCACTGTTACCAAGTCTACTCAGCAGGCCAAAGTGGGTCTCTCCCCAGACACAGTTTTAAGAAAACATAGCCCTGCAGGTGTCTTTGAAGGAAAATTGCATATAATTAGGCATTCTACTTTCCCCACACAGTTTGGGCAAGCACCTTTGTTAAACTAATTAAGGTGGTATCTGTGGTGGTTGGGACAGGGAACCAACCAAAAAGAGAACCTGAAATCTCATCTGGTTCTTTATACCCAGGGAAAAATCCCATCAGAGTTTGGAGGATTGCAGTTCAAAGTCCCCATCTCAGTCAAAGCATGCTTTGAAAATGCTTTCTTTAGAAACTTGTACTGGAGAATTTCTTCACAGATAAGGAATAACCAAAATTAAAATTAGTTATGTAATTTATTGAAGACACTGTAACGCAGTATTGCTTTCCTCTGTTGAATCTGGTTGAATTCATGAGTTAACGTAGGATTCCATCAAGGCCTTTGACAGAGAGGGTTTTAGTTAATTACACCTTCAATTCAATTACAAGAGACAAGGATTCTTATATTTTCTATATCATTTATTTACGTGCCATTTCCTACTAATTTTTCACTGCCCTAATAGGCATCCTTCCCTTTGGGTTGTTTTGTTCAGATTCATTTTAAATCACAATCGATGATATCGATCTGTATATCTCATTCAGTATATATATTTTTCTTTTTCATTCAGCTTTGTAGAGTTTTTCTTGTTTGTTTTATTTGTTTATTGAAGAATACTGGCATACAATTTTGTATTACTTTCAAATTCACTACATAGTGGTTCAACATTTATGTAAATAACAGAATGGTCACTACACTAAGTATGGTTACCAATCTGTGTGTCTTCACTGTATTTTAAATTATATCTGTGGTGTTGAGTGTGCATTCAATTTCATGATTCAAACAACTACATGGTACTACAGGGCAGAAGCCCACATTGCCAACTACACTCTACCACCATAAACAACCGCTACAAATATCTCTGCATATATATATATATATATATATATGAATCTATGTACATATTTCTCCAGAACACTATTCGAAAGTAGGGTTACTAGAGTCCACGCACACACACACAAATATTTCCAGATTGCTCTCTTCATTGACTACACCTACCTGCATTCATTCAGATTGCTCTCTTCAGTGACTACACCTACCTGCATTCATTCTCTGTTATGTATACACACACACACACACACACACACGTGTATATCTCACAGTAAAAATAAAGGTGTTTAGTGATCATGAAATTGACAAGGGTTTAAATAAAATAATTAGTTATATATTATGTTACGTATCTTCAATTATTTCAATTATAAGCTACTTTCTGGCTTAAAGATGTCATCACATGGCAGTATACTAATGTTGAAATCCAAGGGACACATAGTCAGTATACTTTCAATATATATGTTTGATAGAATACACACATATATTCATATCAAATGCATGAAAAAGCAGAAAAATATAAATCATATGTATGTAATTTAATGGAAAAAACTACCTGAGAGAATATATATATATATATGTGTTTTCCATCAAATTTCAAGTGTATGTGTGTGTATGTTTGTGTGTGTATGTATTTATTTTGTTTTAAATTTATATACGTGTGTGTATATATATATTTCAAGATGGCTCCATCCATTAAATTTCATTGATTAAACATGACATATTTCTTTGACCTAGCAACCATTTGAAATAAATATTAGCATTTATGGTAAAAATAAAAGTAAAAGTAAAAATAAAACTAATATTTCTGTGAATTAATTGGAGCATTATTAAAAGTATTTGCCAAAGTAATAAGATGCTATATGCCACTGTCATTTGAAAATAGCTCAGTAGAAACACAAGTGGAAAATACTATGGGTTACCTTTACTAGGAAGTGCAAGTGTATATTGTATGGGAAAATTATGGAAGATTAACAGCACTTTGAAAAATTGGGATATTTGATTAACAAAAATATCTTCTTCTGTCCATCATTCTTTGAATTATTCAGGTAAAAGTAAGCAAAATTTATTTCTAGAATGGCAATTCTATTTTAAACTGGCAAGGGTAATATGAAAAAACAGAAAATAACTCAACTCCTACATTTATTAATTTTTCTTTGGTAGTTTAACTTGCTGGGCTTGCAAATTGTTGAGTCTGAATACTATATATCAGCTTAAGAATGCTCCCTGGGCTCCTTTCTAGTGCACTTATAGTGCCAGGGATAGATTGATCAAATGCATAAACCAATAAAGTTATTTTAAAACAAAATCATTAATCCAGAGTTGTGATGTGATAAAGTTCCAGACAGAAAAGGGAAGAATTACTCCATTATATGTTTTTAAGAGATGATTTATGGAATAATTTAAATGATAGAACACTAGGAATAAATATTTAAATAAAAAAGAAATACTTCCTAATCTTAATTTTCTTAGGGCTTTTTAAATGTCAAAAAATAATAATTTTTTTCAGCATAAAATATTATTATATGATATAAAATATGGAAGCAATCAAACATACAAACAAAACCACTCATAAAAGCACTATACTAACAGAATTACTGTAGCAGGGTGAATGGTTATTCTGTCCAATTTTTCCCTTCTCATAGAGTTGTTATCATAGGTTATAAAATTTTATGTACTTCTTTTGCTTCATAGTAATGTGTATGTACATTTTCCATGTTTCCATGTAGTCTATTAATTTCAATGTTAATGTATGCAATTCCAAGCCAAAGTAGGTATACTGTGATCCTCTGAGTTTGTTCTCTATTTTTGGAAATTTGGATTTTTTTCTACATATTTACAATTACAGATAACATAGTTTGAAATACCTTCTTTATTTAAATTGCATTATTTTCCCTACCACATTGTATAAATTATTATTAGATTTGAATTATTGGCCAAAATGGTTCTCTTAGTCCATTTCAGACAGCTATAGCAAAATGCCATATAGTGGGTGGCTTATTAGCAACAGATACTTATTTCTCACAGGTCTGGAGTCTGGGAAGTCCAAGGTCAAGGCATTGACACATTCAAAGTCTGGTGAAGGCTCCATACCTAGTTTAGAGACAGCTAGCTGTCTTCCCATCTTCTAGTGATAATCTCACATAGCAGAAGGATAAGGGAGCTTTCTGCAGTCTCTTTTGTAAGAGACAAATAGTCACCATCATGGAGCTTATATCTTAATAAAGTAGATATAAAATAAACTAGTGATATCAGATAATAACAGATAGTAGAAAGTGAAGGTGATATGTGTGTGGAAATGAGATGCAGAGAACAATTTCTTATAATGTGTTAATTGAAGGCCTATCTAGGAAGATGACATTTGAGCAATCTTTTTAAAGTTATTAATTTAAGATATTATGTAAATAATTATGTTTTTTTAAAAAAATAACCTAAACTTGGGGCATGTGGATGGCTCAGTTGGTTAAGCTTCCAACTTCAGCTCAGGTCATGATCTCGCAGTTCCGTTTAGTTTGAGCCCTGTGTCAGGCTCTGAGCTGTCAGCACAGAGCCTGGAAACTGGTTCTGATTCTGTGTCTCCTCCTCTCTCTGACCTTACCCTGCTCAAGCTCTGTCTCTATTTCAAAACTGAATAAACTTAAAAAAAATTTTGAAAATAACCTAAGCTCAAGCACAGTTAATGGGATGGAAAAGTAAAGGACAGGCAAGTATTGCTGAATACAACACAAAAGGAAATTTAAAATTAAAAACAGAAGTGAAAGAGGAGAGAGTATGTAATACACATGACTAGAAGCTGCACTGAGAACTTATTGGACAAACTGTCTGTCACATACAGTTGTACAGATGATGTTTATATCCTGCATAATGCTCAAGGGTGCCATTCATAATGTAGGGGCTAGTATCTTGACCATAGATAACCCAACCAGAGCCTTTTCAGAGAATCTGTAAGGGTGCAAGTTACTCATTATGAACTTTTCCTTGGATTGTCTCTGAAGAGAAGAAGAGAATGAAGGCATACAAACTAAGGTCATGTACTTCCCCTTCATATAGAAGGCTATACTAGAAGGCCCGAAGCCCCTCCACTTACCACTCCAGATTCAAACACCATCCTCATTATCCATTCTGGCACTTCTGTGTGCCATTGTTTCAATATTGCAGAAAGAAGGTCTCTTTGGGCTATCTCCAAGCACTTATGCTCTGTTTCCCTCCAGAAGTTGTTTCACGCCGTCATCACTTCTCCTATGTTGGAAGTCTCTTCTGTTCTATCACATGTTTGAAAAAAAACATTAAATAGAAAAAACTTATAAGTCTCTTCAAGTCCTGTTCATTTTAAGTAAGCCATAAAAATCCTGCCTGAATAACTCACTTCACTTTTTTATTTGCCTCTTTAAACATTGTCCTGGAAAGAATAGAACAAACTCCCAATTTTAGTTTCCTCACTTGATGGTATTTTTTCTAATACCATGTTTCAACTTTGATTGCTTTCCAGACTTACCTTCTACCAATATTAAATTTTAGTCACACAAGGATACATGCCTGTTTCCTTGTACTATTGACCTTAAGCTACTTGAGGAATAAATCTTACTCAATTTACTGTTCCCAATAGTAAGTCTAGAATAGGCATATAATAGGAATTCTATAAATATTTGATGAATAATAGATTGTTCAAATGAATGAATGAATGAATGAATGAAAAATTGCTAATTGGCTAGATGTCAGCTATATAACCCACCGCTATTTAATTCAACACAACAAATGAGAACCTACCATCTGTGAGACACTCTGATATGCCCTTGTAGTATAAAGGCAAACAAATCAAAAGCCTTATAATGGCTTTGGCATTAGTTTAGCAGAAGAATTAAAAACGGTGACATAAATCACAAATGTAGTGTAAGTTGCTATAAAGAGACATACAAGGAATTACTCAACACTCCGGAGGAAAGATTAATATATTTATCAGAAATGGACAAATAAGACCATACAGAGTAAGTGATATTTGAAAAAAAAATATCTTAGAGAAGTAGATGTTCTCCAGGTAGATTAACATAAAAACCATTCAGGTAGAGAGTAAGACATGTAAAAAGAATGCTGAATAAAAACCTGTTACATAGGGAGTAACGACAAGGGAAGCATGGAGGTGCTAGCATGAAGAGAGGAGGCATTAACATGAGATGATTCTAGAAATAAATTCTTAATACTGGTTATTTATCATATTAGTGGAGTTTTATTAAGAATGATTTGGTCACACCTATATATATGTATAATTAAAAAAAGATTATTCTGAAAGCAAAGTGGGGGAAGGTTTGGGAAAGTGAAGAATTATTAAAATTTACTATTTTTCAGGTATTCTGGTAAAATTTTCCAATTCATTATTCTACTTTTTATCCTATCACTTATAATTAACACAGTCTTACAGATGAAGTTCTAGGGGATAAAAAAAACTACCAAATATGCATAGTAGCTTGGATTTGAACTCTGTTATTGCTGAATCTAAACTACATATTTTAAATAACCAACTATATTACCTCTTATAAGAAAAGTCATAGCCATTTAAAGACTATCTGTTGTGAAATTCATTCTATGCTAGATTTTTAAATCTATTCTCACATTTAGTCTCATGACATGATCAAATGAAAACTATGATCTTTCCTATTTTGTGGGTGAGTAAACTGAGATTTGATGGTTGCATAACACACTCAGGTTTATACAAATAGTCAGTTATAGTAACAAAAACTGTCTGTTTTCTGATTCCAATTCTTACCCTACTGTAAGACATCATAATAAATTACAAGCCATAAGTAAATTGGAAGTAGAATCTAGAAAAAAGATCAGAATTACAGAAATGTGCATTTATGCAGCAAATTAGACTGCTATTTGAATGAATATTAGGAAACAAGGTGGAAAATAAGAGCAAGAATGAAGTCAGTGATATGCCAGGGGTGTCTATGAAAAATGAACTCCAATCAAAGTAACTGTATATCATCGTATTTGATTTGTGTTGTTGAAATTGTTAATTTAAAATATTGATGTAAAACATTATACCAAATTGATACGATTTTTTTTCAAAGAGAAAAATAAACCTTGTGGCAATTGTAGAGCATTTCTCACTGAATTACTATTTTGCAGCAAGATAGATACAAATGTGTACTTGTGATCAATGTATTTGACTACTGGCTTTTTTTTTTTTTAGTGTTTATTTAATATTGAAAGACAGAGAGACAGAGCATGAGCATGGGAGGGGCAGAGAGAGGGGAAGACAAAGAATCCGAAGCAGGCTTTAGGCTCTGAGCTGTCAGCACAGAGCCCAAAGTGGGGCTCAAGCTCACAAACCGCAAGATCATGACCTGAGTCAAAGTCAGATGCTTAACCAACTGAGCCACCCAGGTGCCCCAATATATTTGAGTATTGAAACATAAATCATTCAGCACAACTGATTATATTTTCTGAAAGTAACGTATGTAAAATGTATTAAAACTATTTTTAAATCTCATCTGACTTCTGGCTGAGTGGAATTTCTCAAAACATCAGTCAAATTTAAATATTTATATCCTTGTTTAGCAAGAATAAGAGCTTTGCATGTTTTTGATATAATTCTTATTTGCAGTAATACCCAATTGATAATTAAAATCTTTCTATGTGAATCATATCAAAGACAATGTTGCTGTTTAAGTGTATGATATAGATTTACCATTTTACATATTTGAAAAATTGATTAATCACAATTGGGGTTTCGTTAATAATTACAGTGTATTATTTGTAAGTATCAAATACAAAATACAAAAATTAACACATTCTCATGATGAAAATCTAATTTTCGCAGGAACTCTCAATATAATGAATTTTAAAAATTATTTTGTTGAAACATTTATAAGAAATCCATCTATCTATCTATTTTTCTATTTATTTATCTATCTATTATCTATCATCAATCTAAAGTGCCTTTAGGAACAAAGTAAATCAGAAGGCAATAGATGCACATGGGACCACAGAATAATTTTGAATTAAACTGATTGCTACAGGCTACTGTATTCTACTATCTGTTCTTTTATGAATATAGACACAAAGTTCCTTAACAAAACACTAGCAAACAAAACCCACCCACATACAAAAACTTATATGCCATGACCAATTGTAAAGTTAGATTAACATCTGAAAATCAATGAATGTAATGCATCATAGTAATATAATAAAGTACAAAAACCACATGATTATTTCAAAAGACACAGAATATAATAATTTAACAAAACTTACCAACCCCTTATGATGATAAAATGACTTGACATAACTAGGAAAATGAAACATCCTTAATCTGATAAAGAACCTCTAAAAAACCCACAGGTTGCATAATCCTTAATGATGAAAGGCTGAATGCTTTCACTAAGGTCATGATGAAGACAAGCTATCCAATAACATAATCTTTTGAAAATTCTACTAGGGATAATGACCTGGGAATTAGGCAAGAAATAATAAAAAGCATTTTCCAGATTTATAAAAATATTCTAGTAATTAGAACTGTTTTGTCATAAAACTATTTACCTGGACATTTACACTTCTCCACTGGCTCCAAGTTATATTACATAATTTTTCCCATATGAAATACATCTTGGCAATAAATAACTACTTTTATAGAAACTGCCATGCTTTTTTGGGGACTTTTCCCCACTATATTCCCTTCGACTCTGCAGTTTTCAAATTGTATATTACTTTACAAGCTGAAAATGACTGTCATCATTTTGATACCCATCCTATTGTCCTATATGCCAACCGTCATCAAAATTATTCAGCTATATCTTCTGTGACATATTTATCAGATGTGATATTCTGTGACTTACATGTGCTTTATTTATATTTCAAAGTCATGTTATTAAAATGTCATTGTTTTTCTCCCACATGCTATTGTAGAATAGACTGCAAATCAATCACATTTTATATTCTTGGTAAATAGCATCATACCTGTTACAAAAGAGTAGTAAGAGGAACATAATGGGGAAGTATCCAAACTCAGATGGAATAGACCCTCATCAGGAATTATAGGAAAAGTACAACTAATAATGGATCCGATTGTGGTTTAATATATTCTAAGGAGTTTTCTTTTTCTTTATTTATTTGAGAAAGAGAGAGAGAGACAGAGAGACAGAGAGAGAGAGAGAGAGTGTGTGTGTGCGTGTGTGTGTGTATGAGCAGAGGAGGGAGAGAGAGAGTCCCAAGCAGGCTCCACGCTGTCAGTGCAGAGGACAACACAGAGCTCGATCCCACAAACAGTGAGATCATGACCTGAGTGGAAATCAAGAGCCGGAGCTTAAACTACTGAGCCACCCAGCCTCCCCAATTCTAAGGAATATTCTAAATCCATGAATCAAAGTGGTAATTGTGAGGTTAGTATACATTATTTTCCAAATAATTATCACATTGTAATTATATCCATGTGGACTACAGAGTTATAATAATATTAAAAGCACAAATAGTGCTATGAACATGTGATTCTATAGTAAAACACACCTGCAATTTATTTTGATAAACTGTCATGTGGAAGAATAATATGTATATAGAAAAATACGTGAAATGTGCCATCTTGATGAGTATAAAAGAGTGAATATTACAAAGTCATCACTACTCAAACTCAAACCAAGAAAGAGAGAACTAATAGAACTATAGGTTTTTTCCTCTGCTTGCTTTCAAAATTTTCTCTTTGCCTTCATTTTTCTGCAGTTTGAATATGATATTTCTACGTGTTGATTTGTTTGTATTTATCCTTCTTGATGTTTTATGGTTGTTGTGCATCGATGGTTTTATGTTTATCATTAATTTCAGAAAATTCTCAGCCCTTCTAACCTCAAATATTCCCTCTTCTTTTATTGCCTCTTTTTCCCGTATTTCCATTTTGTTACAGCTATTGTAATTGTCCCAGAGTTCCTATATATTGTCTCATGTTTTTCTCCAGTTTTTTCTTTGCTTTTCAGTTTGGGAAGTTTTTATTGACTTATCTTACACAATTACAGTGTTTTTGATTCCTAGGCTTTCTTTTGATTCTTTTGAGAGTTATTTCTCTGCTTATATTACCCATTTATTCTTGCACATTGCCATCTTTTTCTGTTAGAGTCCTTAGCACATTACTAAACACATTATTTTAAATTCCCTGTCTAATCACCCCAAAGTCCTGTGCCATACCTGAGTCTGGTTCTGATGCTTGCTTTATTTCTTCAGACTGTTATATGCCTTTAACTCTCTTGTAATTTTTTTGTAGAAAGCTGAACATAATGTACTGGCTAAAAGGAAGTAGGCTTTAATGTGAGGTTTTATATTTATTTGGTTGGCAGTTAGACTGTTTACAGTCTGCACTACTATAGATGTCAGCGGCTAAAATTGCCTCTGCTATCTTTGTTTTCTCTTTCTCCTTTTGCTTTGAGTTTCCTTGAAGACTTTTTAAAAAGTACCCAAGCCTTGCAGTTCTTTCCACTGGAGTCTCCTGTTATTTTATGAGAGCCTGATTGATGTAGACATAAGGTGTTGGGTTTTCTATTCGGGTAGAGGAAAATCATTCACTAGACCACTAGCCCTGGATGTCAGAAGTTGCCTCGATTTCTCCAGGAAAGAAGCTGCAGCTGGACCAGAAGTTGCACTTGTAGTTACCCATTAATTAAATTCCTGTAAGCTGTGGTCATTCTTTAAGAACCATCTCTCTTCTGAAGTGGCAGAACTGTCATGATTCGACAGGGCCCTGAGATTGGAAGGAACAGTACTGTTGGAGGGTCAGAATACATTACTCCTCCACCACCAGACTCGGGGCAGGATGCCATGAATAGATACATCTTTCCAAGACAGGGACACTTAATTTTCATTCCAGACTATCCCAGAAAGTGGTGTATTTTCCTCAGAGTGATTATATTTGAATGTTCAAAACTACTTAGTTTACTTCGTATTGTTATTCTTTTTTTTTCTATTCATAAATCTAACTGCTTCATAATACTCTTGCTACCTACCCATTCCTCTAAGAGGTGTCAGTTTCCTTTAAAATATAATTCAGGGTTTGAGATCGTAAGGCACGACGTTTGATGTGACACATGAATTCAGGAATTCTTGAATTAGGTTTATAAGTCCGTCTTTTTTTTTTTAATTTTTTTTTTAATGTTTTATTTATTTCTAGGAGAGAGAGAGAGAGAGACAGCGTGAGCAGGGGAGGGTCAGAGAGAGAGGGAGTCACAGACTGAAACAGGCTCCAGGCTCCGAGCCGGCAGTCAGCACAGAGCCCGACGCGGGGCCCGAACCCACGAACCGTGAGATCATGACCTAAGCGAAAGTCGGACGCTTAACCGACCAAGCCACCCGGGCGCCCCTATAAGTCCGTCTTTATGTGAATTAGAAATGAATTCACTAAGCAATAACTTTATTTTTTAATGGGGGTTGGTTACATCTCACTTATGTGACTTTAACACATACCCTCCGTTGTCTATTTTTCATTCTTCCTAGAATTAAGCCATGGATTAAGTACAAAAAACTTAGAGAACACACTCACACTACTTTCCATCTATGCTGCTCACGAATTTACTCTTCTCTTTTCTCACCTATCTGCTGTCACCAACCTTAGAATCTACAGCACCTTTTTCTCTTTCACTGCTGGTGATAATAATATCATGCCAGTTTTTACGTTTATGTTAGAGTTCTTTGTGTCCCGTCACTGTCTAATGCTTCCCTTGTTCAGTCAGGATTTCCACTCTAACCATTGTTCTCCGTGGCACGTACAGGTTGATAACCACCTTGGATGCACCAGGGGTCACCCGTTTGCTCCAGTGTGGTAAGTGTACATTTTCCAAGTAGAAGTCCGTGCTAAACTAATTGTTACAGAAATTCAACCTCACACTGGATCATGTATTTAAAAGAACAGATTTATAATGGAGGAGTGGTGTTTTCTAGATTATGTTGTTCTGATATTTATTTCAGTTTTTTCTTTACTGAAATATTTATAGTTTTACTTTAAGTTCGGTTAGCATGCACAAACAAAGCATTCCTCTCACCCTGCTGTATAACTAATTCTTAGATAAGTGGATTTGAAAACAAATATTTCCCCAGAAGCTCCAAAAATACTGTCAACTATAAATATTGTGTCTACTTAGTAAAACTTCAAGGCTATTTCTTAACTCAGCACTTTAAACTTCACTTGAGCAATTTCCCTCAGTTCCATAAAATGAAAAACTGAACTATTCAAGATTTTGTCTGCAGTAGAAAATCCTTGAGTTGTGAGAAGACAATTTCTTTACAGCTCCAGAAATTTAATGACACTTTGAATCAATAAAGATACATGAGAAGGAAAGTTCTAAAAATAGCAAGCCAATAACTCTAAACCAAGATTCTTAAATCACTCCTCAAGGATAGGATTAGTCCAAAACTTGGTACCTTTGTCAAGGGCTTTTTAATAAGAGTGCCAGAGCTTGAATCAACCTTAGAGTTTCATCATTTTGTTGAAAAATAGGGAGATGATCAGTTCTACTGACATATCTTGCCCTTGAACTAAAATAATGTTTTTTTTAATTAAAAGCTTTGAATTACTGGTCATAGAAACAGGCTTCAGCATATATAGGAGCAAAACATGGAAAGTAAGATTGGTGTGAATTGGTTATCTTGACTACTTGCATAACTACACAGGAAGGAGATCTAATTCTTACTGACTATGTTTTACTCAAAGCCTATGTCTCCTTTAATATTTAAAAGTGTACTACTGTAAACAAAAAGATAGCAACATTCTAAGTGTTTCTCCTTCCTTTGTTTCTATGTTACACTATTCACAGAATAAAACTACCTACAGAAGACCTTTGATTTCAAATCAAAACAAAAAAAACCACACACATAAAAAAAAATAAACACAAGCAATAACATAAAAACACTAACAATATTGCCTATTTCCTTCATTAAAACAAAACATACCGTTTCTGTACTTCAAACACACTGGATGATTTCCAATGTCTATTTCATTGCATTTGCCAGAGTTTGTACACTGGATTAAGACACAAACCCCATGAATTCCCTCCTGAATCAAGTCACTGAACTATTACATGGATTTGAGTAGCACCCCCCCCCCCCAAGAGGTACAGTAAAATAATACAACTTTTGGAATTGGATTCCTGTCATAGCTTCATCACTAACCAGGTATGTGATCTGTGGTGTTCCCCTTAAACTCTGTGCCTTGTGTACTGATCTGTAAAATTAGAGATAATAATGCCAACCTCACCAGGTTACCATGAGAGGATTAAATAGAATAACACATGTCAAGTTCTGCTGTCGAACTTGGTGATCAAAAAGATTAATTCCTATCCAACTCAGTGAGAGACAGACAAGCAGGCACACACAGACACACACAAACACACACACACCCTTTCTCTCCCTCTACCCCTTTCTCGTTCTTACACACACACACACACACACACACGAATCACACACCAAATAAATTGAGAAATCGCTCAACTAACTTTCTTATTCAATTTAGTGCAGCATGTTTAAGAAATAGAAGGATATTCTGTCAAAAAGAATAACTATAACTAGTTGTGGTGCTCAATGTCAGTTAAGGGGATGTTGGAATAGAATGAAAGTGTCTTACAGGCTACTAAATAATTATTCCCTGTGGGAACATGATATTGTAACATAAAATTCTAGGAATAGCTGCTGGCTCATATATTTCCTCCTTCTGTGAATAGCCAGTACACTGGCCTGGGATGGGTTCCCAGAGTCATAGCCATGACTTCAGGCCAGTTATATTATTTCTCATAGAAATTGAAATTTGGAACTAATTTTAAGATGAGGAATCCTTGATATTTATATTTATATCAGCATTCTAATGCATATTTTTTTTCAAACTGCCGGGGGAAGATCCATTAGTATATGATTATATCAATTTCTGGGTAAAACCAGAATTATAAAAATGAATACAATAGAATAGAAAATAAAACTCATACATTTAAATAAGGGTGTTTTTCCTGATGCTTTAATTTGTTATAAATATTTAGATAGATACACAGATTATATGTATATACATATATATATGTATGTACACACACGTACACACACAAACACACACATACATACATTCACACATACTGAGCTGCAATGTAAAATATGTTCCTTATACCTTTCAGCCAAAAATGTAAAAAGCACTTCTCTTGTAAAGGAGAATCTTAAGAAACATTTTCTGAGGCCTCTGGTAAAGTTGCTGATTGTTTTAAAGCTTAGTTGTTTAACTTCCTGCTGAAATAGAACATGTAGTTAGTTGCCTTCCCTCTACTTTGATCATCCTCATTTGCTTTATAAATCTCCACTTATGCATCCTATGTGCTTTGGAAGAAACTAACCCAAATCTGTGCCTTCTCATTCTACAGTCACAGTAATTGTTCTAGGGGGTGGGGATGTGACCCAATTCACAGCCTCGATGTGTCTAGATAAGTTTTTTTTTTTTCACTTTTCTAGAAGAGCATCCCTACATTGTCTTTTCCCTCTCTTTTGGAGATAGAAAAGGAAATATGCAGTTACTGGATTTTGTAAGTCATCTCCTGAGACTATAAAGAAAAGCCAGCCTTAAACTGATGTTAATACAGATGGAGGACAACAGTTTCAGTGTCTGGTAAATAACTGTTTTTCTATCCATAGGAATGGTCCGTGCATCAATCCTTCTTGCCACTTCTCCAGGAACATGTAATAAATTCTATTAGCTCTAATTTCCTGGAAAAGCAAAGCTTCATGATTGCAGGTGTTATAAGAAATTTTATCCCAGGGCTTTTCAGCTTTTCGATATCCTAGACCCCTCACCCTCATACACAAGGCATTTAAATTCCTCATCACAGGCCTTTAAAACCTACGACCATATCTTATGATCATCAAAAAATGTTGGCTTCCACTACACTTCTGACTTGGATTCCACTTTTATGTCTGCCTAGATTTACCTGCCTCGGTTTTTGCATGAAGTATGCATTAATTACTCTAAAATAACTCACTATACACAAAAATATTCACACTCATGGAATAACTTTCCTATACAAGCAAAGGATTCAGGACACTGGCAGTAGGAGAAGGTTGGCACTGGAAAAGATGTCCTGAGATCTCAGGCACAGACTTGTTCATCTTTAGCACTGCTGCGTCGAACAGGTTTGCACGTCATGAACCACTGTCGGCAGGTGTGGATGCCCTTCAGTACCAGGAAGTCTAAAGTCTGTGCTTGGGCGGGATCTCTTTTGTAAGCTGTTTATATAAGCACATTCCAGTTATGTGACCAGCCTAATCTGTCAAAACCCCTCAGGCTTTACCAAAACTAGGCTCAAATAAACAATCCAGTCACTGTTACTAATTAATGCTGACAGAGTGGTACTATAGAAGTACCCCAAATATCTCATGGACCTACGGTTACAGAACATTATTTATTTTTATTTAATATATTCCACAGTATTGGTCCAAAGGTTTGTAATGCTCCAAGAAACCTCAGAGATGAGCATGTGGTCAATCCAGAGTGGCAAAGAATATAGCTTGTGCTAGGTAGTCTTGGATGTGAATGTTCTAAAACTTATTTCTAAATTCTTTTTTTCTGGGGTGCTAGGTAGCTCAGTTGGTTGAGCATCTGACTCTTGATTTTGGCTCAGGTCATAATCTCACGGTTTGTGATTCAAGCCCTGTGTGAGGCTCTGTGCTGAGAGTGTGGAGCCTGCTTGGGGTTCTCCGTCCCTCTCTCTGCTCCTCCCCTGCTCTTATGTACTCTGTCACTCTCTCTCTCAAAAATAAATAAATAAACATTTCAAAAAATGAATTATTTTTTTCTAACATTTTCATCTGAAATGAGAAAACTGACTTGGGGAAAATAACCCTTTAATATTCATATATCACCTGTTCTATTGCCTGGATGTCTTTTAATTTCTCTTTTTCATATCTGAATAAATGAAAGCTGAGAAACGGTTAGTTACTAGTTGAAGATCCCAAGGCAGTAATGAGACCTGATTATTTAATTATTTAACGTTGCTATGGAACATTACTGTGTCAGAGAACAGGGCTGGATCTGTATATAACAGGGTGAAGTCTTCTCCCATAAAATCCTGTATTCATTCAGTCTGTGGGTTTGTAAGGTGGAGAGTTTGGTGGGGATACCATGACTGCTATTTTCTGTCCTTCTTGGATCCAAGAGAAATATGACATTGTAATCACCTAATCTGTGCTACTCATACCATGGACACCTTTGATTAAATAACATCCTTAAGAAAAGGTTACATGATACCTAAACTCATGCTTTGTGTATATTAGCAATTCAAAAATATGTGTTGAACTTAATTTTCATTGGGCAAAACAATAAATTGGAATAGAAAAGTTCATCTAAAGCATGTTTCTTTGAAAGAACACCTTAAGAAAAGCTGCAAAAGACAACCTAGAGGAATTAGATTTTACATTTTGCCAAGACAGTCAATCTTTGGTTCTTTGTTAGGAAAAAATGCATTTATGTATTGAGTTTCCATGTACACAAAAGTGTAATATTTACTACCAGTTGTAAAATTTTCCCAAAAGGGCTAATTTCTTCAATGCCAATGGAGATGCTTATGCATAGTTAAATCAATAGTAGCTGTAGTAAAATCATAAATATAACAAATAAAATAAAATGTTAAAGTACAGAATCCAATAATAACCCAAGTATTCTTATATAAAAACATGCCTCACGAAAATGTAATACACTTGAAGGAAACCACAATAAATGCCGTGTGTAGAAAATGATTCAGATGTGATGGTCAGGGGCACCTGGGTGGCTCAGTTGGTTAAGCGTTCAACTTTTGGTTTTAGCTCAGGTCACGATCTCAAGGTTTGTGAGTTCAAGCCCCACATTGGGATTCTCTCTGTCTCCCTCTATGCCCCTCTTCCACTCACTCTCTCTTTCAAAGTAAATAAATAAACTTGAAAAAAAATCCCACCAAACAAAAAAAACAAATGTGATGGTTAGTTATATTCAGTTTTGAAGAATTCAAGAGATTTTTAAAAAGAGGCTTAATAGGAATAAATATATAAACATTAGGTATGCGACTGTATCACTGAATATTGCTAAAGTACACTGTTTTATATTTTCTATTTTATCACATGGAAATACTAACAAAATTCTCTTAGCTATTTAGAATTCTTATAGTGGCAAGATAAGGTTTGAATCTGATGTGTCCACCCATAAAACCACCTTTCTCACCATATTATGCCATTTAAATGGCCAACAATATCCTATGAAAGAATAACCTGACATGCAAAGAATGACATCCACTTTGGGAAAGAAGTACAAGCTTCTACTTTGTCATTTATTTTACCTTCAGTCTTTAATTAACAAAGATTGGAGTGTAACAGTTAAAGGAAATTACTGATGTAGGTAAAATGCATCTTATACAGTTCATCCACTATTCTAATTGCCTTGAACACCTTCACCCTAGCCTCAGGATTTACTACCTTTTAATACTGCATAAAGCTTTCCTAATATCAATTCTATACCTTTTATTGTATCCTCTGTGCATTTTTCTATAGTCTAAATCCTCAGAATCTGAATGGATAACAGCTCACTAATTTGACAGTTTATTCCATTTGTTAAATGGGCGCTGTTTTCTGGTTATAGAATTAATCCCTTACAGAAGAAACATTTCTATTTTAAGATAAGACCTTTGGAGAAAATCCCTCACTCTCAAGTGTAGCTAAAGTTTTAGAGACCATTGCAGGCTTGTGAAAGAAAATAATTTTGAGCACAAGTTTCCTTGGTGTTGTTTCTATCCTCACAGATGAAGTATTTTAAGGATAACCCAAGACTATCTGTTATAAAAGGAAACTTCATTTTTCCAGTTTTTCTGGCTAAAACCTTTGAATCATCCTTTATAGCTGTGGCTGTTTGTTGGATGTATCCCGACATTCTGCCGGTCATCATATCCTATCACAGCTAATGCCATATTCTCTCAACAAGCCAGCTCCCACCAATGCCTCAATTGCTACTCCACTTTGGGCCAAGTGTCCAGCATCTTTGGCTTTAGTCACTGTGATCACCTCCTAAACTATCTTTTTTTTACCATTACATCCTTTCAGTCTATTTTCTATAGAACAGTCAGAGTGATCCTGTTCAAAAGTAGGTGAGATCATGTCCCTCCTCTGCTTCACATCTTCTCACAGTAAAAGCCAGACTCCTGGCAGGATCCTGGAGCATCACTGCTTTTTGTTTCTCCCCTCTCTCTATGCCTCCTACTCTTCCTCTTGCTTAGTCTGCTTAGTAACACTAGACTCCACATATCTCAAACATGTCAGGCACACTCCTGCTTCAAGTCTTTGGGCTTTGTTCTTCCCTTTGTCTCAATGCTTTCTTTCCCAGACATGCATGGTTGATTACTTCATCCTTATCAAGTCTTGTTTCATACGCCTCCTCCTCAGTAAAGCCATCCCTGAGGCACACTGTGCAGTTCCCATTGTCTTTCCCTGTTTTATCGTTGTGCTTGGCTACTTTTCAGTGAAAACATGACATTAATTTACAGCAACTGTTTTTCTGATTGTGAAATGAATGCAGTCAATTGGAGGAATTGAAAGAATGGCCACGTTCCATGCTTGGTGATGTTAACAGAAAGTATTTTAGCTATATATGTTAGATAATGATATGTTTCCCCCTTTTCAAGTGTTACATATCAGAGAAGGATTATTTGTGAACTTCCTACTAAGAGTCAAGGCTGACTCACCATAAATAAGCTGAATATAACCATGTAAGCCAAGAATAACATTTATTTTTTTGTAGAAAAATAACAAGGAAAAGCAGTCTCCATTTAGAATTTGTGTGTGTGCATCTGTGTGCATGTGTGTGTGTGTGTGTCTGTTTGCCTCTGATTATATCACCTTGACTGGAACTATTATTCAATAGTAAAGTCCTTCAAATGTAATTGCAAAGTCAGAGACCTACAGGGAAATGGGGATCAAAAGCTCTCATCACTCCAGATGCTACAAAGCCTTCCCTTCCAGATGCTACCGATTTTACTCCCCAGGTATTTTTAAATTAGGAATCTGTCTTAGCTGGTACAGGAAGACAAGAGGTCAAGCTCAATCAGATGATTCACCTAAACCTATTGAAAAAGGAAAGTGTCTCAGGAGTCTTGTCGCTATTGTAAAGGATTATTTAGTGAATCCGATTGCTGAGTTTCTAAATATCTCAGCAGTTTGACAAAACTTGATATCTTGACTCGATCAGGACAGAGTCTGAAAATACTGAAACCTTTATCAGAGAGTCTGAAATCACAGCAGCTGCTCAGAAATACTGATTACTGCTTACTGTGGAAAAAGCCCAGGCATAGCCGCCCTCACTAGAATGCCACCGTTACGTTCTAAGGACTAACTTCTCAGCAGAAACCAGAACAGCATAGTTAGGTTCTTGTTTGTAAATTATATTCATAATTGCTTATGAATATAATTACTTATGAATATAATTTTAGAAGGTAAATATGTTTTTGTATGAGTAGTGTAAAGACAATAAAGAGCATGATATTTTAAAATATCTATGTCATGGATAAGGATATATTAAAATCGTTCTTTCATTTGTTTGTTCATGGTATTCAGTTTATAAAGCCAAACTAATACTTTAAATTACCTTAAATTATATTGTTTCTCCCTCACTCAGAAGGGAATAATTATTGACAAACATCAAAAGTTTTTCTTAGACATTTATATTCTGAGACTGTGAGCAGAACTCAGAAGATTTGTGTTTATTAACCCTTTATTCTAAATGTGTGTAAGTATTCAATGTCATTAAGGCAACTCAGTAGTGCTAAAATCAAACTCAACTGTTATTTGTAGGAGAAACACATTTTCATAGAAGAAAGGAAAGAAGGGAAAGAGAGAGGGATACAAGAAAGAACAAGATTGGGATAAATGCTTTTTAAAACTGTAGGAGTGGGGCGCCTAGGTGGCTCAGTCAGTTGAGCATCCTAATTTGACTCAGGTCATGATCTTGCGGGTTCGTGAGTTTGAGCCCCGCATGGGGCTCTGTGCTGACAGCTTGAAGCCTGGAGCTTGCTTCGGATTCTGTTTCCCTCTCTTTCTGCCCCTCCCCAATTTGTTCTCTGTCTCTGTCTCTATCTTAAAAATAAATAAACATTAAAAAAAACCTGTAGGGGTTATTTAAGGGTTGAAGAGAATATTATTCACAAAAGAATACTATTCTCAGCAAAGCCTCAAGTATATATGGCCATTAACTAGCTGTTTGACATCAGATGAGTTAAATCATCTCTTTGTGCCTCTCTGCTCTCATCTTTGATAAGATGCAAACTGAAGTCAATTAATCAAATGATGGGGCAATGGATATCAATCCTCACACTTGGATGTTGTGAGGACTAAATGAGATAATAGCAAATACAATGACAATAGTAGATGGTTTGTATAGTTGTTGTTAGGTGAGTTAAGTGGGGATTGTAGTAACACATGGACTTACTGAAAGGGCTAAATAAGATCATATTTAAGATAACAGAGAGACTCAAGATAATCAGTTAATAAAAACCTCTAAATTCTTTTTTTAATTGCTTTGCAAATTAGATCACTTTTTAGTAAGTTATGTGAAATCCCAAATTTTACTAATAAATCTGCCATAATGAAAAATCAACAGTG
This sequence comes from Crocuta crocuta, assembly GCF_008692635.1. Lineage (NCBI taxonomy): Eukaryota > Metazoa > Chordata > Mammalia > Carnivora > Hyaenidae > Crocuta > Crocuta crocuta. The sequence continues at coordinate 106,342 of NW_027530980.1, forward strand.
TTTCTAATGTAGCAATGTTTCTAATGCTGTTTTTAATTTGGAATTTTTCTACAAATATGTCAACTATTTAAGATTATCCTATCGAATGAATTCATTCTAGCGTTGTAAAAGCACAGATTTAGAAATTTTAAGAAGGTGAGGGATATTTATGATTTTTTTAAACCTGATAACATAAAATGCTTTGAAATAAGAATATATATTTTAAATGGAGGAAAATATAAAGTATAAATATTTAAAATATCACATAAATGAAAAAATATGTGACAATATAGATTACATTGTCTACATTTTACTCCTTTAACTAAAAGAAACTTAACTAGAAACTTTATGTGAACAAAGAATTTTCTATCCGTTAATGCACATTTTCCCATTTTTATGCTTCCAGAATGAATAAGATTTTGACATCTGAAGGATGTCCATAGTGCACGTTGATCTTTATAACCTTAGGGCCTTTACTACCTGTCAGAAATTTTCATAATATTAATAATTCATTTCTTTACCTGATTCTCCATTTATTATAACATCTACTAACTTCACCACTTTCAATACAATGGTTTAGAAATTGATACTTTGAAACAACCCAAATCACTCACTTGGAGAATATACATAGGAAAGAGGAAAATGTGTTACATGATCTACAGAAGAAAATTAGTAATCATTCCATACCAAAAAATTACAGGCAAAGTTTTAATCCTGAATGCATGTTTTAAAATGCTTAATAGTGAAGTATATATTAAAATTTCAATTTCAATGGACTTTAGAATTAATATACTAAACAATATAATTAATTTCTAAGATCTAATTAAAATTTGTGTAGGAGCTCCTGGGTGACTCAGTCGGTTAAGCATCCAACTTTGGCTCAGGTCATGGTCTTACCATTGGTGAGTCTGAGCACCACGTCAGGCTCTGTGCTGACAGCTCAGAGCCTGGAGCCTGCTTCGGATTCTGTGTCTTCTTTTTTCTCTCTGCCCCTCCTCTGCTCATTCTCTGTCTCTCTCTCTCTTTAAAAAACAAACATTAAAAACTTAAAAAAAAATTGTATAGATCATTTTCCTGACCCATAGAACACAGAAAAAAAGTTCACATCTTTGCTAAATGATAAATTCCATTTCCACAGTAACTTCTTCTCTTCATCTTTCCCACTATTCTTTTCTTCTTTTCTTCTTTTTCTTCTTTTATTGTAACATTTTTAAAAATTTACCATTTGGTATAGGCAATGAAAAATGTGTAGAATACAATTTTGTTGATTAGTCTTAAGGCATTTGAGTACTACAAGGTCTATAAAATTTTGGATTTATATTGATAAAGGAAACTTTCAACTTTTAATGTTGTGGGCCCTGTTCCTGGGCTCCCAAGTAAGCTATCCTTTTATCAAGGTCAGAAAGACTTCACCCAACTTGAGAGTGTGGGCTCTATTTCTGCCCTGAGCACAAACCGTACATCTGCTTCATTGGCAAATAACCTAAAAAAAAGTTTCAAACTAAAGATGGGAGTAAAAATCTCCCAAAGTTCCATTTCCTTATCTCCAAAGCCTGCAACTTTGAACATACTAAAAGCATAAGACAAAGTTTGTATTTTTCTGAACTGTCCATCATCATGATGATTTGTAACTCCTCATGTAATGAAAAACATACATAAGCCTGAATTAAACATTCCTTCTCCAGAACATTCTCTTCTTTGTGTACAGTATGTATCCTGGGCAGCTATCTTCCAACTCTCTTCCTTTTCTTTTCTCTTTTTGTCTTTTGCCTCTTTTAGAAATTCCAAAATGTTCATTCATTTTGCATTGACAGTGTATCAGAAAACAGCTCTGGACAGCTAAGTTGCCACTATTTTTTCTTAAGTAGACATTTTGTAGTCCACACAACACTAGAAACTATTTCATGCATAAAAATTCAAAATGTAATAGAAAAAGAGCATTATCAATGTCAATAAGAGCTTTCAAGGAACTTAGAAAAAGTAGGAGCTGGCTTCCCCCTCACCCAATCAGTGATGTTTTGCTCTATTATAAAGAAGCAAAGGTTAATTTGACAACTGGCTTTAATATATTCTTCATGCATATCAGTTGGCTTTTATACCATAGACAACTTTCTCTAACATGAATATGAAACAATCATGGCTCACATTGCAAATTAATGCCAGTTCACCTGATTATATATATTTTTAAATTTGACTCAAGTGCATAGTTTTATGTCACAAGTAAAAATGATTTTCAATTAATATGTAGTAATGATAAATTATTTCAAAATAGTAGATTTTTTCAGGAGCAATGCTAAATCCTCCTTTTATCACTTAATTAAATCAGGCCATTTTGCAATAGGTTCAGGGCTGTAATAATATTAAGTCATTTGGATTACACTTTTGATTGACTTTTCTAAAAAGGAAGTATTCTTAAAGTACTGACTTAACTTTACTCCAAAGTATGATTTCCTAAGAAAATCCTGGAAAGTGCTTTTCCTAGCTATAACATATATCTGAGTTTTGAAAATGCCATAGGTTTATTTTAATGTAAAAAAGAAAAAGACACTTATCTTTTGAATGTCAAGGATTATTAATAGTCCATTTTAAGAACTAAATGACAAATTAATGCCTTCATAAATCAACATGGAATCTTCAGGAAAAAATTTCTTACACATTTTTTAATGCAGCTTTAGGCTCTGTGTTTTGAACATGTGAAGCTTTCAAGAGATCTTTACTTTGAATAACTTATATGATATTGTTCATGATTTTAATCACCCACCCGGGCCAAAAATTTTACTTAAAAAATTGTATTCCTCATGTAACTATTCTATCTCCAACAAAATTAAGTATGTAACCATAATTGCTAAAGCATAGCATGGTGAAGTTTTTCAGCTAATCCATTATTCTAGTTCCCTTCCTCTTCCTGGCCAGGAACTTGCCTTCTCCCTTAAAATAAAGCTATTGCTTGTTCCTGACAATAAATACAAACCAAAATAATAGCTCTACTTCTGGGTAGAAGCATCTGATTCTTCATCTTTGATTTTCTAGATTCAGCCCATAAAAGCATGTAAGGAAATATTTATAAGCAAGTGTTCCCTAGACTGAAGCAGCATAAAATGCTAAGATAACTCTTGGAAGATTGAGAAGGTATGGGCCTGAGAAATACATTCTATTCATTTCTTATTGTTTGTTATAACATAGCTAGCCTATCCTGACCAATGTACATGACATCAGTAAATTCATGATTAATACGTTTACCTCAGCTAATGTGTTGCAGTTAAATCAATAGTCAAATTCCACTTAATGATTCATCACAGAATTTGCACATATCCTTGTCTTTCATTTGTTTTCAGGGTTATTTTGTTTCCCTCGGCTAATCTTTTTCACATGTGCATGATATTAATTTAGAGAAATAATTAAAATACCACCTTTTAAAAAAATATCTGCCCTTTGCAAGGATATAAAATCAGCATTCTGTATAATCTTTTCATAGTTTATAATCCATGATGAAACATAAAAAACATGAAATTCTCTAAAATGTAACTGTCAGAGGAAAAAATTGACATCTGTTTCATTAAACAATTAAGATACAATAGTTTCAAATATACATAGTTACTACATGTTAGCTACAATTATATGTCATATATATTATTATCTCATGTGTATTTATAATACATATATCTCTCAAATAATTTTGTTAAAATGGTCTATGTTTACATAGACATAAACAGGGTCTATGTTTACAACAAATTTTTTCTAAGAATTATATAGTTTGGTATGTATATATTCAGAAAGTCAATATAGTTTTATTTTTATAGGCTTATTTATTTCATTTTTTAGATAAGCAGAAATATTATAACAAGATAGAGATTTATTTCAAATATAAATGATTTAGTTTTTTAATATTTTCAGTCTTTTCTGTGTTACAGAATTTATAACATTCAAAAATGAAATAATATGATTATAGATAAAAGAAATAGTTTTTTAGAAGTTATTAGGTAATTTTTAATAAAATTATGCTTTATCTTTTATGTATGATTATTCTTGCTAAACTTTTTATTTATTTTTATTTTTAAAGTTTGTTTATTTATTTTGAGAAAGAGAGAGAAAGAGAGAGAATCCCAAGCAGGCTCACACTGTCAGTGCAGAACTTGATATGGGGCTCAAACTCACAAACCATGAGATCACGACCAGTTAAGTCAGACACTTAACTGACTGAGCCGCCTAGGTATCCCTCATGCTTGATCTTTTTAAAGAGACTGAATACATGAAGCAAGTGATAAAAGTTTTCCTGTTAAATTCTGTTTACTTGTTTATGATCAGTTCACTAACTGCTAAAAAGTTAGGTTTCAAATGATCATGTTAAGATCTCTAAAAATTGAACCAGTCAGAAGTATTTGGTGATTTATTTTACTATTCTGAAATTATAATACCTGTGTATTTAAAATTAAAATATTCACAGTGCAATTCATAATACCTGTCACACTTTTCCCAAACACATACACACATGCATACATGCATACAGACAAACACACAGGGATGAGATGAGTTATTCTAGATCGCTGAATATTTTTGATTAATGCAAAGTTATTTATGACATATATAGCAACTAATTTCAAATGTTAAACACATCGAAGATGACAATGTTAAAATAATAATTTTCCTGTGTTAATAATTTATGATTACCTTGTCACTAGCTCCCTAAAGTGATAAAAATATACTAGATAATTGAAATTGCCAAGAGATCTCAGAAAAAAATTCTGTAAGTTAAACATTGAATATCAAGTCATTTGTATGGTTCTACGGAATAAAAAGTGATTGGGCCAAGATGTCAGACAGGTCTGGGCTTGAGTAACAGTATCACTGCCTGTAGTTTAACCAAGTGTTCTCTTGTCATCTCTAGAAAGGGGGAAAGGGGACCTAATTTAACAACATATTTTATATAAGTGAGTTGCTGTTAGTAAATTACCCAGGACCCACAAACTCGTCAATATTTTACAATCACTTTTAATGCTTATTAAATAAGCATTTACAGTGTTCCTGCTGTAGTACAACTACTGTGCTAGTTGAGGCTTATAAAAATAGTAGTGCATAAAAAATAATGGACAAATAACAAAATTGCTGCTTTTTATTGATAAGTAAGATTAATAATGAAGACCACCGCTTTTGTTCATTGTTTCATTTATATTAGGAAGCAGTTGTAAGTTGCATTTTACTCGGTTTATCAAGTGCCTGTAACTATTCATTTATTTTAAAATGTTCTGTGCATATACATATTGCAATCGCTATGTTAACTAATGAGAACACCAGCGTATGCAAATAAATAAATGAGTAAATAAATACATTTGACTTTAGATAGTGGCACTTACTGTCTGTCTGGTGATGTATCAATCACTGCTATATAACATACTATACAAAACACAGTTTGACTTCAAATAACCTGCATTTATTTTGCTCCCAAATCTTTAGGTTGGCTGGGACATAGCTGTACTAAGTCAGTTGTGCTCCATTTGTAGAAGTCAGCTAGAGGGTCAGCTGCAGATTGCTTCTGATAATCTTGGCTGGGCTTTTTTATATACCTGGGAACATGACAAGGATGAAACAGTAGACTCAAGTCTTCTCCACATGGTGTTTTTATGCTCCAGCAGCCTAGTTAGGGCTTATTTATAAGCAGTCTTCAGGGAGTCCAAAACAAAGAGCAGAAATCCACAAGGTAACGTAAGGAATAGGTTCAGAACTAACACACTCACTTTTGCACACTCGGCTGACCAAAGCATATTACAAGGCCCGTCCTTGTGAGGGTGGAGTAGATTCAATTTGTTGGGAGGATTTGCAAAGTCACTTTGCAAGGCAAAACAAATAATTGCAGCCATTAGTTTTCAAAATATTAAACATAACAGTTGACACTGACATTAATGAATCATGGAAATAAATGTATTCTTTGAATAAACATAATAATGGTTTTCCATTTTATCATTTGAAATCTAAGGCCTTATCATGACCATGGAAATTAAATGGGTTAAAATTTACAAATGCTGTACATTTTATGTAATTAATTTCTCAGTATAGTAAATACAACAAATGTCTGGGAGAGCTACAAAAAATTGATAGGTACATCTCCAGGCCTGCTTTTTATTTTCCACAACATTATGCACCAAACCTAAGTACTCATTCTTTCTCTAATGGGCCTGGTGATTTCTCTCATTATTGCCTGACTTATGTTCTTCCTCATCTCCATAATGCATAGTGCTGTATCAACATAGCCAAGTCTTCCCAGCTATCACATATTGTTTCAAAATCTGTTTTTTCCATGACAAAATCTCTTGTCCACAATATTAACCTGACTTCACTTTACTTTTCATTGACTATTAATTTATATAGCATATGATATGAAATCGCTTTAATTTCAAGTGTAATTCTTTATGTGTGAATGTTCTCTTTGCTACCCAACAGGGATGTCCTTAGTAGAAAGGAATATACTTACTAACTATGCATCACAAAACTAACAGGAAAATAATTTTTAAAAAATCTTAAAGACCTAAAAAGATAAGAGCATTAGTCAAAGAGGCAGAAATTCAATATTTCAATATAATTTACAAAGCTGAACAGTGTATGCAGCAAAATAAATGATTTAGGAGAATGAGGTAAACAGACTAGGAAATGTCTACAGAGGCGCAGAGGGAGATTTTAATAGAAATAAACCAGTATCACACCCTCTTCACCAAACACAGATGGAACTCCAGAGAAATTAGGAAGTGGAGACATGAGGTAACTGGGACTTCAAGACTGACACAAACCTCATTATTATCTCAATTTAACAGATGACAGTGACTTTTAAGAGGTTAAGTAATTGCCTAAGGCTTCGCACAGCTATTAATTCATGAGACTTGTATTAGATCCCCAAACTCAACATCCTGAGTTACATTTAAGAAATCCTTTCTTTTATTTAAAATTCACAATCCTTTCATAGCCAAATCCTGTTAATTTTATTTAAACAGCCTATTTAAAATACATTCTTTACAATCCTCTATTTCTGTTCCTAACAACAATAGATGGGAGGGATTTATAATAAGGATATTATCTGTATAATCTGGTCAAGTTAATCATTAGGATAATCAGTTTATTCATCTGTAAAGTGGTAAAAATGAATCTGTTATGGACCAAAAGTTTTGGCCCTCCCCCAATTTCTTATATTGAACCATGACCCCTTAGGCCAGTATTTGGAGATGGGGTCATTGAGAGGTAATCGGAGTTAGATGACGTCACGGGGGTGGGGCCCTCATGATGGGATTAGTGCCCTTGTGAGAAGTGACTCCAAAAAGCTTCTGCTCCTCCACTCCCAAACAGAAGAAGTCACACAGAACTAAGTCAGCTGCCCTCTGCAAGCTAGGAAGAGAGTTCTCACCAGAACCAGTCATGCTGACCTCCTAATCTTGGATTCCTAGCCTTTAGAACTCTGAGAAAATAAATTTACCTTCTTTAAACCACCTGGTCTGTGGTATTTATGTAAGGCAGCCTAATCTGACTCATACAAATAATACCTACATTTGTCCACGCAAAACAAGCAACACACACCCCCACTTTTTTAAAGTTATAAAGTAAAAGCAAAAGAGTTTTATTCAAGTCCAAGTTAGGACAACTGTCTGGGATACACATTCTTCACCAAGAAGAGAGTGTTCTGGGGAAGGAACATTAGGTGCAGGGTTACATATGTGTTTTGTTTTGTTTTGTTTGTTTTACATAAAGAGTTACAAATCTTCGTGATGAAGGACATTCCAGAAAATTACAGACTTTATCTTATGTTTTTAATATGTACAAGCCTGTAGACTTTAATCTTTTAGAAACCAGGGAGTTTGTTTTGTTTTTCTTTATGTTTGGCAATACTTAAAAAATTTTTTTTAATGTTTACTTACTTTGAGAGAGAAAGAGTGAGAGTTATCTGGGAGTTACTCCCACATGAGTAGAGGAGAGGCAGAGAAAGGGAAGAGAGAATCCCAAGCAGGCACCACACTGTCAGCTCAGATACCCATGGTTGCTCTATCCCACACACTACAAGATCATGACGTGAGCCTAAATCAGGAGTCAGATGCCTAATCGACTGAGCCACCCAGATGCCCCTAAAATGTATTTTATTTTATTTTTTGTATTATTAATTATTTTAATGAAGTAGACATACAATATGTGTTTGGGGAAGAAATAGAGCCCACGATTTGGGGTTTTGCCGAGTAATTTTGACCTTGGTGAATGTTAAAATAGAGCTACCCTAGGGGAGCCAAGGATCAGGGCCCATAAATGTTAAAAGTTGAAAATTTCATCAACTTGGTTATAAGGATTGAATGAGATAATATCTTTCCAAAAGCATTGGAACAAAGTTATAGTAATTGATTGTATTTATTTTATTTCAGATGACTTTATACTCAATATTCTGAGATAGCTCCCCCAGGTAATATCTATTATCTGCCCAGAAGTTTTCAGTGCCAACCTACTGGTCAAGGAAGAGTCCAATTTTTAATGGCTGGTAAGGCATACCATTAAGTTAACAGGTTTGAATACTGCAGTCTACAGGGCTATTTTTAGTACAAAATAGCCAATTAGAGAGTTAGTGGTTTCCACATAGGAGGTGAGTTCTAATTTAATATAAAAATTAGAGTTTTTCTCTCTTTAAGTATTTCAGGTCAAGCTATAACCTCAAATCTACTGCCAGTGTAGGGGCAGAAAGAAGACCTTTCTGGATTAATAAAAAAGTATTTGCAGTAACATAACCAATTCCAAATTATTTTGGAATAATTATTATTTTGTTATTATGTTTAACCTAAGTTTTATGTAAAGGAAGTTTCATGAAGTACATATAAAATAAGTTCCATCCGTATTAAAAACAAGTATCTCAGTTCTTAGAAAATGATATTGGAACGCTAAAATATATTATGAAATATTTAAAATATGTATGTATATTTATTGTAATTGAAATGATATTTTACCATATGAAAGAAAATAACTGAAATAATATGAAGGAAAAAATAATAAGATCTTATTCTCTTATTACATTTTTTAATTTCTATATATATTTTTTCTGTAAAAATTCTATTTATATGATTCAAGTTTCATATAAATTTATTCTTCCCTTTTTTCATCTGGGAAGAACTTATAAAATTGTCCTGTGGGAGCTTTATTTTTGAAGATGTGAGAAAATACTCTGATGATTTAATTTTAGCCCGTGGAGCATAATCATCAAGGCTGCAGATTCCAGGGTAAACTAACTACACAAAGACTAGCTATATGACTGTGGGAAATTCATTAAAGGTATTATCCCCACTTTTTCCTGTATAAAATAGAGGTTAGGTTAGTATTTATTACCTACAATTCAATGAGAGTTATAGGTAAAGCACTTTGAGTTGTACCTACATGTGGTGACTTGCAAACAAATGTTTACCTAGTGAAAATAATGGAGGGACTCCATAGACATGTCCATTCTCACTTTAGTTAAATGTAAAAGAACATTTATTCATTAAAAAGTAGGAAATCTTAAAAATTTTCAAAATATCTAAAGACAAAGTAGAGACGTAGAAATAGTCCTATGTGTTCAAAGGCATTGCTTTAGTTATCTGTTGTTGTGAAATAAATCACACTAAAGCTTTGTGGCTTACAAAACTTTGTCATGATTTTCAGTACAGACTGGGATTTTCAGCTGAATGGAGCAGCTGTAATCCTAGTATTGTGATGGCCACTTGTGTGGCTGCATTCAGCAGGTGGGTGGGCTGTGCTCAGTTAAAATTTAGGGAGGAATGAGCCTTTCTCCTCTTCCATGTTTTCTTTTCCACATCATGTCTCCACATGGCCTCTGCCACAGGGTAGTGAGACCAATTATATAGGGGCTGATGCATTCCTGGAGCACAAGAGCAGAAGCTCCTAAGTCTTGGGTCTGACCCTTGAACAATAACACTCTTGTAATGTTCTACTGATTCCAGCAAACCACAGCCCAAGCAGTGTCCATATGATAATCTACAAAGAAGCTTAGCTCGCAGGATATGCAGCTTATTGGCAGCCACTAGAATAAAACTTTGCCACAAACATACTGAAGATGGCAGTAAATTTATAAGGTCAATCATGAATTATAGGTGTCATCTCAGACATTATTTGGGGGGTTCTTGTTATTGTCAGATTTTTTTACATTACGTAAACCTGATGTCATCTTAGTTACTTTACAAATCTCTATGAAATATAATTTTCTATTAAAAGAATTTTTAAAAACCTTCTACAAAGGAAATTTGAATACTAAGTTTAAAAAGTTAATATATAAACTTTGAAGTATATGTTATATATACTTTGTAGCGTGTATACAAAATAAACTGCATTCTACCTTATAAAATGTATAAAATAAATTATATTATACCTTATAAAGCTAAAATGAAACTTCAATGAGCAAAACCACGCAGATTTTTCCAAAGTGCCGGAAAACAAATATTATCAGTTATTAATGTGTATAAATTGAGAAATGTTTTCTTATTCTTTGGCTGATGAAATGTCCCTCAAAATTCTGTATTGTGTTATATTACTTTCATTTAACTAATTAAAAAAGTGAACTCAGTTCTAAAGATTACATGGTATAACAGACCTGATATTACTACTAAAGAGTCTCCTACAATATCCAGATAATGGATAATAACATGAAAAAATATATTTTAATGCATTGCTTAAATTGCCAGAAAGCAAGAGAAAGAAGAAGAAGGAAAGGTGGAGGAAGGGAAACAGGAAAAGGTAAGAGAAGGCAGAGAAGGAAACAGATAAAGAATGAGCTGAAACCTGAAAGGCTTCAGGTTAATTATTAATTCAGTAATTAAGTAATTGATTAATTATTCAGTAATTATTAATTAATTAATTAATTGAACAAATACTTATTAACCACCTATTATTTTTCTACATACTATTCCAGACACTGAAGATCTATTGGTGGGGAAAAAAGGTAAAGATTCCTGGTCTTATATACTTTTAGTGAGGACAAACAAGTATTAAATACATAAATAGGTAAAATAGATAAAATGTCAACAGAGGCTCATCTTTACTGACACATTAGTGTCAGTAAAATTGCAATCTGCAATTTTCACAATTTTCATTACAATGCAAAGCTTGTTGGCCTGACCTTTTGAAAGCCAAAGAGCACACCTTAAACCTATTTGACAAAATGCAAGGACAAGATCTATAAATACTGACAGAAAAAAAAGGTTAATTTTTTTCAATTCTCGTTAGTCAAACTACACAAAGAAATGATTCATATTAATAATACAAACAAATCGTTTCTGAAAATAATAAACACAGGATGTGATAAAGAGCCCTGCAACGTGACGTATACGTATTTACGATACACTACATTTCTAAAGAAGCATTATTCCCAGTTTTCAAATGAAGATTATGCAGAAAAGAGTTAGCACAACAGTTCTGAGATTATCCTCTGAAGGAACTGCTTGTAAGGCTGTCTGTTAGCTGGCATCTGGGAACTTGGATTTCGGGGAAGTTCCACCATTCTCAGAACTCATGAATGGCTCATTGTCCCTAAATTATTTGTGCAAACAATACGTTTTACATTGAATGCTAACTTATCATCTGAGAGTCTGGAATTTTGCAGAATAGGACAAGTGGGCATTGAGTAATGCCTTCTTTTGGTAGACAATATTTCACACGTTACAACTCACTGTTAGAGGAAATAAGCAAGTTTTGTGCAACTCCACTGGAAAGGACTCTTGGAAGTTTGTACCTGGTTTCCTCAGGAATTTGTCCCGTGTACCTTCTCCCTTTGTGTTTGCTTTGTACCTTTTTGCTGCAGTTAGTCATAACCGTGCATGTGAGTGCATGCTGAGTCTGGTGAGTTCTAGAAAATTCCCAAACCTGTGGTTGATCCTGGGGACCACTGACACAGGACTCTGCGAGCTGAAGTTATCTGTCCTCCCCCATGGTATCTGATTTCAAAGATGTCAATAATATGAAAACTCTTGGTCAACTGAGAAAATAGAGGAAATAATACAAAGCTGAGTAGTGGTAATATTACTCTAAAGGAGAAAAACTAAGATTCTTACAGGAAGTGAGGTCATATCTATCATATACTTATTTATCTTTAACAAACTTTTATTAAAAGACTTTTATAAATGAGGTGGACAACCATATCAATAAATTATTACTTAAAATCAAAAGTTACAATCTTTCTTCACTTTCTCCAGAGTGTTTAAAGAATATTTAAGAGGAACTCAGCAGGCCCTGTTACTGGTTAATATAAAATTTAACTTCAGAGAAAGCAAAGACCTGTTTTTCCTTGGTGTTTTTAAGTTTCTTTTTATTTATTTTTTTTTAAAATGTTTTATTTACTTCTAGAAGAGAGAGAGAGAGAGAGAGACAGCGTGAGCAGGGGAGGGTCAGAGAGAGAGGGAGTCACAGACTGAAACAGGCTCCAGGCTCTGAGCTGGCAGTCAGCACAGAGCCTGACGCGGGGCTCGAACCCACGAACCGCGAGATCATCACCCAAGCGAAAGTCGGACGCTTAACCGACTAAGCCACCCAGGCGCCCCCCCCTTTTTTTTTAAATTTTTAATGTTTTATTTATTTCCTTGGTGTTTTTAAGTTTCTAAAGGAATTCTCTGTGAACAGGAAGAGGGAAGAGGGTATGATGTAATCTTAGCCTCACATTCAATGAAACCCTTTCTTTCACTCCATTTTTTTTTTTTTTTTCAAGCTCCATTTCTCTAGACAACATTTTACTCTATTTTATCCAGGGCATTCATCTTTCCAGGACGCTAAGCTTGCATAGCACCTTGTTTTGTGACCTGCAGATATCGGCGAATTCCTAGAGATACAGAGATCAGAGGAATGGAGTTGTGGTGGCAAGACCCAATGTCAGCAGACTTCCCATGGCACTATTGAAGAGTATCAGGTCTCATGGGGGTTGAGGAGGCACTTCTGATGAGCACCAGGTGTTGTATGCAGGTGTTGCATAGCTCTATTGTGCGCCTGAAACAGATGTTACACTGTATGTTAAGTAACTGGAATTCAAATAAAAAATAAAAAAAAGAAAACAGAAAAAGAATGTCAGGTCTCAGTAAATGCACTGATTGTATTGTATATCTGTGCTCTGGATATCTGTGTGTTGAGGGGAGGGATATAAGGGTGAAAGGAAAGGTGAAAATAATCTGTGGAAGAGGGGGATTAGTGACAGTATGAGGAAAGTGAAATCAAAGAGAAAAAGACACTTGGGCTTTGGAATTTGCCCTTGGAAAATTTCGCCTCCCATATGCTCATTATGTCAATGATTAAAGAAGGTCTTTGATAATTAAATAACTATGGCCTAACAACTTAAATTAAAACTTGTTGACAGTTTAATATTTACTTTCAATTATGATTTATGTAATTCTTTATTAAACAAATATTTGAAAAGTAACTACATTTTGCTAGGTATTATGGAATACACTATGCAGCAGGGAATATAATTCTCTTAACCATGTATTAACTTTAAAGAATTAAAATATATCATTTCGACAAATTATTTGACTGTTATTAAAGAAGCCCCAGAAAAGTGTTTTTGCTTTTTCTGGTAGATGTTGGTGGACCAAAAAATGACATTTTCCTCATGAGAAAATTAATAATATATGTTTATTTTATGTTTATGTTTTTAGTATACTATAAAGGCATTTTTAAGAAAAGAAGCAGTTTCTTTCTTTATGAAATACAGAAAGAAAGATGAATGATGTGAGCGTTTATAACTAAGATGACCTTGACTTAAAGTTATTAAGTAAGTATTGAATTGTGTTCAGAAATTAAGACATAATACCAGGCCCCTGGATTAAGAGTGTTTGCAATCATTCATTATTCCATAATTGAGGTCACTGGGCTTATAAAATGTACTATGTCAAAATTAATTCAGTAATGCATATCTAAAATCCTTTATGCACTTAGAAGTTTGAATTAAAGTCCATGAAGTAAAAACAAAAAATTTTTGTTTACTTTCTTGGTTTTTCCTATAGCATTAATGCTGTCTAAAACTTTATATCATTTAAAACATTTATTCCTGTTTCTTAAAAGTTTTTGAGTATTATATTTGTATGTGTTAATGCAAATATATGAATTATAAAGTGGAATATTAAACTCAGCTAGCATTTGAAGGACAAGACAAGATTAAATTCTTCTGATAACTATGATAATTTTACTCTTTGGCTATTGTAATTATAGAAAATAATTAGTTTAATATAAATCATTTTTATTTATAGACAAAACATGGGAGAATATTTTTTCTTATGCTGTACCCTTTATTCCCATGATTGATTCATTCCATAACTGAAAGCCTGTATGTCCCACTCAGTATAGGAAATATTTATGTGTCTTCTACTGTGTCCTTAATTAAATTATGCATAATGGCTTTAAAAGTCATGAACTAGTGTTAAACTGATGTGCTAATAAACTTTTTGATAAAACCTTTATTGTTATTTATTATTTTATATAGTTATTAAAATATTCTTGCTCATTCTTATTTGATTAAAAAAGCCCTTTAGACATGATTATAAATTTTAATATCACTGCGCTATATAGTAAACTTTGGTAACATTAGCAGCTTTAGTAAAGTCAGAAAATTTCAAGTACAAGCTGACATACTGGATTGATTGGAAAAGATATCACTTTCTCTAATCATTCACATGCATGCAGTTTGCAGTGTGACTGCAAACCTTTCGATCAAGAAATGGGGGCACCTGGGTGGCTCAGTCAGTTAAGCGTTTGACTTCAGCTCAGGTCATGATCTCACCCTTCGTGACTTTGAGCCCTGGGTGGTCTCTGTGCTGTCAGCTCAGAGTCTGTAACCTGCTTCAGATTTTGTGTCTCCCTCTCTGTCAGCCCTTCCCCAGCTCACACTCTGTCTCTGTCTCTTTCAAAAATAAATAAACATTAAAAAGTTTTAAAAAAAGGAATAGAATCAATGTCCTCCCCCATTTATTCTAGGCAGGCTTTGTGCTTTTCTTTGGCCGATAGAATTTTGAGAAGTGATGATATATGTTAGTTACAAGTTTAGGTCTCAAGAGCCTTCATACAATTCTATTTCCTATTAAAACTACCATGAGGACAAGCCTGAGTTAGCCTGTTGGAATATAAGAGTACAGGTGGGGGTCAGAGAGGAATTGTCCAACCGAGAATGTCCTAAAGCATTCAATACACAACCAAGATAATAACTCATGCCAAAGGCAAAGTCAGAGGAGATCAATAGTCAGCTCTAAGAATATCCACAAGCCTAGATGATCTGCAAACTAGTGAGAAATAATAAATATTCTTATTTTAAGTAACTGAGATTTGTGGAAGTTTATTATAGAACAATAGTTAACTGATGTGCTTAGGAAAAAAAGTTTTTAAGTTCATTGTTTTTGACAGAGACAGAGAGAAAATGAGTGAGTGAGGGGCAGAGAAAGAGGGAGAATCTCAATCAGGCTCTGTGCTGTCAGCACAGAGTCCATGCAGCGTTTGAACTCACGAAACCATGAGATCATGACCTGAGCTGAAATCAAGAGTTGGACATTTAATCAGCTGAACCACTCAGGAGCCCTTAGGAAATGCTTTTTGTGTAAACATTATGTTGAAAATATAGTTTGGAAGTTTTAAAATTTTATTTTAGACACAGAGACAGGACAACTCTAGGAGAGGGGAAAAGGGAGAGAGAGAGAGAGAAAATCTTAAGCAGACTCCAGCTCATCATGGTTCC
This sequence comes from Crocuta crocuta, assembly GCF_008692635.1. Classification (NCBI taxonomy): domain Eukaryota; kingdom Metazoa; phylum Chordata; class Mammalia; order Carnivora; family Hyaenidae; genus Crocuta; species Crocuta crocuta. The sequence goes on from NW_027530980.1 coordinate 122,024, forward strand.
AAGTGTGGAATTCAATCATATGACTCTGAGACCATGACTTGAGCCAAAATCAAGACCTGTAAGCTCAACTGACTGAGCCACCCAGGTGCCCCTGGAGAATTATTTTGGAAATAAGTTTTTTATGTGCCTGTGTGCGACCATGCTGACACGTTTGTTGTGCTACTTGAAAGGTGCACGTCTTAATTCTGTTGATTTGGACTGCACTTAGTTGAAATAGATTTTAAAGAAGGGAAAGAAAAATGAAATACATTAAATGACTGAAATAAATAGATTTGGAAATTCCAAACTCAATACATAAAACTAAGAACTCACGAGCTGTGTTTAAAGGCTCATTGAACGAAACTGAAGAGATGATTGGTGAACTGGAAAATTGGAGGAAAGAAAATGAAGAAAAATGTATTCGGAGTCATAGGAGGTGGAATCAAAAAGATGAACAGAGCAATGACTGGAGAACCAGAAAGAGAGGAAGAAGAAAATATGTCAGAACCAATATTTGAGAGTTATTGCCTGGAACTTTCATGAAATTCATGAAAAACATCAAGATACAAATTAAAAATTACTACAGATCCTGTCAGAAAATAGCACTCCCCCCCAAAATTCAGAGACACATAATAATAAAACTGTTACAAATCAAATATAAAGACTAATTATTTTAATAGTAATTGACTTTAAATTAAAAAAAAGTTTATTTTTAAGAGAGAGACAGAGCATGAGCAGGGGAGGGGCAGAGAGAGAGGGAGACACAGAATCTGAAGCAGGCTCCAGGCTCTGAGCTGTCAACGCAGAGCCCGATGTGGGGCTCGAACTCACAGATCATGCGATCATGGCCTGAGCGAAAGTTGGACGCTTAACCAACTGAGCCACCCAGGTGCCCCAGTAGTAATTGATATGCAGTAATAGTCGAAAATGAAGAAACTGATCTTTCAGTTGTGTATGTAATTTATTAAAGAAAATATTGTACATAGGGGAACATGAATTGGAATACATTTGTACCTGACTCAAAGTTTTTATGTTTTCTTCTGCACTGTATTTCTCCACTTCATATATTCCTAATCTTTCCAGATGCATTGCCCCTAATTGGTTTATTTAACTTCATTTAAGCTGAAGAAATAACAAGTTTACTTTTTGTGTTTTCATATTTTTTGGTTTTGTTGTTTATTTGAAACTGTATCTTCTTATCTTAGTGATCATCACTTAAAATATGTTATGTGCTGTGGATCATTTTTTTTTTGCCAGTTATAGAGGATTTTTTAAATGTTTATTTATTTATTTTGAAAAAGAGAGAGTGAGTGAGTGGGGAAGGGGAAGAGAGCGAGAGGGAGAGAGAAGATCCCAAGCAGGGCTCTACATTCAACATAGACCCCAATGCTGGGCTTGTTCTCATGACTATGAGATCATGACCTGTGCCAATATCAAGAGCTGGATGCTTAACTGACTGAGCCATATAGGCACTCCCAGAGGTTTTCTATAATATGCAGTAATAGTCCAAAAATGCTGATGTTTTCCCTAAGAATAAAAGAAATGGGGAGATAAAGTAAAAATGAAACTATCATCTTTACAGTTGGTAAAGCAGAACTGGAGGGCACAGCTTGCATCAGACCCAAAATAAGCCTGCCTGCATTTTCTCCCTTGGGATATGCAAGTGGGGCAAATCATGTCTGCCAAGCAGAAGTTTAACACTAAAATGGTTTATGTCACATAACATTATCATTATAATCACAATTACCATCTTCATCCACAAAAATGCCTGTATCAACATAATGCATATTATTAGAATGATGGTGTCCAAAATTAGAATAACTTGATTTACATTCCAGTTTTTCCTCTTACTGGATATGCAGCTTTGAGCAAGTCACATAACCCCTCTCACTGTCCTTCTCTATGAAATAGGAATAGTAAGAAAGGCTTCCTTATTGTGTAATTTTGCTTAATAAACAAATATTCCATATGAATCAATTTGTGAGACAAATTATCACAGTGTCTTACACAGGAAAGCCACTTGATAATTGTTAACAAAAAATTTATTATTACTATTTAAATATAAACGTCTACCCATGAGAGATTATTAATGTATCAATACATAAGGTCCTAATAGCATATAAAAGGTTTTTGAAGAATTGAAAATAAAGTTTGAATAAATATAAAAATTAATAACAATTGCATTTGTATAGGCAGCCCATTTTGGGGAATGAATCCATATTTATAAAACTTGGAAAAAAAGTCTTACAAAGTCATGTTTATCTTTGAGAACCTTCAGTAGTGGCTCTACAAAAGTGATTCATCAATTTCTGGTTTAATTGAGGTAATTTTTATCATAAACATTCTTGTGATTAATGTAGGATAGATGATAGTTCTTTAATCATTTTCACACACTAAGCTATATATATTAAATGTAGTAAATACTTTAGAATGTAAATGTATATATCATGTAGCAAAAGCATATGTGAGTATCACATCCAGCCCATTCATACCTAATAAATAATCACAAGATGCTAACATATTTTAGAATGTGTAAAGATGTAATCATTAAAGATAAACTTAAGAAAGCATATAAATAAATCAGATACACTGAAGGTAAATCAAGTTATATCTATATAAAACACATGGCATGTAAACCTATGCTGAACAAAGCACTTAAAATGAACATACAGAAAATAATGAAGGGGCGCCTGGGTGGCTTAGTCGGTTAAGTGTCCGACTTTCGCTTAGGTCATGATCTCGCGGTTCGTGGGTTCGAGCCCCGCGTCGGGCTCTGTGCTGACTGCCAGCTCAGAGCCTGGAGCCCGTTTCAGTCTGTGACTCCCTCTCTCTCTGACCCTCCCCTGCTCACGCTGTCTCTCTCTCTCTCCTAGAAACAAATAAAACATTTAAAAAAAAAAAAAGAAAAGAAAATAATGAAAAAAAATAGATGTAGGACAAGCAGTATCCACGTTTATTTGATATTGCTTTACTAAGGCAGTAATTTTAATATTTAATGTAATATAACCCTGATTTTGAATTGTAATACACTATCTTCTCAAAGCTATATTATTTAACTGAAAGAATAGATTTTAATTCATTGAATTTTCCCCCCATGATGTGGTTACTCTATAAATCCCTAGCAGTCACTATTTCAAAATCAGAAAAATCATGATAGTGTTTGTGCATCATTCTTGACAAGGGTTGTAAGTCAAGTAGCATTAGTAAAGACTATATTATAGAAAATAGAAGCCCCCCAAAAATTCTCAGACAGATTTCAGAATAATTTCTCACCACTTGATATAAATACAACACAGCGGAGCCATCCCTTTTTATTGTCTCAGGGAACAGAGGAGCCACACTCAAAAGGAACTCTTCTCTTGGGACTATACCCAAGAGTGGCAGACAAATCTTTTACACTAGTAAGAAAAAAAAAAAAAAACAAACCAACCCAGTTCAGAGAGCTCCTGTTTATACATTCACACTTAATAAATCCAATTTTAGAAACATCCCTTTTCAAATGAGAACAAATTCCCTGAAGCTTTTATTCCTTACCATCTTCACTCTTTCATATCTATTTGAGACTTCCATTTAGATTTTTGGATAAAGTTCAACTTCAGCTAATTTAGTGCACAGTGTTTACAAAAAAAAAAAAAGCCAATCTAAAACAAAACAAACAACAAAAACTTCCAATACATTAGCACAGAAAGTATATTTGCAAGTATTCGATATATCCCTTTTGTTCTCCAGCCCCTGGGCACAGGCATTTCCTGCATATTTTCTTTCCCAAGAGATATTGCTGGGTAAATTTACTTGTCATTACAGTGGATGCTTCTTTTCTTCCTTACCTATAGTCAACAGCTATCTTTGACTTGGTTTTTTTTTTTCTATTTTTTAATTTTTTTAAGTTTATTTATTTATTTTGAGATAGAGAACAGGGGAGGGGCAGANATATATTCAACAACTATCTTTGACTTGGTTTTTTTTTTTCTATTTTTAAATTTTTTTAAGTTTATTTATTTATTTTGAGATAGAGAACAGGGGAGGGGCAGAGAAGGAGAGAGACAGAGAGATTCCCAAGCAGGCTCCTCCCTGCCAGCACAGAGCCTGATGTGGGGTTCAAACTCACAAACTGCAAGATCATGACCTGAGCCAAAACCAAGAATTGGACACTTAACTCACTGAGCCACCCAGATGCCTCATTCTTTTACTTGGAATAAACATTTTTGAAACTTAGATAAGAGTACAGGAATACAATTACATTAAGGAAAGAAAAGGGCAAACATTTATTCGTCTATCCAACAAATACGTATTGGGTGGCTACTATGTCCCAGGATGTTCTGGATTCTTGGGATATAACAAAATAATCATAACTCTTGCTCACCTGGGATCATAACAGATATGGTCAGGAAAAAAACATTGCTCATTTGGAATATGTAGAAGGCTACTGCCAGGAGTTCCTGATTTTTTTTAAATTGTATTGGAAAACATTATGAGAATTTTATTTTATATTTATGTTTTTGCATTTTATTTATTTCTGAGAGAAAGAGAGACAGAGTGAGCAGGAGAGGGTCAGAAAGAGAGGGAGACACAGAATCTGAAACAGGCTCCAGGCTCTGAGCTGGCTGTCAGCACAGAGTCCAAGTGGGGCTCGAACCCAGGAACCGTGAGATCATGACCTGAGCTGAAGTTGGACGCTTAACCAACTGAGCCACCCAGGCGCCCCAGGAGAATTTTAAGCCAAAGAATACATGAGATGATTTGTGTTCTCAAAGCATCTTTCCAGGTTTCCCATGATAGAGTGGAAACAAATAGAGAGCATAGAGACAATTATACAGATCCAGGTAACAGATCATAGAGATCATCAGAGAGTAGACTACAAAATTAGTAGGGTAAGTTTATAAAACGGTCAGACTAAGCATGTCAGTGTAGAGAGGAATCTCTTAAAATGTTAAATTAATTCCTTTTGAATATGTTAATTTCTTTAATAAAGGTGTGAAAATTTGGATAGTATAAAATTATCAAAAAGGAATATTTTAAGCTAGAGAAATGTTTATAAATTATTGATTAATTTGAAATCTTAAAATAACAAATTAAGACTATATAAAAAAGGGTTGTTATAGATAGACATTAAATAAATCATTCTTATACTATTATAAGTATCTTAAGTGGAAAGCAAAAAGGAAATTAACAATCAGTTATCTTTGAAAACATGTATTACCTTTGATGTATTACTGGAATCATATTAAAAAAAACCAGAATATGAGTTACAATTTTGACAATTTTGTGTTTACAAAGTATATCTCTACACACAAAAAGTATTCAAAGAACAAACCTCTTAAAATTCATGCTTCCTTTCAAAATATACAAGTTTAGCCTGTTAAAATATTCAGTGAATCACATGGTTGAAAATAATAAAGAAATATTTCAAATATCTATTCAATCACATCAGTATGAGTATCAGATATTTCTAATCTTGTAACTTGAGAGGTTAAACCTCAATGACACAATAAAGTTCTTTAAAGAACAAATAAATATATTATTTGTTCTATTTGTAAAACAGCAATTGGTTGGCATTGTTTATAAGCTGGAACAAATTTCCATTCACTAAAAATGACAGTTTTGTAAAAAAGTTTGGCCTTCTATTTTCTATAATATAGTCTTCACTAATTCTTCCTGACTTAAGCTTTTATATATTCTAGCCATTGCATTCCTAGATTTTTACCCTCACACAAAAATTTTTCCACAAATTTTCAGAGCTTTATTATTAATAGACTCAAAGTGGAAACAACCTAAATATCCATCAACAGTTGAGTAGATTAAAAAATTAAGTTATAAAATGGAATATACCGTAAAACGGAATGTGACTCAACAATGAAAAGAAATTACTGATAAACACAAAAATGTGAATAAATCTGAAAATAAACACAAGCTGAGTGAAAAAAAAACAGATAAAATGAGTACATAATGTAATATTTCACTTATATACAACTCTAAAAAATGCAAACTAAACTATAATGATAGGAAGAAGATTCATTGTTATGAGCAAGAGGGTTGGGAATGGTCTGGATGGATTACAAAAGAGGATTCTCTTAGGGTTGGTAAATATATTCATTAATTTAATTCCAATGTTCATTTCAGGGGTTTATGCATATATCAAAACCTCAAACTGAAAAAAAATCATCAAATAGTACAGTAAATATGCACATTTAATGGCACATCAATTATACTTCAGTAAAAATATTTAAATGGTGGGGCACCTGGATGGCTCAATCAGTTAAGCATCTGACTTCAGCTCAGGTCATGATCTCATGGTTTGTGGATTCCAGTCCCTCATCAGGCTCTGTATTGAAGCTCAGAGCCTAGAGTCAGCTTCGGACTCTGTCCCTCTCTCTCTCCGTCTCTCTCTCTCTCTCTCTCCCCCCCTCCCCTGCTTGCACTCTGTCTCTCTCACTCAGTAATAAAAGTAAATAAATAAAAAACATTAATTTTTTAAATATTAAAATGATTCATTAACTAACATGCTAAATATTAGTCAATGAAAGTACTTGCAAAGGAAGTAATAGGATAAATTATGAACATGAATAATTTTAATTATAAATTATAATTATATGTAAATGGAAGCTACAGTAAATCATAATATTAAATATTAATGTTCATCATATTGTGTATATCCTATTTGTTAAAAATTATTTTGTTCTATTTTTATGTATAGTTTGGCTTTTTTTTTCCTGCTTAATAAACCAGGCATCGGGGAGCTGTTATACATTTTTAGAACAGCTTCATAATTCTAGAATCAGTAAATAAATGGGATATGAATAGAAACTCTTTGGGATTTAAAAACACATTGCCTTGGGAATTCAGAAATGTGCTTGCTGTGCATCATGAACACCTGGTAATGCATTAAATGTTAAATCGCTATATTATACATCTGAAAATAATATATCACTATATGTTAAGTAAATGGAATTAAAATGAAAACAAAAAATAATAATAAAATAAAATATCATTAGCCATAAAAAATACAAATAAATAAAACATGCATTGCTTGTATACCTGTTTCTCATTATTTAAATAAGGAATACATCATATAAACACAGTACATAAATTTCCATAGTTTAGCTTAACTATCAGCCAACTATTTTATAAAAATCAACTTGACTATCATTGATACCATCATATTATCTGCCCATAAGGTATTTCACAAATTTATCTAAATATAAGCTCTTCAGTTTACTTGCTATCAATAGGGCATCTAATTTTAACTGAAAAGTTAAAAATGGCATCAGAAAAAGCATATTGAAAGAACAGCGAAATATGGTTACCAGGAAGAGATAGTAACCCTTGTATTTTAATAATAAGTATGTGAAATAATTCCAGACCTCTATTTCAATTTAGAGCTATAACCCTGGATATTTTAGCTTGATTAAAAAAAAAAGAACTTAATAAAACATTGAATGGGAAGTAGAGGGACAATTTGCAACCAGAATTGAATTATTCACTAACACAATTCATTTCACAGATTCTTAGGATAATGTTTTCTTCAAAGCATATTTACTAATATGTTGCTGATAAAAAAAAATCCACCTTCTGGAATAGCAAATTGATTATATATCACCACAGATAACAATAACAACAACAAACTTTTGCCGGCATTAAATAAAAATTTCTGAACCAGCTTTGCCAATATAAAAATGTGAAAACAGATGGATAATATGAAGATATAGATAAAATATTTCAGAAATAAATGCATATCTTAATCACTGTTTATTTCACTAGGAGAAATGCACTTAAAATAATGTAATATTAGCCATAACTTATTTTAGAGAATAGCCAACGAGCAAAGAGACCAGGAAGAGCTTATATTAGGCTGTAGAAAGTAGAGTCTGAGTTAGAGTAGGAATTCTCTTATTGAAAGTTGTAGAAATAATAGAATATTTAGGTTTTCTTTTCTTCTCATGAGAGAATGATCAATGGATTTAGTGAGTCTATTGTCTCTTAAGTCCATCTTAGATATTTTTTCATTTCCCATGACTTATTTTTTTTTAATGAAGTGTTTCTTGTAGTCAGCAATCATTTGCCAAAAATGATAGTTTTGTCACTAGTAATTCTATTTAATTTAATGCACACACACACACACTCCTATTTGTTAACTTGTGTATTGTATCATCAGGTTAATTGCTGAGACAATATAGGGACAATTAAAACTTAAAGACTTCTTTTGATATAACTACTTTCAAGAGTTGTTGAAATTTTTGGTTTAATATTTATTATTATGAAATTGGGAGTTCAATATTTTCCTATAACAAATAAATAAATATTTGTAGATAACCTGTGCCTTGTCAAGTTCCCCTCTTTGTATTCTTAAATTAGTTTCCCAAGGACTTATCTGCAATATATTATTCATCACTTGAGAAAAGAACTTTGTTAAAATTAATATTTTCCTACAATCAGTACTGAAATCCTAAAACTTTGTGAGACAAATGCTTCTTACACAGTTGATATTATATGATAATTGCATAATGTTTATAATAAAGTACACATTATAGAATTCCAAAAGAAAAATCAAACTTTAATTTAGAGGAGAAAAAGGTATATGTGCAGTTGCCTATGTGGACAAATAGCCTTATATGTTATTTAAAGTTTGTTCATGCACTCAAATGTCTGGATCATATAGGGACAATAACAATTTATATCAATTATTACATCTATTTTTGCTATATACAGAAAAATAAAGTTTACGACTCTATATGAAAGTGATGGAAAATGCTTGTGCCATATTGAGAATGACAGCTGAGATGAATCAAGGACAACTGTGCAGGCCAAGTTCAAAAGGAACTGACTTGATGAAGAGCAATTTTACCACAGGCCACAAAGTGCACCAGCTCACTGACTGCAAGCTCTTTAGAACTGCCTGTGTTCATCCTCAATTATACAGGAGGGACAGAAGTTGTGGGAGGTGGGAGGGGAGTCATCACATTTAGAACTCCAAAGCATATTAACACGCTTTCTGCAAAGCTCGCCATGTTTCAGACATGCTTACCTCAATGCTTTTTGATAAATTGCTTAGTCAAAAAAAATACTTGAGAATGTGCTAAACAACTATAGTTGTACTTTAGTTGTCAGTAAATAGGAAACTTTGATAATTTCTAACTGCACAACTGTGCTCTGGGTGACGATGGAGTTAAAGATGAAACAAATGCCTGATTACATGGCAACGGTGTAGAATGTGATACATTTTAACTCTGAATGTTTTTGGGGAATAACTTTTCCACTCACCTTTTGAGTTTCAGTTCAAAAGTGGGTTCTCAGTGTGGCTTTCTCTAAATGCAAGATTAAAACAGTTCTTAGGGCACCTGAGTGGCTCAGCTGGTTAAGCATCTGACTCTTGGTTTTAGCTCAGGTCATGACCCCATGTTTGTGAGATCGAGCCCCGCATTGGGCTTTACACTGAAAGTCTGGAGATTGCTTGGGATTCTCTCTCTCCCTATCTTTCTTTCTCTCTCTCTCAAAATAAATAAATAAGCATAAAGAAGACCCTACCGTTTATACTTATATAACTCTTTATACACTTTTTGGAAATTACTTATTACTTTAGTGATGTGTCTGTGTTATCCACGAGAAGTATACCTCATAATGGCAGGCCACATTCAACACTGTGCCCTAGAGAATTTTTTTTCCCCACATATTAGCCACTCAGTACATATTTGCTGAATAGATGTATGAATGGATTTTATAAGTAAAAAATTAGAAGGACCACTAGTATAATATACAAACTATACATGTGCAATGCATTATAATTCTGGAGCAACATATAGCCATTCATATTTCATAATTGCAAGTGTTAGAGTAATTTGTCCAAAACCATCGAACCAGGAATCACAAGTTTAGGTTTATGCAGAACTATCACTAAAATTTGTGTGTCTAGGAAATTTTCTCATGAAATTATGGTGGGGATTCATTAAGATAATAGATGTAGATGTAAAACATTGTGTACCATTCTTGGCAAATATTTCATATAATATTTAGTAATAGACATTTTTAACAAAAAAGAATGTGGCAGTATAGTTTAACCTGCCCTTCCTAGATGTGACCACACTAGATTTGGAAACATTCCATTTTCCCTCCTTGCATCACATTTCTGTATGGAGAAACCACAATTTCTCACTGTTCAACTCAGGAATAGCAGGTGACCACATTGGCAATGCAATGTAAAAGGACATGAGTTACTTTGAGGCAGAAGCTTTAAGAATCAAGTGCAGATGTTTCTTCTCGTCTGCTATAATGTATAGAAATATTCAAGATGGAAGCTTCTGTCATTTATCCTGTAACTTAGATGACACTGAGAGGACCAACCAGTGACCCAAAATGGAAATTAACTAAGAAAAGGAAACTAAGAACTAAGAAAAGCAGAACTACTGCTTTTATAATCTTCTGAGACTGTTAGACTGTTTTCTAGAGCAGCATAATGAAATGTAATCTGACAGATTTAGCAACTCTCTTCTTATTTAACTAGAGGCATTCAAATTTTGGTGGCAAGATTACATAATGAAAAAAAATAATGCTAGCTATAATGTCTCAAAATATGATCTAGAAATCTTAGAGAAGAGCAGTCTTGAAAGTCCAGAATTTAAATTTTCAAAGGAGGCATGTTTTAAACAGTGAAGTTTTTAAAAACTTTGCCTTAAAGGAACTATGTTATAAAATGTATATTGGAAACATCAGATGAGAAAGAAAGTGAACGAAGAGCCAGGCTCGCACTCGGAAGGACTCACCCAGAAATGAAGACAGTGTATAATATAGAAGCTCGTGAGGACTAGTGTTTAGTGTAGTGATGCTGACCAGGCACATAGGAACACTCTTCCGCTCAAGACAAATGCAAAGATCCGAGATTAGAGATGTGCTCTGGGCATCCGAGGTGAAGTCTGAGCAGCATTGCACCTTATCTGCAATTAACCAATACCAGTGTGATGGAACGCTGAGGGCTGGCATATGGTGAAGCTCTACTGGGCTGATTCTCTGAGAAAAACCTCTACCTCCAGCCTAGATGTCAGATGATTACAGCCACAAAAAAACTGTGGCTGTCAATTGACTCCAGGTAGGACAGACAGAAGAACCACTAGATTTTCCACAGAATCATGAGAAACAATAAATTGTTATTTTATATTTAGTACTATTTTGCTATGCTGTGTAGTCATCAGCTAGGCCTGCCATAACAAAATACCAAAGATTGGGTGGCTTAAACAGCAGAAATGTATTTTTTCATGGTTCTGAAGACTGAAAGTCCAAGATCAAGGTGCCATCGGCGTTGGTTTTTCATAAGATATCTCTTCTTGGCTTGCGGACGGCTACCTTCTAGTTGTGTCCTCAGTTTTGTTTTTGGTTTTTCTGTTTCATTTTGTTTTTGTAGTATTCTACTTGTCAGTTCATTTATTTCTTTGCCAAAATCACAGACTTAATTATTACAGCTTAATTTTTTATAGCTTTATAAAAAAATAGTAACAGTGCAATTTCCTCCTTTTGTTAGATTTTCTTTTTTTAATGTTGGTGTATTCAGAAATAATGTTTTTAATTTCCAAAGATATTTTTCCCCTGAGTTCTCCTTAATTATTTTTGCTTAATTGCATTGTGGTCCTAGAATGCTATTTGTAAGATACAAGCCTTTCTGTATTTGATATTTGATCACTGACAGCTTTCAGGCCTCACAGCCCCCTTCCTGTCTTTGCGCTATAGCTAGAGAAGCAGATAAAGCTTGCAGACTCTTTGCAAACACTCATGCTTGGGTTTTTCACAGGAATCCTCACACCAATTCCCCATCCTAACCACTAAATCAGAAAGTCCCATTATGTGAGTAGTAAATCTTTTCATGCCTTCTTGATGCATTGTGGCATCATTGGTCTTGACATCCAAATCATTTTGAATCTCTGATAATTATGTATCTTATACAAATCACATTGCTTGTTACTTATACTAGCCAGCCCCCTTTTTAAAAAAAAAAATATTTATTTTGGGAGAGAGAGAGAGGGAGAGGGTGAGAGGGAGAGGCAGGGAGAAAGGGAGAGAGAATCCCAAGCAAGTTCTGTGTTGTTAACATAGAATCCAATGGAGGGTTTGAACTCACAAACTGTGAGATCATGACATGAGCCAAAATCAAGAGTTGGATTCTTAACTGACTGAGCCACCCAGGTACCCTTGTCTAGCCCTCTTTCAAAGTATTTCTTGAGACAAAACCCTCCACATTATTAGAAATTATTGCAAAGCTGGTAATGTTTACTTTATTCATTTCTTTGATTTGCTGGTTCTTATAGTAAATACTTTTCTTAAAGTTAGGTTCCTCAATAAATAATTTTGTGTTTGTACAATGTGATGAGTTTATACATATATATGTTATCTATAGAAATGTATTTTATGCATATACATTATATACACAGCGAAATAATTACCACAGTAAAGTTAGTTTGTCCATACCATATAACACATCTTTAAACTCACAAAGTTACCATTTTGTGTGTATAGTGAGAACTTTTGCGATCTAGTCTCTTAGCAACTTTCAAGTATGCAGTATACATTCCAGTATCGTTACCTCTATTCATCATGCTGTACATTACATCCTCAGAACTTACTCATTTTACAACCGGGAGTTTGTACTCTTTGACCACTTTCATCCATTTCCCTCCTCGCATCCACTTGCCCTGGCAACAACGAATCTACTCCCTGTTTCTGAGTGGAGTTCTTTTTTAGATTTCACAAATAAGTGAGATCATAGAACATCAGTCTTTCTCTGACTTATTTTACTTACCATAATGCTCTCAGAGTCCATCCATGTTTTCCCAAACAGTAAGATTTTCCTCTTTTTATGCCTGAATAATACTCCATTGTATAAATACCCAGAAGTAGGATTAGTGAATCATATGGAAGTTATATTTTTAATTTTTTCTGCAATCTTCGTACAATTTTCCATAATGGCGGTGACACTTTGCATTCCCACTACGGTGCAGAAGTCTCCTTTTCTTGACATCTTAACCTGCACTTATTGTCTCTTGCCTTTTTGATTATAGCCATTTTAATAGGTGTGAAGTGATCTCTCATTGTAGTTTTAGTCTTCATTTCCCTGATGATTAGTGAAGACACTCTTAAGTGGCCACTTAGGTGCGGGGGGAACACTGCTTGTGATTGTCTTTCCCTAAAACACAACTTACCCTTCTAACTTTTAAGCTACCTTTTAACTTTCATTACTTGTGGAAAGCTCTCTATGCAGCATCCTGGACTCTTTCAGGAGAGTCATAACCATAACATATCTCCTGCTGCAGCAACTAACAAAAGACATATATCCTTTGCAACTAGGTTATAAGGAAACATGGTTTCCTGTTTGTTCCACTACACCTACAGTGTTAGGGGCTCCTAAAACCATTTGTGATGTGACTGCACTACCATTATAACTCTAGATAACAGATTATAAGTCTAAGTATTTAAGTAGTATTCTTGTCATGTTCAAATACCCTACCGAATATGAAAGTCGCCTATATAAGCAAGTCTTCTTTCACTCATGCTTCAAAAGGTGATGCTTTGTTTTACATTTTCAATATCATTTGTTGCTTTGTTTGTTTGAAGGAATCTCCACACCCAACACTGAGTCCATCACCAGTCTTGAACTCATGACCCTGAGATCAGACCTGTGCTGAGATCCAGTTGGAAGCTTATCCAATTGAGCCACCCAGGCGCCTCCCATTTGATTATTTTTATACAATGTTAAAAAAAGAGATAACTAAAGAGATAAAAATATCTGTCTCTTTTATATAATTTTTAAAAAGAGATAACTAAACACTGAAAGAAATCTGGTTTAAAATAAGGCATGATTTAATTCTGACCACATTTTTCTTTTTCCTATAATCTAAGTGATCATTTATATTCATTCTACAGCTATAATAATTTCAAGGAGCACCAGGTATCAAAATGCATTTTAGAATTAGAAACATTTTATTGTTGATAAAATAAACAGGTTATAGCTGCAATTAATAGATGACATATACAATCATTTAATTATTTTATAATTTTATTTAATCCTATAACACTAAAATATTTGACTAGACAGCTGCAGAGACTGAGAATACAAAGGTTAGTAATATTTCTTTCTATCACTATGCAAATCATGTTATCTATTTACATATACAAATATAAAGTACATGTGTGTGATAAAGTAGATGTTTAAGATATAGAATGAGACCCTTGCAATCATGTGATTTATAATTAAAATTACAATAATATTGATTTTACTGGCCTTTTGAATAAAATACATAGAAGTAATCCTCTTGGTTACAGGAAAACACTGGATTAAACAATTATCACATCAATGCCTGGGTGGCTCAGTAGGTTGAGCATCCAGCTTCAGCTCAGGTTATGACCTCATGGTTATGAGTTCGAGCCCTGTGTCAGATGCTGTGCTGAGAGCTCAGAGCCTGTAGCCTGCTTCAGATTCTGTGTCTCCTTCTCTCACTATCCCTCCCCCACTCACATTCTGTCTCTCTCTCAAAAATAAATAAACATTAAAATTCAAAAAAATTATCACAATAAATATTACCATGAGGTCATTTCTGAAATGTATAGTATACACCTGTATACTAATAAAAATAGCTATGTTAATTGCTAAAAATTTGTCCATATGGAAATTTTGCTCTATCATTTGCATAAAGCATGTCTGATACATTTGGTGCCTGAGGAAGATTGTGAAATCTTCACACAAACAAAAAGAATGTCTTCTGCATTAGAAGTTAAAATAAAATATAATTCATTTAATAGGAATTTTATAAGATTTATATTCCAATGGGGGCATATTTAAGTAAACATATTTTTTCTTAAATCCTAAGCTTTCAAATAATTTCCTGAAAACAAATGAACATTGTTAAATAACTGAAGTTATTTATCTTAAGGGATTTGAATCAACATAATCTAACCAACAAATGAGCCTAGGTTTTAAAACTAGGAAAAGCTAACTGAATTACTGACTCAAGCATTTAGTAAGCATAAAATCTTGGACAAGATAATATTTAGGCTCACTTACCTCAAATGAAAAAGGGGAAAAAATGCTTGTTTTAAAGGATATTAAATAAAATTATATTCTTAGACAATATACATATGGAGCAAATATCATTTTCTTTCCTCTCTGTATATTTATATTTTCTGAAAAATTAGTATACCACTATAGCTATTTGAACACACTTTTAAACTGATACTTTTTTCTTTTAAAGTTTAATTATTTATTTTGAAACAGAGAGAGTGTGTATGTGTGCAAGCATGAGCAGGGGAGTGGCAGAGAAAGAGAATCCCAAGCAGGCTTCATACTGTCAGCACAGAGCCTGACTCGGGGCTTGATCCCACAAAACGTGAGATCATAACCTCAGCCAGCATCAAATGTCAAATGCTTATTCAATGGAGCCACTCAAGCACCCCTAAACTGATACTTCTTACAATAGAATTTAACTAATTTTTCCCCTCATTTGAAAAATAATGACACATATATTTATGCGATCTCTGATAGTGAGATATCTGTATCTGTATCTATCTATATCTATATCTATATCTATGTCTATGTCTATACCTATCTATATGTCTATACCTAAAATCTCCAATGCGTCTTGCATATTGAGGACAAATCAAGTCTAATTTTATTTTAGTAAAACATCTCTTTGTCTCAATTAAGGGTTAAATAAAACAAATTTGTACGACACTAAATCTTTTGTAATGGAAAACACATAAAAAAGTGAGAAGCTATTGGTTGCAATTCTTCAAAACAGGGAACTTGGGATAATAATTTAAACCATGACACATTTCCTTTAAGTAAAAGCATTTTTTTTTTTTGTATTTCAATACTAAAACTCATGTTTTGAAATAACTCACATCTTCATCTGTTTGGCTGAGAAATTTTCCAAGTTAGCTTGAAGCCTCGTCACATATTCAGATCATTCTCGGTGGTTTTCATCCTTGTCTGTATAGAGCAGTCATCTGGGAAGCTTTATAAATTACTGATGCCTGGGTCCTACCCCTCGAGATACTGATTTAATTGGACTGGGTAGCATCCAGGGCTTCAGGGTTTTTAAAAACTCCCAAGTGAAACAAAAAGGCAGCCAAGGGAGAGAAATACTGATCTAAGAGATTATTTTGTGCAAATACTAAGCATGTTCAAGAAATTTAAAACCTTCAGGGCACCTGGGTGGCTCAGTTGGTTAAACGTCTGACTTTGGCTCAGTCATGATCTCACGGTTCATGGGTTCAAGTCCTGCATCGGGCTCTGTGCTGATAGCCAGCTCAGAGCCTGGAGCCTGTTTCAGATTCTGTTTGTGTGTGTGTCTCTCTCTGACCCTCCCCTGCTCACACTGTCTCTCTCTCTCTCTCTCTCTCTCTCTCAGAAATAAATAAATACATTAAAATTTTTTAAATAAAAAAAGAAATTTAAAACCTTCAAACTTAACTGTATTTTTATCATCATTATTTCCACACAGCTGCATCAATATTTTAAAATCAATTAGTCAATAACCTTTAAGTCTACCAAGTAAGATAGATATATTTAATACACCTTTTCCCTGATCAATGGGTATAATTTAAAACAAAACAGTTGATGTCAATTTCCCTTTCCTGCCAGAGTCCAACTCTGGCCAGGTCCAGAGATCCCTGAAGCATGGACGGTGTTGGTGAGGAAGGGAATGAGAGAGCCAAGAGCATCTTTCTGGTCACCAGGCAGGCATCTCTGCCCTTTTGGTTTTAGTGTCTTTATTTATAGGTCAAACGTTAACATGGCATCAGAAAATGGAATTTTTACAATGGATAGTTCTCTGTGATAAGATGTTTTTGGAAAATGTACAGAAATAGGTTTTACAAAAGTGTTCTTGAGGAGCTGCCCCAATTATAGTGAGGTTGAGTAACTAAGAAAATAACAGGGGGTTCACATTTTAATAACNATTTCCAGTTATATGCTTTATGGCACCAGAGAGCCAACCGTAACTTTAAAGAGTTTAGCTCATTTCTATTCCATAGATTAGCCTCTTCGAGTGCATTTACCTTTGTGTCTACTTTTATGATTTCTTGAATAGCTAGGGCATGAGAGACATTTTTGGTTAGTTGATTTACATGTTGAGCTGTATGAACCTCTTGGACTAACACGACGGTAGAAACAGAATTGTACATGTAAAGGTCAGTCTTTTATGAGTAAGGGTCATTAGCCTGTTCATAGCTCAAGGGAAAGTATGGAGGGAAACAGGAGCTGCTGGAGACACGATGTCTGTTCCCATAATCAAAAGAAGAAGTTCCCACAATAAGTTCCTTCACAAGGTGCAATCATCATACCAGGGCCAGAATAAGGGGACAAGTCACTTTCAATATTGATCAACAAGGTACTGTGGGGGTCGGTGCTCAAGCAGAAATAATTGAGTGGGGGTGGATATCAGTCGTCATCTGATAGGCAAGAGACCGTGCAAACTTGCTTTAATCTCCCCAGGAGCTTTCTTGACTAGTGGGCTCAGAATGGCTCCCAACAATTTCCCACCTCAAAACAATTTTGGTGTACTTGTTTATTCTTTATCAAAACACAAATAACTAAACAAGTTGGAAATATTAGGACTATACTTATATATGCATTAATACTACTTTGTGTGGAATTCTGTAGTGCTTGGTGAGCCATTTCCCAACGGGAGGCTCTCCAGTGGTTCATTATTATTAGGTGTTCTGTTAAAGTGAGTGTAACATCTACTCATTATGTAATGCTTCCTATGAAAGAACTACAAGAGCCCCCAAATTAGTGTTCTACTAAGGTATTGTTTTAATGATGGCAATTATCACTGATGGTAATGTGACTGCCTTCCAGGAGTGAAAGTAAATAGTCTTACTTTGAAGAATGTTAAGACAGAGCATAATGATTCATATTAATGAAATAGCCTGATAATCTCGTCAGATGAACTGTAACACCTTGTGGGACTATTAGAAACTGTGTTAACTTGTTTATCTTCCTATTTCCTTAACGAGTTTTAATTTATGTCATGTAAATTTCCCACACTCAGTTAAACTGAGGTCAACTCTGGATATTCTCACTGTTGCAACAGAAGTGTCAGGAGATTAGGGGCACTGAAATTTGTCTCCAGCATACTACCTAGACACATGCACAAACACACAGACACACGTACACACAACAAAGGGGAAGCAATAGCAGCAGAAAAATCCAAAACCAAACAAAGAAAAATCCCCACAAAGCAACAAAATAAACCTCATTGCAAACAATAAAATCAGACACATATAGAAAAATTGGATACAAGTAAAGGTTAAGGAAGCACTACTATTTATAAGAGATAGCTAAAAATAAACCCAATCAGGCATCAAAATGATTACTAAAGATAATGTTTCTTACCTGGTCCCCTCAGCTAGAGCATATGGATGCAGGAATGAAATAAAAGGGAGAACTTCTTCCTATATTTAAACATTTTCTTTGGTTTTTGATTGAGGAGTGGCCAGGGGTGTCTCCCTAGGGAATTTTTAAGGTAGATTGCCATTGACATGGGCTGGCCTACTGTAGCATTATATAGCCCATGATTCTATGATCAGATGATCAGACTTCAAAATGAGTACAGTCACTTTCACCAATCTATACTTCCAATGCAAATTCTTTAGAGTGACATATTTACATCCTTAGATAGTGGGTTATGATTTAATCTTTGTTTTAAATTTTTAATGTTTTATTTATTTCTGAGAAAGAGAGAGACAGCATGAGCAGGGGAGGGTCAGAGAGAGAGGGAGACACAGAATCTGAAACAGGCTCCGGCTCTGAGCTAGCTGTCAGTACAGAGCCCGATACGGGGCTCAAACACACGAACCTTGAGATCATGACCTGAGCCGAAGTCTGATGCTTAACCGACTGAGCCACACAGGCTCCCCAATTTAATCTTTTCAAGCACATCTTTCTTTCAAGGGTGAATGCAGAGTATTTTATATTTCTGAAAACAAACAAAAGCATGGAGCATGGATTTCACAAATGTTACTCAAATTAATTTCAAATATTAAAATAAGTTATTTTGTATTTTATTATTTTTCTAAACATTACCTGTTCATTCATCCAGCCTTAAGATGTGTACTCAAAGTTTCTGAGCAAGGTAACTTTGGGTGGTATTAATAGAAAGAGATTTTCTTTCACAGATATAAAAGATATATGTATTAATACATTAAAAAATATTTACTAAGTGGCTACTATTTTCCAGGAACTCTTCTAGGTCCTAAGAATACAGCAGTAAACAACCCAGACACATTTTCTGTCCTCATGAATCTTACACTCTTCTGACCTCTGAATAGATTTATTTTCAAAACTTCTGAGGATAGAATTATTCTTAATGATGTCATTATAATTTAATCCTTACTTTCCCATAAAATTTTTCACTTTAATATAACTGAGAGTTATTGACATTAACCTTTAAAAATAAAAAGAACACTTTGACACATTTTTTCCTAAATTTATGTATAAAATAGAATTACCAAAAAATAAATTACAATGTAACAGGTATATTTTACAATTTACAACCATAACAGAGCTAATTCAAAAAGAATCTTACTATAGTCCTTATTTGTAGCAAACATAATAAGTTTATTATCATTCCCAACATACTTTGTTGCATATTGCAACCTCCAAAAAAATTAAGGACTAACATTGCTATTTTAAATTAAAGAAAAATAAAGCTGTCCATTTTATGCTGTAAAAAGAGTTGCAATTGAAAAATGTCATTACAAGCCTCCATTAATTTTTTAATTTGCATTTTTTCATTTTCTTATTTTAAATACAGTTGCAAGAACTGAGCATGTTGGTATAATGTGCCTACCATATAATTTTGTAAAAATAAGTAAAGTATTATTATATTTCAGGTAGTTGATTTTTCTTACCTTTAACTAGTTATTTAAATTGCTTGTGCCCCATTTTTGGAGCATCGAAACAGAAGCACTCTTCTGAGAGAGCAAGGAAATCTTACTAAAGAGCATGGGACAAGGCACTGATTTGCCACTGTAACGGCATGCTAATTTCTTTTTAAAAAAGTTTTATTTAATGTTTTATTTATTTATTTATTTTTTGAGAGAGTGGAAGCAGGGGAGGGGCAGAGAGATAGAAGGAAAGAGGATCTGAAGCCAGCTCTGCACTGACGGGCTGAAGGCAGTGAGCCCAATATGGGGCTCAAACTCATGAACCACAAGATCATGACCTGAGCTGAAGTCAGACGCTCAACAGACTGAGCCACCCAGGGGCCCCTAACATGACAATCTCTTAAATACGCAAGTCTCCTGGACAAGGAAGAGAACAATGGGATTCCAACATAACAGATGAACCACATTTATAATCAGGGTGCCATTACCAAAGAACCTGACTAAGGGCTAGTATAGAGAGAGCCACCAGAGACTCTTGGAAAGTATTTAGGGCACGACAGTTCACTGGATCACCAAGCACAGCTGATTTGGAATCAAGAAAAACATTTTGTAATGTATCTGCCTTCTATCCATCCAAAAATTTAAAACTCATCCCATAATGATCTGTGGTCTAATTCATTGTTTTTATGATACATACTTATTAAACTTTTCATTTTATTTTAAATAATTTCTGGTCAGGTAAACTGTAATCATTGAGATCAGGTGCCATATAGTCCTAAGCTGTACTCACAATTCGTAGCATTGTAGTATGTGTATATAATATTAATTCTACATATACCACAGGCTTCCCTCATGGTCTTTAAAATCATCTATCATCTCTATTGCACCCATACTATATGGTCTGGTGGTGGGCTAAATATACTTTTTTCTCTCATAGCAAACAAACCAGTATATTCTACTTTACACAAACCCTCAGTTACTTTGACACTCATGACAGTAGCCTATGCTATGTATTGTCCCTTTTTGTTCCAGTTATTGACAGATTCCCCAGTCCAATCCCCCTCATTCTCTGATGATTTTGTCACCCAGCTCATTGTGTATCTCCAGCACTATTCTTGTCACAATTTCTAGTTATTTTCATATCCACATACACTATGTTTTCTTCTCTTTTTTTTTTTTAATTTTTTAGTTTTTACTTTGAAAGTGAGTGAGCAACATATGAGTAAGCATTGGGCGGGTTAGAGGGAGAGGGAGAGAGAAAATCTAAGTAGGCTCCATGCTCAATGTGGAGTCCAAAGCAGGACTTGATCTCACCACTGTGAGATCATGGCCTGAGCCAAAATCAAGAGTTAGACACTTCACCGACTAAGCTACCCAGGCGCCTCATACACTGTGTCTNTAAAAAGAAAGAGAAAAAAAAGGGAAAAAAGAAAAAAAAGAAAGAAAAAAGGAAAAAAAGAAAAAAGGAAAAAAAGAAAAAAAAAGGGAGGAGGGCAGCTCTCAGGNCTTGTCTGCCCGGCTCTTTCAGGGGCCCCAGCCGCCTGGGTGCTATAATGGCGGCAGGCGCGCCACCACTCTGAAGTCCAGCCGCCAGGAGCAGCACAAAGAAGCAGTCTGTGTGCTNTCTTCTATATTTTTAATAAACATTTTCTCCTTTCACATGAGTACTTCCAAAACAAATTTATCATATATTAAGGCTTCAATACATCTGGTTTTAGTAAGTGAAAATTATTTTGTCTTTTTCTTAAAACTCTTAAAATATTTATTCAATAATTCTAGGTAAAATGATATATGCAAGCATATTTGTATACTCAAAACTCCCGTACTTTTCCTAGCTTTTTTTTGTGGGAAAATGTACTGTTTTGAAATTTTGCTTGAAACCTTCATTAAAAATAATTCATCCAGCCACAAGAAAGAATGAAGTCTTGCCATTTCCGGTGACAAAGATGGAACTGGAGAATATTATGGTAAGTAAAATAAGTCAGCCAGAGAAAGACAAATACCATATGACTTCACATGTGGAATTTAAGAAATAAAACAAATGAACAAAGGGGAAAAAAAGAGAGAGAGGCAAACCCAGAGACAGACTCTTAACTATAGAGAACAAACTGATGGTTACCAGAGGGGAGGTGGGTGGGGAAGGGATGGGTAGAATAGTTGATGAGGTTTAAGGAGGGTGATTGTCATGATGAGCACCGGGTGATGTATGACAGTGCAGAACCACTATATTATGCGCCTGAAACATAATATCATACTATATGTTAACTCACCAGAATTTAAACAAAAACCTAAAAAATTAACTAGTGTGTTATGTAATGAAATTCTTTTCCTTGTCATCTGTATATAACAGAAATTGAATGGTAAAAGTAATTTTTCCTATAGATTCAACAACTTTTAAAAAAATTTTATATTACTTTTTTTACATTTATTTATTTTTGAGAGACAGTGAGACAGATTGCGAGTGGGGGAGGGGAGGAGGGAAGAGGAGACAAAGAAGCTGAAGCAAGCTCGAGGCTCTGAGTGGACCATTCAGCACAAGAGCCTGACGCAGGGCTGGAACCCATGAACCTTGATATCATGACCTGAGCCGAAGTTGTGCTCAACCGACTGAGCCACGCAGGCACCTCAATTCAACAACCCTTTTCATATCTTTCTCCACTGTTATCAATATCATCACTAAGTAAATATATTCAACTTACTACTCTCCCCTAGAAGTGATGGTTCCAACTTTTAGGAACCAGGGTCTTTCTAGGAAAACGTGGAAATTTAGTTGGGATACTAAAATAAACAATTCTTGTTATACTGACAGGGAAAACAACAACAACAACAAGACATGTTTCCAAAACTCAATTTTTAAGTTAAAGAAAATGCTACGGATTTGGGGTGGCATGGGAGGGGCAGAGAAAGAGGATTAGAAAAGTTGAGAAAAAACCTTGAAGAAGAGAA
This sequence comes from Crocuta crocuta, assembly GCF_008692635.1. Lineage (NCBI taxonomy): Eukaryota > Metazoa > Chordata > Mammalia > Carnivora > Hyaenidae > Crocuta > Crocuta crocuta. Next base: position 144,812 of record NW_027530980.1, read on the forward strand.
AAGCAAGACAGAGATGGATTAAGGTAGGTTATCTTTGTTTTCTCTTCTAAGTTGTTGAAAGCCTCTAAACTTATATATTTAATATAGTCCTACAATTCTCATAAAACCTTGGGGTATGATTTTACTCTCCCATAGAAATTTGTTTGGAGGAAAAAGTGATTTGAGAAATGAGGTCTTTTACATGTGAAAATGTGATATGGATAATTAAGTTTGTATTATTCAATTTTCAAGTAAGCACAGAAAACAGTGTGCTATGAGCTGGTGTAATTTACAATTTCATATAATGGTGTTTTCATAGATAGTGTTTGGATTCTAAGAATATCCAGGATGGTGGATACTTTATGTTTATATAGAAAATGGCAGACCATTACTTTAAGAAATTGAAGAATATGACAAATGAAGAATTAAAGAACCTCATTTTCAAGCTCCTAATGTTTCCTTGAAGATTATGCCTAAAGTTAAAAAGCAATATTAGTTTTTCACCTCATTTCACTGATGCAGTGGTAATTCACAAAAGTGCTTCTATGAATTGTGAAAATATGTCCAGGTGTATGAATTTGAAGGCATCCAAGCATTCAGATTTTGCTTCAAGCTGCATTTTTTGTTTATGTCAGAAAACCTCTGAGACTCAAGTGGTTAAATGAAGAATAATTAGAAGCAAGGTGAGATTGAATAAGCATAAAAGAAGTACAGAATGATGCCTCAACACTTTCTGGTAATGAATATTTATTATGTTCTTTAACTGCTTGTACAAACATGTATTTCCATGTATGTTTGGTTAGCTCTAGTACTTGAAATAAATTTTTAAAAGCTTTAATGTTAACACCTAACTTCCATTTAAAATATATTTTTATTCAAATGATTCATTCCATTGTAGACATTATAACCTTTTACTATAGACCCTGGTCTGTTCTATAATGTTCAGTTAAAATTTTTGTTTTTCTAGAATGCTGAATAGTTCACTAATTTAAATGAGAAATATCAAATTTTAATTTTGGTTTGCCCAAACTTGGAATATTACAGTTATTCTTTTTTTAAGTTTATTTATTCATTTTAAGAGAAAGGGTGATAGGTTGTGTGTGTGGGTGGGAGGCGGACAGGGAATAGAGAGAAGGAAAGAAAGAGAATCCTTAGCAGGCTCCACACCATCAGCAGGGAGCCTGACCTACAGAGAAGAGGGAGGGGGTCTAACCCATGAACCAAGATATCATGACCTGAGCCGAAATCAAGAATTGGAGGCTTAACTCACTGACCGACCAGGTGCACCCACAGTTAATCTTAAGGAGAAGAACACAGTGAAAAAGAAAAAAAAATACATATATATATTAAAATGGCATTATTTGAATTTAAACTCCATCTTTATAGCATAAAAGGAAAGTAATGGTTCTCATATCTTGATAATATATTTTATGATCCTCAAAGTTTTCTAAAATAAAAAAATAACTTTCCCTACCTTCTTTTGTTTACTTCTTTAACCTATTATCATTACTCTTACTTTGTGACTTTATTTGTTCCTGAAACCTTAGTTGTCACACAAATGGAAATATTATTTTCAAATATGTACTGCATTAATATACTTTGAATTCCATTGTATGTTGTGAGCAGGCTCTGTACACACATACACACATGCATATGCATGCCTATATCTTAATGAAAGTTTATTTTAATAACTTTATGATTATATTTTCTAGATATTTACCTGTTTACTTTTTTCTCAAAGTTTTTGCATTAATCTTTATGGGTTACTGTCTTTTCCAATTAATTTGCTTTTTTTGCTGTTGCTATTCCTCCTAGTATAATATTGTCATTCTCCTTTCCTTTGAGTCATATTAAGTATTTAATTAATTTATTCAGTTTCTCAATGAAATAATTGAAATATTGACTTCATAAATATGCACAGTTCTGTGTACATTCTTTACATTCTCTGATCTGTTATATGACACTGGAAGTTTTCTTTTTAAAAAATTGTCATGTTGTACATTAATTTTTTGTAGAATTTTCAAGCAGATTCTACATAACTAGGGCAGCCAAGTCAACTTGAAGTTTGAGACAATACATTACCATATATCAATGCTTCTATAATGCTATAAAAATTAAGACAGCACAATATTAGACAAAAATAGACAATAATGGAGGAGGAAGTCCAGAAATAGACTCACCCCTATAGGCTTATATGAAATAAGAAAAGAGAAAGCATCACTTATTTTTTCATGAGTGGTGCTGAAGAAATGTAATATTCACATTAGACAAAAGGTAAACTTTGAACATTAGCTCACACCATAAAAAAAAGTTCAGGTATCTCATAAACTTAAATATGGAAGCAAACATATAAAGTTTCTAGAGGAAAACATGGGAAAATATCTTCACAGTTTTGGTGTAGAGAGATTTATTAAATAGTATACAGAAAAAATTAAGCCTTAAAGAAAATATTGGAATAAATGGACTGACAGCACAGAGCCTGCTTGGGATTCTTCTCTCCCCCTCTCTCTGCCCTTCCCCTGCTCATGTGAGTGTGTGCTATCTCTCTCAAAATAAACATACTTTAAGAAGAGTGAGAGAATTAAAAGACAAGCCACAACTGAGAGATGATATTTGCAATGCACGTATCTGACAAAGTGTGGGTAAGCATAACACCAAAATAAGATAAAGACATACAACCCTCTGAATATATATGTTAGAAGGATATATCCTCAAATTTAAATAATCTAAAGTGCAGTGAGATACTTTAAAAATATGCTGCAACTTAATATTAATAAATAAATACCAGGGAAAAATACTGAAGGGCTTGCTTGTTTTCTTCATTATTTAGGCTCTCTATAAGTTTTATTTGACATTACCCTCAGGTAAACAGAATATTTATAAAAGAGTGCATTATTTTTAATCTGGAAGAGTCAATGAACATTAATAAATAGTGGCTAACATAATAATTACAATGAAATAGATGACTCAAAGATAGAAAAAATATATATCCAAACTCACAAACACCTATAAAACATAAACACATTTGCATATATTCTAAGAAGTATGCAATAAGAAGAAGAAAAAGTATTCCAGAAGTATTGTAGCTACTGGCTCATTGTATTAATGAATAAAAATAATTCTAATCTAAGATTGGAAAATATTTGTGTTGTTAAACATAACTTGAATGAAATGTTAAGTAATAAAATGCATTGAACAGAAGAGATAACAAAGAAAGATGACAGGTTCATTTCAAAGATAAGTCATCTTTGCTTAAATGACAAATGAAGATAAGTTAACATTATTAGCTTCTCACTGATTTCACTAAAGTTGTAATTTCCTTTTTTATGAAAATGTTATATTCCTTTTTCTTACTTTGTTTTACTGGCTATTTATGCAGGTGTATATATGTATTTGCTGTATATTATACCCATATCGATATTTTGTTTCATGTATAAGTTTAAAACCTTTAATTTTGTTTTACTCTTAGGAATTAAATTTTTTACTCTTATAACTATGTACAGTTGTAGATGAAGGAGGAAACTTCCTTATTATAATGTGTTTATTAGCTACTAGATATTGTATAACATAAGAAATTTTTTAAAACGTTTGTTTTTGAGAGAGAGAGGGTGAATAGGGGAGGGGAAGAGAAGGAGACAGAATCTAAAGCAGGCTCCAGGATCTGAGCTGTCAGCACAGAGCCTGACACAGGGCTCAAACCCATCAACCCCTAGATCATGACCTGAGAGAAAATCAGATGCTTAACCAGTGGATTCACCCAGGTGCCCTGGCATGAGGGATTAATAAAACAGAGACTGAGAAGCTTTGCAAAGCTTTTCGATGGCTAATGAATATAAAGGAAGAAAGAAAGGAGATCAGCAAGTGCTAAAGAGAAAAGACCAAAGTAAAATTCCTCAGCTTTTGGTTGGATCCTGGAAGGGCTATAATGTACAAGTAAACGTGAATCAGAAATAACCTTCATAGGAGCAAAGATTTAACTTTGAATCATCTCAGTCTCTGATTCCTGTAATCTATGAAGGCCATGTGATCGAGAGGAGCTAAGGTAGTCTTTAAACTTTAAATGTACAATGTTTACCATTCCATAGTGTATATTTCAACGTACAAGGAAGAAAAATATAACTAAAAATCATCAGACAAAACCAAAACAAAATGTAAAGATAGATGAACAGTTGTACGAGGTATTTATCTTTTATCAGATGTGAACATTAAAACAGATATGAATAAAAGTCAAAGGAGGGGCACCAGGGTGACTCAGTAGGTTAATCATCCAACTCTTGATTTTGGCTCAGGTCAGGATCTCACCATTCATGAGACTGGGCCCCACACAGGGCTCTGCACTGACAGCATGGAGCCTGCTTGGGATGCTCTCTCCCTCTCTCTGCCCCTCCCCTGCGCACACTCGCTCTGTCGTTCTCAAAATAAATTAATAAACATCTTATTTAAAAAGGGAAGTTATCATTGGTAAAATCTTAGTAATTCACTCTTTTACCAAAGTCACTTTTTATTTTTTTAACATATGCTTCTTAGAATTCACAAAACTATTTCCTGTTTTAATCCATTATATATTTTAGTTTAACTCTAGATTTTCCTTTTTATTTGAAAAAGGTTTCCTTGGGAAAAATAATTTTTAAATACTGTAAAATTTCAAAATTCACTAGTTTAGAAGCATTTTTAAATGATGGGATATTTTATTTGCACGCTATTAAGAGATTGATGAAGACCTCTTAAAACTAAAATACAGTAATTTGTATAAGTTCTCAATATTAGTAAAATAAGAAGCTTTTGTATGTTTTTTCATAATTAGTTTGCATATAATTAATAATTTTATTTTAAAATTATTAACATATGTTTTGAAATGGATAACACTCAGGATTTGATATCTATGGATTCAATTATTGTAGCACAGAAGACCCAAGAGAAAGTTTGTGCTTGTGACACACTTTAAGTCAGCCCGCATTGCAATACTTACCACACTGCATTTTAAATAACTGTTTACATGTATAGCTCCCTTCAGTTCATTTAGTGTGGTGCACATGAGTGCTCTCTCTCAAAGTAAATAAACACTAAAAAAAAAATATGTAGCATTATACAAACAATTATTGAGCAAAAATAAATAAAAATTAGTTTTCCATTTACGTGAAAGGATTTACCATGCACATTGATTGGAAAATTGCTTTTTAATTTCTTCACAAGTCAATCTACATAATATATACATTGCACTAGTAATTTTTGATAGAAATTGAATTGATAACCTTAAAAGGTATGTGTAGGGGCGCTAGGTGGCCCAGTCAGTTGCGCATCCAACTTTAGTTCAGGTCATGATCTCAGAGTTCATGCATCTGAGCCCTCCAACAGGCTCTGAACTGATGGCTTAGAGTCTGGAGCCTGCTTCAGATTCTGTGTCTCCTCTCTCTGCCCCTCCCTAACTCACGCTCTGTGTCTCTCAAAAATAAATAAAATCATTAAAAAATGTTTTTTAAAAAAGTATGTGGAGAGGCACCTGGTGCATGTGGGTGCTCTCTTTCAAAGTAAAGAAACATTAAAAAAAGATATGTAGCATTATACAAACAATTACTGAGCAAAAATAAATTTAAAAAGCCAGTATTGGCCCAGCCTGGAATAGGACCAGTTCAGCCTGAACTGGTAGTGACCAGGAGCTGGGTGTGTTCATCTGGGCATTCCCAGATCCCAGCATGCACTGGGCACACTTCAGGGACTGATGGGAACACGCAGTGAACTGTACATCTAACATCAGAGAACACTGGGTGTGAATCGTGGTTTTGCCTCTTTCTCAGCCTTGGCCTCTGACAAGTCCTCATACCCCTGGAGCCTCGATCACTTCATCTTTTACTTTAATATTTAACATTTTAATATTTATATTTAACCTTATCTTTTTGGCATGTGAAAACTTGTATTTACTTATGGAAACAACCTGTGGCTTTTGGTGGTGGTGATTGATTCACAGGTGTACACCTGACTTCCAAGTGCATCAAGTTGTATATGTTAAATAGAGACAGCTTTTTACATATCCATCGAACATTTTGGTTGCATTTTTATGTTCTCAGGAAATAATTGATTATTTTGTAGCCATGATAACCACCAGATTCCGTTTTAAACTTGTTTATTTAATTGGTGACCAGCCTTAGTTTGATTATTGAGTGCTTTGACCAGATAACACACTCCTAATGTTTATTTATTTTTGAGAGAAAGAGAAAGAGACAGAGACAGTGACAGAGACAGAGACAGAGAATCTGGAAGCAGGCTCCAGGCTCCGAGATGTCAGTAGAGCCCAACTCAAGACTAGAACTCAGGAACCATAAGATCATAACTCAAGCCAAAGTCAAATGCTCAACAAATGGCATGCCCCATCCTAACCCCCCAGAGCCCAATACACACTTCTAAAAGTGATAGCACCATGCTTTTAAAAGTGAGTCAAAGTTTCACTGGTGAATGCACCGCCAACCACCAATCAACAGTCTCATCTAAATAACCACAGCTCAATGGTTGACATTAACCAACACTCCCCTTTGAAAGACCACCAATCCCTAAACCTGCTTCTCTAAACCCTATACTATATTACATCCCCACTTTGCAAAGAGAGACTTCACTTCCAAAGAAGTAGAACTCTCTTCTACTTGAGTATGTAGTGCTTTTAGGCTTTGTTTTCCAATATTGCTACTGCCTCCTTCTCCTTCACCTTTCAATTATATGACTGATAATTTTTTTAAGTACAGTTAAGATTTCTCCACTTTTTGGTATATATATTTCAATAAAAGTTTGTAGGACAAATGATCCCCGTTAAGCTTCTGGGAATTTGCCAGGAATACTTTAGGAACTCAAGTTAAGAAACACCTTAGTTCAGTCCAAAATTACCAGAAGACTTTTGATAATGAAAAATGAAGTCAGATATGACATTAGTTTGATATATTATGTCACTATATTTTCTGTTAACTAAAGATAATTTCTCACAGAGCAGGTTTGTTAAGAGCTTCAAATAGTAACAAAAGTTATACAACAACAGCATTGATGAAACACAATAATAAAGTTAGTCTTCCTTATAAGGGTCAGTTTCATTGGTCTCATGGTTTGGGTGAATATTTCTACCATCATAAGTAGACACTAAGCATCCAAAGTAAGTCTATGATAAACGATTACATACCCAAGGTTTTATGCATGTTATTTCTTACTGAATATTGTCAAAATCATTCCAATTGTCCAAACTGGAAAACCATAAGCAGATGTGACAATCCCTCTCCTCTTTCCCTCACAAATCAAATCCTAATAACCTGTTTCTTCTAAGTGTAAATTATAAATGTCTTCCAAGTCTATTCATTTATTTTGAATCACATTGCCACCATGCACAATTGAATTTACCATCATTTTATGCCTTGGTATAGCCACAATTTTCTTGTTTTCAGTCTTTTCTTTTGTATACAAATATTCCTGAAAAAATAGTCACTTATACTGTAGTCAGTGTTTCATTGAAACAGACATGTCATTCTCCTGTCTAAAATCCACAGGTGTCGGGGGGCCTGGGTGGCTCAATTGGTTAAATGTCTGAGTTTTGATTTTGGCTCAGGTGGTGATTTCATGGTTTCACTAGACCAAGCCCCACATCAGGTTCTGCGCTGACAGTGTGGAGCCTACTTGGGATTCTCTCCCTCCCCTCCCAGCACACGTGCTCTTTCTCTCAAAATAAATAAATAAACATTAAAAAATCTTTATTTTATCCATTGGATAAATTAAAATATATTTAATAGTATATGAAAGCATAATGTAGAGTTGCCATATGCAGGGAGGGGGGATGGACAAAATGAGTGAAGGGGTTAAAGGTAGAGTAGTTATAAATAAGTCATGGGGGTATAATATGCAGCATGTATAGTTAGTAATACTATAACCACTATATAAATAGTATGATATGATCATACTATAGTTAATAATACTATATTACATATCTGGCAGTAACTAAGATAATGATTCTTAATAGTTCTCATCATGAGAAAAAATAAATTTTGTAACTATGTACAGTGTTAGATGTTAACTGGACTTATTGTGGTGATCATTTTGCAACATATATAGATATAGACTCATTACATTGCATACTTGAAACTAATATAATACAACAGGTCAGTTGTATCTCAATAAAACAATATTAAAGCATGATGCTATATATCTCCCCCCTTTTTGTATGAAGCAAGATCCTTTGAACATAGTGATTTTATTTAATTCCTTCCTACTGTATATGCCATGTATAAGCACATGGCAAATGTGCTTTACTACTACACCTGCTTTAAACAGACAGTAAGTTATTATTACTGGTTTGTTCATTCAGTAGACATTTAGATTGTGAAACCATTTATGTTATTCTTTTTTTTTTCTTATTATATCACAAAACTTCATTTTATATCTTATATCTGAAAAATAGTGTGGGTTTTTGTGTTAGTCTGTTAGGGCTACTATTACAAAATACCGCAAACTAAATGACTTCAACAGTAGAAATTTATTTCTCATAGTTCTGAAGACCAGAGGTTCAAGATCAAAGTGTTAGCGCTCTGGTTTATCCTAGGGTCTCTTTCTTTGGCTTTCAGATGATTACCTTTTCCTCTCCTCATTTGACCTTTCTTTTATGCATATAAACCCCTGGGGCCTCTCCCTCTTCTTATGGGGATACCATTTATATTGGAATAGGGTCCAACTCTTGTGCCTCATCTAATTTTAGTTATCTTTTTATAGTCCCTATCTCCTAATTCAGTCCCATTCTAGGATACTAGTCATTATGTTTTCAACATATAAAGTTGGGGGAGATAAAATTCAGTCTATAAGAACTAGTGAAAAATTCTATCAATTTTTATTTACTTGAAAGTATCTTTGTTTCTGGGCACCTGGGTGGCACAGGCCATTAAGCATCCAACTTCAGCTCAGGTCATGATCTTGTGGTTCACGGATTCAAGCCCTGGTTCAGGCTCAGTGCTAACAGTTCAGAGCCTGGAGCCTGCTTCAGATTCCATGTCTCCCTCTCTCTGCCACTCATTCTCTCTCTCTCTCTCTCTCTCTCTTCCTCTCTCTCTCTCCACAATAAATAAAAACATTTAAAAAAATCTTTGTTTCAATTTTATTATTGAAGGAAATTCCCCCCACTGATGAATTCTAGGTTACTATTCAGTTTTATTCTGCTATTCTAGGGTATATGACTTTGTATTGTCTTCCTTTCTATTTCTGTTTGATTATTTTTTATTTTTCTTTTGGGAAGCTGGTGGTACGTGTCACTGTTGCTTACTTCAAGATGACTTTTGGTTTATTGTCTTCTCTCTTCTGTCTGGCAGGAAATCTGTAGTTTTCCTTGCATTTATGTTGGATGGGGTTCATAGAACTTCTCAAGCATAAGACTTAATGCCTTTTCATCAATTTGGCAAAGTTTTACTATATTATCTCTTCAAACATGTCATCCATTCCATTCTGTTTCTCTTTTTATTCTTATATTTCAGTTTCACATGTATCATACGTTCAATGTATCCTTCTTATTATCATTTTTTCAATCTTTTTGTATCCCAGTGCATCGTTCTCTTTATATGTAAGTCTGAGAATCTTCCAATTCACTAATCCTTTCTTTGACTATGTATAGCATGCTGTTAAATCTGTTCATTATATTTATTTAAATTTTGTTTTTTGCTTTTTGATTTCTGGAATTTTTATTTGGTTTTATTTTGATTTGGTAAGGTTAAAAGCCACCATTTTATCATTTGTTTTTTATATGGTCTATTATACTTTCCCCCAAATTGTCCTCTTTTTAGGTCTTCTTTTGAGTTAATGGAGTATTTTTTGTTAGCTTATTTGTTTGTATATTATTTTGAGATGCCATTTCATCTTTGTATTGTTTTTTTAAGTTATCCTTTCTGGAGGAGGGAGGGTTGAAAAGCATGAGCTTCAGAGTATATATAGAATACCTTCAAGTGGCATTTCACCTCACATGCAGTATTAGAACTTTACAATAGTATACTTCTGTTTTCTGTCTCTCAGCCTTTATGCTACTTTTGTCATAGGTTTACTTATAGAAATGTTGTAAACTTCATAACACATTATTATTGCTGACTAAAGCAGTATATTACTTTGTAGACATACTTTTAAAGTACTTTATAGTCCTGGGTATGGTGATTTTAATTTTGAATAAAAAACCTTTTTTTAATGAAGGTAAAATAACATTTTCATTAGAATAAGACCTAAGTATTATGTTCATTGTTATTTTACTTCTTTATATCATATATTTACATTAAATAACATGGTAATTAATCTTAAAGTGTTACTAAAATTCCACTGGCCATCTAGGGGTGCCTGGGTATCTCAGTAAGTTAAGCGTCTGACTTCTGCTCAGGTCATGATTTTGCAATTCAGGGGTTCAAGCCCTGCATCCAGCTCTGTGCCGACAGCTCAGAGCCTGGAGCCTGCTTCAGGTTCTGTGTCTTCTACTCTGCCCCTTCCCCACTCACACACTATCTCTCTCCCTCTTTCTCTCAAAAATAAATAAACATAAAAATTTTTAAAAAAATTCTACTGGCCATCTAAAAGATTGTCAGTACACTTACATATTAAGTTCTAGTAATTCTAATAATTATTCTAATTTAATAATACATTAAATTTAGTAACAATATCCTTATTGACTTTATTTTCATAAGTTTCAAATTGTCAAAGGGAACAAACTTTTACTTATAAGATAAATAAGTTCTAAGGATCTACTCTACAGCATAGTGATTACAGTTAATAATACTATATTGTATATCTGAAATTTGCTAAGAGTAGATCTTAAGTATTCTTACTGATGACTGATTGAAGAAGGAAAAAGTTCACCTTTAACCCAGAAGGCTGACCCTCAGCTTGCCAATTTTTAATAAGGGTCAAATACATGCTGGTTACTATATTCTTACTGGGTCTCATTACTATCTGTAAATCTCACCAGTAGTTAATATCACACTTAATGGTAAACACCAGAGAAATCTTGTGAAAGTAGTTTTATGAGTAGAAATTTGAAGAAGACGTTTATGATCTAGCACTCCCTGCATGTCCCCTTCCTCTTGAGCACTTAGCTTATAAGCACCATTCTTCATAAAGCAAAACTGCAGCTCTTTCTGCCCATAAGTCCTGTCACAGTGCTACTTCAATGAACTTACTAAGTTGTACCATAAAACATCTCAAGATTTCTTTCTGGACTACCACACTCAAGATCCTGCAATGTTACCACACATGCAACATAAAAATGATACCTATATGATGCTGTGGATGTGTTGATTAACTTGATTGTAGTAATCACTTTATAATGTATATCAAATCATCCACATTTTATACCTTAAAAGACAAATTAGAATTTCAAAAATATTTTTCTGTATAGAGCAAACTATCAAATGCTCATCTGCATTCTGTGTCAAAGATAAGTTTGATTTAATTGTTATTTATAACATAGTATATGAGCAACATGCTTCTAACTATTTGCATTGTTTTAAAGAACTGGGTATAATATTATTTCTATTTGTTCAATATTCTAGGTACAATTTTATTAGTTACTTTTCTAGTACAAAATTGAACCAGTAACCTTAAAATTTATGGATACACAGAATATGAAATGAAGAGAATGAGCAAAAAGAATCCTCAAGAAACAATTACAGAAACATGACTCTAGTACCTAACTTTTGCTTAGTTAACCATAATAATAATAATCTTAAATCAGCAAAAAGTTTGGCTTCAGGAAAGGAGGAAAGGAATACCATGAGCTCCTCTCTGTATCCCTTCTCCAACAGATATTTAGCCTGACATTTTATTCACAATCATTATTTCTTGTTCTACCACTGGGAAAGTAATCATGTAAAGGAATGGCAAAATGTTCTTGCCAATGAAAATCAGTACAACAGCAAGATGGCGGAAAACTCATCTATTACTGACATGCTTTTGGTAATGTGTTATGGAAATTTATCTAGGTTACTTGAAAATCTCCTTTTTGAATGTTGACTTTCACATTTTCATACATACAAAATATATTAATAACTATCTTGCTTAGAAAGAGAATAACGGAAGACGTATAGACACGAAATCATTAGACATTAAAATGTCAGGGCCCAATAGAAAATCAATGTTTATCAGTGTCTATAAGTATCCTTGAAACCCAGAGAATGATTAAAAATGTTTAAAGGTTTTTAAGAATGATTAATAATGTTTCATGATTAAGACTATTTAAACATGATTAAAATGATTGAGGATTAAGGAGAAAAAAAGCTTAATTGTAATCTAACTTAAAAAGTCACTTTTGTTAAGTAGGGGTTCAAAATGAATTTAGACGAACATAGTAATTATATTTTAGCATCCCTATAAATTCACTGGGGATAATATAAGAGGGCACGTTTACAATGAAACATTCTAAGGGTAAAAGAAAACAAAGATATGGAGTCAATAAAAATGTTGACTCAATTTTATAGACACATTTTGGCACAATTTGGACAATGACTGCTTACATGTAATAAATCAGTGCCTGTATTGAGTATTATAATATTAAGACAAGTTTAACCATCTGAAAACAATTTCAGTATGGACAAGTGTAAGATGAAATTTAACAATGTGAAACTAGTATAAGCTCTCAATTTAAGATTTCCTCTTTTGTCAAGGGCACAGAAATGTGACTATAAATCTATTGGATAATCTAATTAACTGTTATAAAACTGAACCTTGAGGACATCATACTAGATTGTTTTACTACTAGTTTACATTAAATTGAGTATTTGTGGTATGCCCAGTACTATGTTGAAGACTTAATACTGAAAGGCATTGTTCTTGCCCTAGAGAGATTTAAAGTTTGGAACCTAATATGTCCATACTGTGAAAAAAAGGGAATAATAGAGAATAAAGTGCTAAATTCCAAATTAATTTCCAAGACTGCTTTTGTTAAATACATTATTTTTCTTTAATACCTTCATGTGTTTATCTGGAACTGTTGACAATCCACCAGGGCAAGTTATATGATAGAAATTTATCAAATATATGATATGTTATAAAACCTGAGATTCCTATAGATAATTTAAGGACGAAAATAGGGTAATGAATTCACCATAGTGCAGCTATAACTTAAGAACAAAGATGCTTTAGAAAAACAGTACAATATTTTGCCTCTGTAGATTTTTAAAGGAAGTGTAGATTTGTTTTTTGCAGCTATATTTTGATTCCTGCCTCTTCCATGAATCAGATTATAAAATAACGATTTACTCATATTAGTAAAATAGTGGTATTCCCTTGATTAGAGTTTAGATCTAATGATTTTCTATTGTGGTAATCAAATTTTATTTTAAATGTTTCTCATTTTAAAATGGAATTCAAACAAAATTTATGGTTTAGTATGGGCATACATCAAACTATATTTTAGGCTTTTATTTTTAAAACTTTTAAAATTGGTAGCACTGAGTTGAATAAAAAATATTTTATGTACATGCAGAAAAAATATTTTGTTTGTTTATACAGGTCTTATTTCATAAGTCATGTAGAATATATTTTGGGAAATAAAATAATTTATTTAAGAAATATATGTTTTCTTTAGAGAATATCACAGGAATTTCATCTCATGTAAAGTTGTCCATTTCTTATCCCTACTGCATCTAATGACTCTTCAAGTATTGAACTAATACTGAAATTTCTGTGAAAAATTAGATGTGCAAATTATTCCTTTAATCATTTATTATAAATTTTGTATTGGTATTCTAATTTTTTCGTTTGTGTTGATACACATTCAAAGCATACCAAGTATGGTTGAACTTAGAAGGCATCTTCTTTATATCTGGGTCACTGTCCAGAGCTAAAGCTGCTCAGAGTTTCCACCTCTGCTCAGAACTCCTTACAAGTTCCATCTCAATTGTCTGATTTGGCCCATGGAACTAAATGTTTTGGAGCATCATGAGAGATGTGTTACATTCCGAATATAGATTTTAGTTTTCTGCAGTATTTCCACTTAGTGGACGTGCCACTATGATTTTGGATACACCAGCGTCTGGTTCAGAAAACAATTCATGAACAACAATAGGAATATGAGGTTTATTTACCGATATTTAGGGAATAGTTCAATTCCCTGTAGTAGTTTAGAATTCTCAGGGAAGAATGTAAAAAAATAAAAGAAACCTTGGTTCAGAAAGAATAAATTCTACAAGAATACTTAAAATCAATAATGTAAATTAAAGGAATTATTTATTTTTGTAGCAGAAAAAGACAAGAGTTACAAGAAAAATGTGTAAATATGTTTGCTGCTATCGGACTTCTATTATTCACTAAAATTTTTCTAGTTAAATCTGTAATTTTAAGAATAATAAGTAAGAGGGGCACCTGGGTGGTCCAGTCGGTTAAGCGTCCGACTTCGGCTCAGGTCATGATCTCAGGGTTCGTGTATTTGAGCCCCGCATCAGGCTCTGTGCTGACAGCTAGCTCAGATCCTGGAGACTGCTTCGGATTCTGTGACTCCCTCTGTTTCTGACCCTCCCCTGCTCACGCTCACTCTCTCTCTCTCGGAAATCAATAAAGCATTGGAAAAAAAAAATGGAATAACAAGTAAAGTACAACTCCACTTAAACTATTTTTATTTGAAAAAGCGAATGGACTGAATGAGATAGTTGAATAAGCTCTCTTGAAAATAAACAGACTAATAAAAACATAAAATTAATGCAAAATGACTCCTGTTTTGTTTTTTGTTTGTTTTTTGTATTTTTTATTTATTTTTGAGAGAGAGAGAGAGAGAGAGAGAGACAGCCTGAGCAGGGGAGGGTCAGAGAAAGAGGGAGACACAGAATCTGAAACAGGCTCCAGGCTCTGAGCTAGCTGTCAGCACAGAGCCCAACATGGGGCTCAAACCCACGAACTGTGAGATCATGACCTGAGCTTAAGTTGGACACTTAACCAACTAAGCCACCCAGGCGCCCCAAAATGACTCCTGGTTTGAACGTAAGTCCTACCTCTTAAGTTCTATGTTCCTTGGTTAGCAAAATCTCTGTTTTAACAATTCTGACCCACTTCTTTAATTGCAAAATAAGGGAAATAGGGCCTATCTCATAACATATTACAAAATCTAAATGAAATCCTTAAATGTTTGTTTCAGCAGGTCCAGATTCACTATAAAAGTATTTTATTTACTCCTCAATAAGACAATATACAGTTAAAAAGAGATAGACATTTGTATTCTACTCTAATTTCTTCAAATTGAGGTTGAAAAACCTTCTTTTATAAAGGGCCAGGCAGTAAATAATCTGAGTCAAAACAACTTATTTCTGTCATTGTTACAGAAAAGCAGCCCCAGATGGTACTGAAATAACTGAGTGGCCATGTTGTAATAAAGCTTTATTTACAAAAAAAAAAAAAAAAGAAAAAAGGTTGTAGCTGATTTAACCCACAGCCATTGTTTGCTTACCCCTGGAGTAGAGAATTACATTTAACATTGGAAATAAAGCACAAAATAAATAGAGGGAAGAAATTTAAGAAATAAAACCAAATTTTTCCTCTCCTGTTGCCACTCGGTATTTGTTGTCTCCAGTGATATTGTTTTTCCATGGCTTAATTCATGATTCTCAACTTCCAATGTTTAGTTTTATGGGTTCTAGTTTCATATGTTCAAATTTTTTTTAATGTCTCTATATCAAACTGATTATACAAAACAAAATAAAAACTAACAAACCCTCTCATAAAGCAAAAACGATTCATCGTCCCTTATCTTATGAATGACATTGCCATTCTTGAATTGTATTGATATAAAATCTTATCATCATTGTGATATACAATATTGATTGACTGATATAATCCCAATTCCCAATCTCCAATCCTTGTCTTCCTAAGCATTTTTTCAGTCTACCATAGTTGAATAGCAGAGTCTGTCCATTGAGGTATATGATGCATGTAGCAAGTATTTTAGAGAAGAATTTTGTCCTTTTTCTTTCTTCCTGTAAGATAGATATGATAACTTGGAGGCAGAAACTATCTAGTGACCATGAAGAATAGCAAATACATCAGCTATAATATAATTATGCCTCTAAAGACTAAGTCAATGCTAGCAGCCACCTACCTCCAGACTTAAGTGAGGAACCATCCTGTATGTGTTTTAGCTACTATATTCAGGCTTTCTGTTCTGTACAGTGAGAGCATCCTGATTAAGTTATCTTTGATTTTTCCAACTGTTTAAATCCCATCCCTGTTATATTGTTGGTTTCCAAATTCTGCTTATTCTTTACTGAGAAAAATGTTTCTATTACTATCCCTAAACATTGCATTCTGATTCACCTATTTAGAGAAACTTTAAATTATCCAGAGTAAAAAGATATGGAAGGAAAAAACTAATGTTGTATCATTAGGGTGCCCATATGTCCTAATTTTCTGGGACTGTTAACACCTGGTATACTAGTATAATTATTAATAGCATCCTTTGTCAACAGTGTCCAGTTTTAAAAATAAACTATAAGTTGTCTTGTCTATTATTGATTCATGTAGATCAGTTTAATTAATACTATAAATACTGGAATCTTAAAAACTGGACAAACTGACATTTAGTGGATTTGGAAGAACACAGTGACATTGATTGCTCATTTATCTCCATGTCAAGTTTTGATTTCTGTACTGGACATTTCAGCATCCTATGTAATAAATATTAGGCTGGATTTAAATGGTTTGGGTACAACTGAAAGCTGTTGTTTTGTTTTGTGGGAAAGTCAAGCGTGAAACTATCATTTGAAAAGCAGGATTCATATCGCAGTGACTCATTCTCTAAACAGACCTCAGACCTTTTATAGAATCTCCCACTCCTGTTGCTGTCACCAAAAGCAGGTACTGTTCTTCACTTTTGCATCAACATCAGATGTGGATGACTCAACAGAGGCTTATTTTACTCCTAGAATGCTCTCATTAAAAACTGAAGTTTACCTAGGGTTGGTTCAACTGCTTTAAGTTACATAGATAAAGTTTGCATCACTGGTATTTAGAAAATCTTGCTGGTCAAACCAACAAAGTCCAGAGGTTACTGTTGTGCCTGTCATAGTAGTAATGAATAACCTTCACTTTTGCTTTCTTCCCCTGTCACAGTGACCCATGTGAGTCATCATACACAGAAGTTTAAGAAACTCTCAATACAACCTAATCAACATGGTCCTATTTTATTCCCTTTAAAATACCATTCCAGGGTGCCTGAGTGGCTCAGTCTGTTAAGTGTCTGACTTTTGGTTTCAGGTCAGGTCATGATCCCAAGGGTCACGGGACTGAGGCCCACATCAGGCTCTGTGCTGAGTGTAGAGCCATTCTCTCTCTCTCTCCCTTTCCCCCACTAGAGTTCTCTCTTCCTCTCTCTAAAATTAAAAACAAAAATACCATTCCATTTTCACTTTAGTTTCTATTCTGAATAACTCAGTAAAATCTCTTCTAAATTTAAGCTCAATTTTGGAGACTCTCTTTCTGAATACAGCCCTATCAGCAGCTGCCACCATATATTTGCTATCATCTGAATCATCATCATGTTGAACTTTTTAAATGTATTGTAAATTTTTATGTACATGTATATTGCATTTTTTCCACTTAATATCTAGAAAATTTAGATTCTTTAAAATAAAGTTAATTTGGACTTTTGTACAGCTTTCAAAGTCTTAATAGTCCTCTGAAGAAGACCCAAATATGCATTGGTGCTCCAGCATGTCCTACTTGAATTAATAAATATGTTTTGATGTTTCCTATCCGTGTTTCCCAAATAGTTACTTGAAAGAAATTATGCATTTGATTTATATACCATATTTGCCAATTATTACAGAAACAGAATTATGTGTACAATTTTAAATGAGCAACTTTTGGTAAAAAATAATTGAACAAGTATAATGTTGACCAAATTTAATAATATGTGGACACATAAAGACTTTCTGTCCTACTCTTGTGCTAGTTTATACTTAAATATGCATTTTTGATTATTTCCCCAGTTTTTAATCTCTTCCTTGAAATTATAAATCTGTGTAACATGGAGGAACTATGTTCTCTACACTATTTGTATCATAGGCATAAAGCATAATATAGTCGTGAGCTCTTCATAAATATTTTATGACCTACCCTCAGTAACTTTTTCCATATTATGTTCCCTGAGAAGCCAGAATCAGGTTCCCAATCTAGCGGTTCCTACCTGAGAAAGAAGAGCGGATGCTGATTTTGATAACTGCTAGATCAAAAAGTGAATATGCCTTTCTCACTGCTGGAGGCGTTGTCTGTGACCAAAGGTTTTCCCATTTCCTATTGATGTAAACATAGAACTCTCATTAAAACTGTGGAAGTTTTGAATGCACTTCACCAAGGGTATGTACCCTTTTGTGCTGAAAGATGAACATTCCTAAAATAAACTCCTTTTACATCTAAATTGCAACTTGCAGGAGGTCTCACTCCTGAGCTGTGCACAAATAAAGAGGAGGAAGACTCTCCTGTGGATAATGAGTATATGCAGAATTCTTTAGTGAATAATCACAGATACTGGTTAATGCAAGATGCAGCTGTGCATGCATAATAATAGTCTCAAAAAGCTGTGCTGTTAGGAGCATGGTTCAATGCTGTGGGTAAAGGAAATTAATCTGGAGATGAAAACGTTATTATGGCACTGGCTTAACAAACTATACAATAAACTTAATGTAATTACATTTGATATAAATTTAAGAATGTAGCATAGTCACTGGATTTGAAAAAGATGGTTCTAACAGAATATGAAAGACCTATAGTGGCTAATTATCTAATAATGCCTCAGGAAATAGCTATTTAGAAAGTTGGATATGCTTAAAAAAAAAAAAAAAAAGTTGAATATGCTCAAAAAGTTAAATATAAACAATAAATTATTCACGTTTAGGATGGGTAGGTTCTAAAAATCATCATTTTGCTGAGTCAGACACACTGAAAAATGGATTTGCAAAATTGGGGCTTGGGACCAAAATCAGGCTTGCTTAGAAGAAAAGGAGAAAAGGGATTGGCCCTTTGACTCTCATCTTGCTCCATACTCTCCTGTTTACTTTGTCACTTTGTTCTTTCCTTTTGGCCTCTGCACTTCTGTTTTTCGACATACTTAATTCTTCCTTTATATTTGACCTTTGCCTGTTCACCTGCATCCTTTCCCCCCTTAATAGCATTCATCCTCTTTTCTTATATTTTTCTCCATTATATTCAGGGAGTTAAAATTTTTATGTTATTTCATATAGATGAAAAACAAGAGAATGCAAAACCTGTATGCCAACCATCCTCCATCTTGTACCATCTTCAAGGATTATTGGTAGTTAAACAATAGGTAAATAAACAGCAGCATTTAGCACAATTGGCCATTGTATGTTATTAGTCAATTAGCCAATAGAGAAAAACTGGAAGGAACCATTATGATGGCGGTTTTTTTCTTTTATAGTTTATGATGTGTTTTTTTTTTTTTTACTATTTACTTATTTTTGAGAGAGAAAGAGAGGTAGAGCATGAGCAGGGGAGTGGCAGAGAGAAAGGGAGACACAAAATCTGAAGCAGGCTCCAGGCTCTGAGCTGTCAGCACAGAGCCCGACATGGGACTCAAACCCATGAACTGTGATATCACTACCTGAACTAAAGTTGGTTGCTTAACCACTGAGCCATCCAGGCACCCCATGAAGATATTTTTAGTAACCTCTGCTCTGAATGTGAGGCTTCAACTCAGGACCCTGAGATAAAGAGTTAACCTGACCTATCAACTAAGTCAGCCAGTCACCCCAAACTATCATGATGTTCATGAAAGAGCAGGGATTCAACAGACCTGATTGCAAACCTTAACTCTGAGATAAACAGTACTAAAAATAGCTGCTGGACTTAGCCTTAACATAGTCTACAGTCTATTCCTCTCCTACTCTATTATTTTCATTTACTTTTATTTAAAAAAAAATTTTAAATGTTTGATTATTTTTGAGGGAGACAGAGCATGAGCAGGGGAGGGGCAAAGAGAGAGGGAGACACAGAATCTGAAGCAGGCTCCAGGCTC
This sequence comes from Crocuta crocuta, assembly GCF_008692635.1. NCBI lineage: Eukaryota > Metazoa > Chordata > Mammalia > Carnivora > Hyaenidae > Crocuta > Crocuta crocuta. Next base: position 164,790 of record NW_027530980.1, read on the forward strand.
TGAGCTGTCAGCACAGAGCTCAATGTGGGGCTCGAGTTCATGAACTGTGAGATCATGACCTGAGCCAAAGTCAGAAACTTAACCGACTAAGCCACTCAAGCACCCCTATTACCTTTTGTTTTTAGCATGTTTTTAAAAAGGTATAGTTCCCCAACTAAGAAGTACAACCATAAGCCCACAGAATTTCCATAAGAAGTATTCTGCCCCTGGACAAAAGTAATTCTGGGAATTGGAAGTCCACTCAGTTGATAAATTCATCCCATCAACATAGAGTTCTACTATAAATGTTTGAGTACACATGTCTCACTATCACCAGCCAGTGAATTTGGTTTCAGAAGACTGGGATGTGTAACTCATCCACAAGAACAGAGGAAGAGACTTTTAGGTAAATGTTTCTCAAGGCTGGTCACATAGTTGAATTATCTGCGGATCTTTTAAAAAGGACATGTTTTGTCCACACCTCAACGTTGCCAAAAAGTGCCCCTGGATATATGACCATCTGCTATAAGTAGTTGGGTTGCATTTATGGTTGGAAGCTCCAGGGAGGTAATAACCACACAATTCATTTTTCAATAGGCAACTTGAGAGACATAATCATTCAATTTCTATATTAAACAAATTTGGGCTCTAAACTGTTGGTATGAGATGTCAACTACACAAGCAACATACTGTCTATCCCAGTACATATCATAATTATTTGAATACCAGTCTAGTCTCATAATTCTCCCTAGAAGCATTTGAGCCCGTATAATGCATTTATTGTCTTTTAAAAAGCTTCCTTCAACCACCATTTTAGACTTAATAATTCCATCAGAAGATTCTGTTAGTTCTGTCTGTTGGCAAGGCCTGCCTGTTGGTGAAGCATCATCCTTGCTACCTGAAAAAGATGGTCGTTAAATAAACTGGCTATTATTATAATGTTTTTGAGTTGTATTCCCTCCACGGTTACTAGGTTGTCTTCTGGAACAGAGAAAGATCATTAATCATAAAAAAAGAAAGTTACTATTTCCCCAATCTATGCTGCTGCCACCACTCAAAGCATTATTAGCACAATTGAATAAACCACTACCTCTTTCTTAAGCTTTGCTATGCAGCTGGGTCAATTTAGTGTTTCATTCACTGTATAAATACTTAATTAAACATTAATAGGTGTCAGGTTCTCTGCTAGAAGCTAGAAGTAACTGTTTCTGTAGTCAACAATAGTTTTAGTGAAGTTTCTGCCTTCTGTTGACATCACAGAAATAACATGGCAACCAACATCACTGCCCTGCCTTAACTTCAGCCCAGCCAAGGAGAGAAAATTCCTATTTCCACTTTTGTGACACCTTCTTTTACTTTGGTACAAGAGCACTATTGGCTTGTTATTGGAATCTTCTCACACCTTTTTCATGTAAAAATGTTTTTGACTGTGTTTTTAAGCGTCTACTTTAGCTATTCCCTGGAGAACTTGAAGAGACTGTTACGTACGAAATAAGAAGGGGACTTTTAGTCTGAGAGACATGCACCATGTTCTGTTAAATGTTTCTTTTTTTTTCTCCCCTAAGCTGAAGACACTGCTCTTGGAAAAATTCCTCACCATGTCTTCCTCAATCCTTTATGCCAACAAACTCCTAGAAACATTTTGTGGACATAGGGGAATTATATGTAGGCTTATGATATCACACTTATAATTTATATAATTATTTCATTGATCATTTATTATACATTTGTAACTTTAAATTTTATTACTGTTTACCACTTTCTAATAATACGCATTTGTTTTTATTGAACACTACTTGATTTTATTTTATTTTTTAGCTTTATCATTCGCCATTTATTTTTTATTTTATTTATTTATTTATTTTTTACAAATAGTTTATTGTCAAGTTGGTTTCCATATAACACCCAGTGCTCATCCCCACAAGTGCCCCCCTCTGTGCCCATTCCTCCCTCCCCTGCACATCCATCAGTCCTCAGTTTTTGTCAGCATTCAAGAGTCTCTCATGGTTTGCCTCTCCCCCTTTCCCCCACCATTTCCCCCCTTCTTCTCTCCCATGGTCCTCTGATAAGTTCCTCCTAATCCTCCTATACGTGCAAACGTATGATATTTGTCCTTCTCTGCCTGACTTATTTCACTCAGCATTACACCTTCAAGGTGCATCCATGTTGCTGCACATGGCCAGATTTCATTGTTTCTCATTGCCATGTGGTATTCCATGGTAAGATAAACCACATCTTCTTGATCCATTCGTCGGTTGATGGACACTTAGGCTCTTTCCATGTTTTAGCTATTGTTGAGAGTGCTGCTATGAACATTGGGGTCCATGTGCTCCTATGCATCAGCATTTCTGTATCCCTTGGGTAAATTCCTAGCCGTGCTATTGCTGGGTCATAGGGGAGTTCTACTGTTAATTTTGTGAGGAACCTCCACACTGTTTTCCAGAGGGGCTGCACCAGTTTACATTCCCACCAGCAGTGTAGGAGGGTGCCTGTTTCTCCACATCCTCACCAGCATCTCGTGTTATTGAACACTATTTTAAATGGCTATATAGTACATCCCATATAACACACATCTTAGTGACCATTGAGGATTTTGTAGGCAAGGATGCTTGATTTCTTTGTCTGAAGTATACAATGTCTGCAGACCAGTTGTTGGAATGTATCAGAAAGAGTTGTTTTCTCTCACTTGAGAAAAGTAAAAAAATGATTGTAAAATAAACAATAGCTTACCAGCACATCTTATTCGATATTCTAGAAAAATAGTTGGTAGTCATTATCTAGTCTCTATCAGTGTTATCAAAACTTGACAATACTTTTTGTATACAATCTTTACATTTTTACTATTAGGATCTATATAAAGGGAAAACACTATGGGGAGAGTAAAGTCTTTTATTTTGAAACCCAAAAATGCAATGTATGAACAGCAAAAGGCAGTGGGAGACTGCCAGCCTCTCCATTGATATGGCTGTTTTCATTTTCTCCTGGGGTTTTGCTGGTCATGGGATTGTATCAAATATTCTTAACAGCATGAAATAATCAACAAACTGGAACTAGAGAAAGATCAAGATCAGTAGGTAGGAAAATGTTCTGATGGATTAAAAATAATAGTTATGAAATTTGGGGATACAAAACTTATCTTTTCTTATGTTTCTATTAAAAATATGAATTTATAAAATGTTTTTAAAAAGCATCATGTGTGTACCTTAAAAAATCCTACCCTTCCACAAACTTTCCTGGATGTGATTTATAACATGGGAATTTCTCAAGTTTAAAACTAAGGGAAAAAAATACCTTTAGGAAAAGCAGAAATTTTAGTAACTCTTTTCATTTGACCTTAAATCTAAGCTTCTCAGAATTATTACAAGGAATAATACAAAATATAATAAACCTTATACTTTCCCCAAAGTTTCTCCAATTCACTTCAAATTCTCTTGCATGAAAGTTCTTTCTTCTCACTCATATATCATATATTATAGTCTTAGCACTCTGCCCTACATGAGCTTTCTAGGGAAATATTCCATGTAATGCATTTATATCATGGGGGTCTATAGGCTTAATGTAAATTTATAGTTCTCAGTGAGAAATTTTTAATTTTATACTTTCATTTTAATAATAATTTATTATTAAAACAGTGTGGATAACCCAAATAGAAGATTTCTTTAATGCTACATGATTTGAGTGGGGCGAGGGGGTTGTTTTTGTCTTCTTTTTTTTTTTATTGTTGTTAGTTCCGAATGATGATTTTCACCATTAGGAAATTAGTAGCAAGAAATAGCATTACCTTTGAGTTTGCGTTAAAGGTCTAGTTAGATCAAATTTTACCACTGATGATCTCAAATTAAATAATACTCTTTGCATTGCAATACATTTCTATGACAATGGTCCTGAATGAATCACTTTAATTCACACACACATTCTTTGTGTGTTCACATCCTTATAGGGTGACTGTACTGCTGACTAGCAATCCATTTATGTACCTCTAAGAACTGAACTGACTTTCTGGCTCACACTGGCCAACCGAATGCACCAAAAATGATACTTTGTGAGTTTGACACCTTAGGAGGTCTTGCAGTTTCCATCCCTGCCATCTCAGAATGCTTCACCATCATGAAAGAAAGAGTCTACCCTGATAGTGTTGGAGGCCGCGCCGGCTCCGTCAGGTCCAGGGGTCCCTGAAGGATGGACGGTGTTGGCGAAAGAGNTCAGGGCTGTAATAAGGGGACAAGTCACTCCCGATATTGATCAACAAGGTACCCTAGGGGTCAGTGCTCAAGCAGAAATAATTGAGTGGGGGGTAGATATCGGTCATCATCTGATTGGCAAGAGACCGTGCAAACTTGCTTTAACCTCACCAGGAGTTTTCTCGACTAGTGGGCTCAGAATGGCTCCCAACATGATAGTACATAAAAAGCCATGTGGATAGGAACTAAGGCATCTCAGCTGAAGCCGGCACCAACCACCAGACTTGTAAATGAGGCCATGTTGGACAATCCTACCCAATGCTTTAGTGATGCATAAAATTCTGAGAAAACAGTGTTTTTAAGTCATTGAGTATAGAAGATAACTCATGTAGCATTATTCCATTTTTAAGTATTAATATATTTTCCATCTTTATGTGAACATCATACATATCATTAAAATTCCCTAATCCAAAGGTACCTAAAAATATTTAAACAAATATAAGAAACAAAAATAACATTTTTATTGAAAAATGATAAAGAATAATTAATATTTTACTGTCTCAATATTACAGTTCACCCCAATATTTTGGTGGGGTCAGGGGTGGAAGAATAGTTTGATCTCAAGCTCTGTGTGAGAAACTAAAAATAGGTGATTCATGCCAGAGAGAAAAACAAAATCTTCCATTGCTCTTTGCATTTCTGGAGGAAGAGATTTGAAGAGGTATTTTGCTCACCATAAGAATGCATTTTAGGTTGTGCCAGGGTGGCTCAGTCAGTTAAGCCTCACTTGTGATTTTGGCCCAGGTCATGATCTCACAGTTCCTGAGATTGTACCCTGTGTCCAGCTGGGTTCTGACAGAGCCAAGGCCACTTGGGATTCTCTCTCCCTCTCTCTCTGCCCCTCCCCATGAGCATGGAGTCTTTCTCTCAAAATAAATGAATAAATAACAACAACAAAAGAATGCATTTTAAGGAGAAACATTGATTCTCCACTTTCATATTGGCTTTTTACTACATAGTATTTTTGTTTGACTATAAAATCAATAATCTTCAAAAAATATTTTAGACAAATGGAACTAGATTGTAAAAAATAATAATCTAACAGTTTGAAGTGCATTTCAGTAGAAGTTTAGAATGGTAGTTATCAGTATATTATGATAGAAATCGAAATGGCCTCTCTTGTTTTGCTCTGGAGAAATATTGATGAGCTGGAGAGCTAACTGGTAGGGAGACAGTTATCAAATACATTCTGTATGGGAAGTAATCTGGATAATGTAAATCAGACACTACCGAGTAAGTAACTCTTTCAAGGAAAAAGCTTGGTTATAAACTACTGGAATCCTGAAAACTAGTGTTTGTTTCATGGTTATTTATATTCTCTTTTAGATCTGCATTAAGAGATGCCTCTTTTGCATGACTACTTAACATGTTCTGCATTAGGAACAATGATCTTTGTACATAACCCATATTAATTATAGAAAAATAAAAACAATAACAGTGAATAGGACAAGTTATCATGAGTGAGAAAGAATACTTTCATAATAGTTTACAATTTAAGTTTAGGTAAAGTATAGGTAAAGGTGTGCAGGATGAGATGCCCCAGAATATGCTATTTTGGCATAAAGATTATTTTGAGTTAAAAGAAATCAAAACCAGCAGATGCAGGAAAGGCCTGCTGCCTTCCCCTCAACTGCCTAAATTTGCATGGGAAAGAAGAACCTGTAACAGGAAGAGAGCTACTCACAGACTCTCCTTTATCTAAGGAACTTACCCTGCATAATAGGGCAAACTTGTTTTTCCAAACATTTTTCACCTTCCTATTACTGAGCTTTCTCCCCTCTGATCCTCATCCTCTACCCCTCTCCTTAGCTCAGATAAGCCTCTCCTGGTCTCACTGTTTTTGGAGTCTCATGTCTGTGTGGATCCCCCATAGACACACCTATTAAATTTGATTTTCTCCTGCTAATCTGTCTCATGTCAAAATGATTCCAAGTCCAGCTAGAAGGACCACAGGGCAGAGGAAGTTCTTCCTTCTCCACAATAGGTAAAACTTTTAGTTTTAAGTATATTCTATAAACAAATTATGAAGGAATATAGACATGATGTCTTTGACAATAACATAATGGAAACATAAAATTAAAATGATTTTTAGAAATAAGAATAGAAATAGAAAAATACAAAACATTAAGTTCACTTTACAATTTAAAGCTGCAGTATGGTCTCCCAAGTGACACACAGCAAACATAGAGTGCTTTCTTGTCCTTGAGCTGAATTATCTCCATATTATATAAAGAGTAAATATTTATACCCTCAGTTCCTATAATAAATATAGCCATGCCATAGGAGACATGATGTGAAACCATTTGTTTATAACTACCTTAATAAATATCATTCTCCTGCCTAATCTTTTTACTGCAATGCACTTTAATTTGACAATAGAATTGACTATCTCTTTCCTGAATTTTCAAAGTATGTAAATGATGCAATTTTCACCTCAGCCAGAGACCTTTATTTTTCTTTGATTGTGTCAATGACACAGGCAGAACAGAGCCAAAGCTTCAAAAACTTTAATGGTTAACCATTTATAAGAAGTGGCACCTTTTAAATTAGCAAGACACCAAAAAACGTCTGTGTAAGAAATGTCAAAATGAAATACAGCAAAGCCAACTTCATACTGAGAATCTTTATCAGAGTGCATAAGTCTTTTCCCTTGTGGCCCTTATCTTAGCACGAAGATCACAGGGGAAATAATTGCTAAAGGGTGCATCCAGCTGAGTTTCTATTTTATCTTTACATTTACAAGAAGATAAAGGGCAGTGCTCAGTCTAGCAAGATTAGAGTTTATGGTTCCCGTTGGATGTTAGTCTTGAACTTGGGTAATACAGGTTGCATTTTCTAATGAGCTGATGATGTGTGAAGATGAACAATTTAAACCTCTGCTAATCAAAAAATATTTCCAGTGAAATATAAAGGCTCCACAATTAATTAGTCTTTTCTAGGAAATTTTTTATAGCTTGATTTACTCTCCCTTTATTAGGATATGACATCATATTCCATGTTTAACAAATGGGAAAAAAAGGAGAGAGTGTATTTCAACCTAATAGAGAACGAAGATCAAGGTAATTAAAACAAAATTGAATAAGGAAGACCAGAGATTTAGGGTGTGAGAGCACCTTTAATAGAATCACTTGATTGACCTGCTTCAAGAACAATATAATTTAACACAGTGTTTACTCAGAAAACTTTAGGTGTTTGGCAGAATTTGTCATTTTTTTGTTTTGGCATAGGGAATGTCAATGGTGGTGTATACTAATAGAACATAAGAGATCAAATTAAACTCTAAGTATATTCGAGCATATATCTATATCATTTAAAAAAAGTTTCAAAGAGCCTATCTTCTTTGTACTTTAATTAATGGTCTCCTGCACAGCAAAAACTAAGGAAATCTGCACTTCATATTTATATATTCATTTATTGATAGCCTCTTCTGGTATAGAAATGTTATAAGGTAGTTAAATATTATGTTAATGTGTATATCTTTCATATTTTTGAGTACACAAAGATATTCTAAATTATTTAGGATTTCTCAAAGTCAAAGCGTGTGTTAATCATTAGTTTATCAATGATTGTTGACTATTAATGATTACACACCAGTACAGTACAGATCAATACTTTAAGTTTTGCATTCATTGATTGAAAACATGTAAAGAAGATAGTCTGAATAATACTAGCTTAGATAGGTGGGTTTTACAAAATCTCACTTTATTGAAATGTAAATGTTCTTAGTTTAGGATGTAACTATTTGAAAGTGTTGTAGGAAACAGATTTATATGTGGTTTTAGAAAGTTAGCAGTTATTTACACTGACGAGCTATAATTGACATGGGTGTAAATTCATTTGTTTATATAATTGATTGATATCTAGATTAAAATTCTTAAACCTGTCAATAATAATTTATTCTTTAAGAGAGCTAATCTAAAATTTTACCTGAATTTCACTGAAAAATAAAAAGTTTAGAGAAGTACATGAACACATCAATGACTGCAATACTCAAAGGGAATCTTTCTAGAGTATTAACTGTCAACTGTTTTAATCAGTGCAGCATAAAATCTTGACAAGGTCAGTTAAAATGACTTTCCAAGTATTTAGTATCGATGTCATATGCATCAATAATTAATTCTGGATAATTTTATGTTTTAGGAGACAGGCTTGGATAATAGGAACAGTACAGACTTTAAAGAAAAAGAAAAAAAAATGGTTCTCATCCCAGCTGAACTTTCAACTAGGTGTGAAATCTAAGGACTAATGACCTAACTTCATTAAAGGCTTATTTTTTTATTTGCAAAAGAGGGATAAATGGGCATTTTATACATGACTGTTAAGGAACATTTAACACATAGATTCTTACATAGAATATGCTAAATAGCAAATAAAATGGCCATTTACCTATTTTTTTCTTTTATTTCTAAAAAAGTGTTCTTAAGTTTTTGTTCCAATTGAAATGTTAAGATATAAATTAATCAAGCATAAAAATATTCACGATTTTACTTGTATCCATACAGTATTACATATGTAAACCTGGTAATATGAGAGTAGAGTTTTAAGTCATCATAAACTGTGTAATGGTCATTGTGAATGCAAAGCAACTAAAAATTAGAGGCTTAACTAAGAGAACTAAATAGGACTGGTAATGTGCCATCAGGTTCATGTTCAAAGTGTCCTAGCTGCTTAGATGCTAAGAGCTAAGAAAAGTTTGTACACACACACACACACACACACACACACACACACCTGTCCTCTGCCTAATTTTTCCATGATTTTCTCTTCCCTGAATTTTCAGTCTGTAAATGATGCAGTTTAATACATACTTATGATCAGAGAGTGTCAGGATATACTAAGTGTAAATGTATGAAAGCAGGCGTTAGAGGGCTAGTGAACAGGTGAAAAACGCTGAAAGCACTAAAACGTGCAGTGCTGTCTTTGAATCTTGTTTATTTCATTTCACTCTTCCATACCCAAGTGAAATCTTTCCGCTCTGATTTTGTTTGTTCTTCCACTCATCCACAGTCTCCATGAATTCATTAATCATGAAAACATAGCTTGGATTCCATATATTTAAGTCATTGATTACAACTCAAATTTACGTATGAAAAAAAGCTATCCATGTTTCTTTATTTACACATTTTTTTTGCAAAAATACAGGATATACAGAGCACTTGTGTGTTGTGTGTATCCTGTTTATTTCATATCTATGTATTGTTTGGAATATATCTGCCCTTAAAGTAATTCTAGGATTAACATTCTTTCTTAAATCATAAAGAAACTTAAAACTTGCTAATTTATGATTATGAAAAGATAGGAGAGAATCCCTATATAGCATTTCATCAGTGACATCTAAGCATGTGTTTGTGCTTAATATTTTTTCTGCTAATTGTATTATTAAATAATTATTATTAACAGAATGTCTGTTAATGATAATGATACTTTTGTATTAACTATGTAACAAAATGTGTAATAATTGAATGCATTATGTAAAAAAAACCTAGTTAAATACTTTTTTATTTAGTGACTATTTAATGCAAGAAAATTCACTGGAATATTATTTGACATTATGGAAATAGTTCTAAATATAACAATGTTGCAGGCATATAATATCAACTTATAAAATAAAATGAAATATTGATATTTTATATATTAATATGTTATAAAATATAATATTGGTAATCTAATAAAATAGAGCAATATTTTGACTTTATAAAGGAAGAAAACATATAATAATCATACCAGATAGTCAAAATGAAAAATATAATACTGTATTATTAATGCAAACAATATCTTAGTTCTATTTTCTCTAATAATAAAAGTGAAATCCTAAGATTGACCATCCTGAGAATTTGTGGATTAAGTATTACTAGACAAATAAGGATAATTCTGTTGGGTACTTTTTTGGAATATAAGAACTTTTCAAAAGTCCCCTCAAATGATTTGAGATTTTGATTTGAAAAATAATTTTATTCATTAAAAAATTTTTAATGCTTATTTATTTTTGAGAGACAGAGCATGAGTGGGAGAGGAGCACAGAGAGAAGGAGACACAGAATCTGAAGCAGGCTCCAGACTCTGATCTGTCAGCACAGAGCCCAACATGGGGCTTGAACTCATGAACCATAAGATCATGACCTGAGCCAGAGTCTGATGCTTAATGGACAGAACCATCCAGGAGCCCCTACTTATTTTAAATGAACAGTTTAACACAGTTATAGACCTATAGAGAAACAAAAAATAAATAAATAAAACCACTTAGATTTCAGTGTAGGATAGATATGGTGCAATATTTTATTTGTGTTTGCTTTCCCCACATATGTTACCTTTACTAGGCTGATGAAATCGCCTGGGATTATGTAAAGACTAAACTTCCTGACTCGAGTCTTAGTTCCTTTTCAGCTCTATGACATTTTGGCCAACATATTAATATGTGTCTTCCTTATCTATTTTTAAATCTTTATGCATGAATTGCTTTTTTTAAGATTTTTTAAAATGTTGATTTATTTTTGAGAGAGAGTGTGCACATGCGAGTGGGGGGAAGGGCATAGAGAGAGAGGGAAAGAGGATCTAAAGTGGATCTAAAGAGGATCTAAAGAGAATCAAGCCATTGCAGGGCTTGAACTCATGAACGAGAAGATCATGACCCAAGCCAGTCAGATGTTTTACCAATTGAGTCAGCCAGGCGTCCTTACACATGAATTGTTTTTATATGATTTGGAAGTATGATTTCATTTCATCTGCATGGTAACTTTAGGCAAGGAGATATTAATTCCCATTTTATAAATGAAGGCATTCAGTACCAGAGAGTTTAAATAGCTTAGTTAGGGGTACCTGCGTGGCTCAGTTGGTTGTCTGACTCTTGATTTCAGCTCAGGTTGTGATCCTAGGGTCCTGCGATTGAGCTCCACATTGGACTCTGTGTTGAGTGTGGAGCATGCTTGGGATTCTCTCTCTCTTCTTTCTCTCTCTGCTTCTGCCCTCTTCCCCTCCTGTGCTCTCTCTTTCTCTAAAAATAAATTAATATTTTTTCAATGTTGTTTATTTATTTTTGAGAGACAGAGAAAGACAGAGTGCAAGTTGGGAGAGGGGCAGAGAGAGGAGACACGGGATCTGAACCAGGCTCCAGACTCTGAGCCATCAGCAGAGAGCTGGATGTGGGCCTGAAACTCACTAACCACAAGATCATGACATGAGTCAAAGTCAGATGCTTAATGGGCTGAGCCACCCAGTTGCCCCAAAATAAAATAAATCTTTAAATAAATAAATATCATATTCAGAATTATGCCAAAAATAAAAGAGAATAGGCAGAGACAGAGTATACTTTTCTTTGTCCTAATTATAATCTCCCCCTATGTATGGGTTCAATTCTATCTGCCTGTTGGACCCCTTCATTTCAGCAATCGATCATTCACTTTTAAAAAGAAGGAAAGGAGAGAAAGAGGTTGAAATGAGATTCAAAAGACTGTAACTCTCTTCCATTATCATATATTTTCCTATCCTTCATCAACTTTAAAGAGTTGCATACCGCAGAGCTTATAAATTCAAATGCCTACAAAGGTCTTTTGGAAATATTGTAGGTAGAGAGAAAGATGCATTAGAAAGTTCATGTCTGAGATTACCTCAAGCAGGGGTCTACAGTGCTGTTAAATATTGTGTTAAGGAAATATTTGCAGAAGTTGCTAAATCTTCCATTTTCAAAGGAAGCAATATATCCAAATTTTTATGCAAAATCTCCTAATTTTAAATTTCACAGTAAGTTGTAAATTACAACCAATTTATAACTTCTCATCTATGGTCTCTACCTCACTTCTCCCAGATTGTTTACTGTTTAACTCTGATTTCTGGGATCTGCCACTAACACTCCATAATAATGGAGGTTGGTAAAGACTTGCATGTCATCTTTTGAATACATTTTAATTCACGTCTTAACCAGTCATCAGCAGTTTAGAAGTGTGTTTATTGAAAGATCCCTTAATTATTACAACCACTCAAAATAAATGGTACTTACATGATATCATAAATAATTATGATATTACTTATAATTATAAATAAAATGACAACTAGATTATAATATATAAATGTATCAAATTAACACAATATTAATTGACCTTAAATTTACACAATGTTTTATGTCAAGTATATTTCAATAAAATTTTTAAAACAGAGATTTCTTCACTTGGTTTTGTATCTTTCTCTACTCTCTCCCTTGTCAATCTCATCTGTTACCACATTTCAGTTATTCTCTGTCATGAAAATAAACTCTTGACCTTAGCATTTAACACAGATTCCTGTTCATTCCTCATAGGACCACGGGTATATCCTCCTATTCATACTCATATATACAGGGGACAGCTAAAGTGTCAATTTCCAAAACATATGCCTGGTGGCTATTTTTTTTTTAACCTCAGTAAATATCATTATACTTTTATAGCAGTATTTTTGTTTCCTAAATCCTTATTGTTTTATTGTACCTTTAATTATACAATCATTTCCAGATAATGTAACGTATCCCCTACTAGACATAATTTCTATAGGGACAATAATTCTTTCTTTTATCTTTAATGTGACATCTTAGTACCTATAATACTGTCTGGCATGCCATACGTTTGTCAGTAAACAATTTATTGCCCCTCAGTTCCAAATTTGCCCTTCAGTATATGCTCTGCCATAATGGGAGGAATTCCTCCTTTATGCATTTCTTCTATACAGCAAGCATGGTGTTAATAAAGCCTTCTCAGTAGAATGTGCTGGAGGCACGTTGCAGGAGAAAGGGGGTTCACCTAAAACTTCTGACCGCACATGGCAGGTGCACAGTTGTGGGTGTGAAAACACGCTGCCATGTTCTTTCCCAGACAGGAGTTTATTTAGCAACCTTACCACCTGAACCTGGCCTGGTGACAACCTTCCCGCAGGATTTTCTACACTGACACCATGAAGAACGTCATGCTTCCTGTCGGCACAGGTGCCTCAATTTTCCACTAGTACCCCTGTATCTTCATTCGCCATTAGCCTAGTCTTTGTACATACCGGCACTTAGGTCAAGTGAATGAGAGTCCACCATGTGCCACCTGTGCAGAGGATATTACTCTCTGCTTGTCCAGCAATTACAGACTAGCTCTGACCCAGGCAAATCCATTAACTTCTCTGCTATTTAGTGGGCTGCAACTGCACCTTTTCCAACAACCACTGGGAAGGAGATTCTGGGAGTAGCCTTATTTAATTGGTAGAGTCTAGGTCATTTGCCCAAACAGATACAGGCATACCTTGGAGATACTGCTTGTAAGTTCAGTTCCAGACCACAGCCACAAAGCGGGTATTGCAGTAAAGCAAGTCAGATGAGGTTTTTGGTTTCCAAGTGCATATAAAAATTATATTTACACTATACTGTAGTCTATTAATTATGCAATAGCATTATGTCTTTCAAAATAGTACATACCTTAATTAAAAATACTTTATTGCTAAACAAGGCTAACCATCAACTGAACTTTCAGAAAGTCATAATCACTGATCGTAGATCACCATAACAAATATAATATTAATGAAAAAGTTTGAAATATTGAGAGAATTATCAAAATGTGACACAGAGACACGAAGTAAATAAGTGCTGTTGGAAAAGTGGCAACGGTAGATTTGCTCAACACCGAGTTGTCACAAACCTTCCATTTGTAAGAAATATACAGTATGTGTGAAGAGCAATGAGGTGAAGCACACTAAAATGAAGCTTATACTTATACTGATTATCTGTTGGGGCACCTGGGTGACTGAGTTGGTTAAGCATCTGACTTCATCTCGTGGTTTGTGAGTTGGAGCCCCGTGTTCAGCTCTGTGCTGGACACAGGCTCAAAGCCTGGAACCTGCTTCGGATTCTGTGTCTCCCTCTCTCTTTCTCTCTGCCCCTCCCCTGCTCACGCTCTGTCTCTCTCAATCTCAAAAATAAATAAACATTAAAAAAATTATTCTGATTATCTCTTATGGTCAGCTTTTGTAGTGGGCGGAAAATTCTACAATGCACCCACAATCGTAAAGTGGAAAGTTTCCTAATTGTTGAACAGAATTCATACACTAGGCAGCCAAAATACACTCATGCACACATACATGTGTTCTTACTACATATATGCCCAAATATGGCATATTTTGGCATTCCATGCAGTAGTAAAAGCTTGAAAAATAAGTCTAAATGTTGATCAATAGAAGACTGCTTGAATAAATTGTGAGATGTCATTGGTAGACACTAGTTTTGCCTACGCACATACTAATCTCAATAAGCTACTGTCTTTGGCTTTCTACTGTAAAAAATAAACACAATAAACAATTCCAAAGTATGTGTTTTGTCTTGGAGTGACCATGTGAATTATATCATAGCCAATGACATTGGAAGACTGCTAATGAATTTAAAGAGGTCGACTGTGCAGCTTCTGAGAAAGTTTCTTCTCTCCCTATATAAAGGGGTGTGTGTGTGTGAGAGAGAGAGAGAGAGAATGACAGGGAAAGACAGACAGACAGACAGAGGTTCTATCTACCTAATTCCTGCTTAAGAATGAAGGCATGATGCAGTTAATTTCAGCCAAGTAGCTTCTAATTATGAGGTTACAAATCTAAGGATAAACGCCAAGGATCAGTGATGGAAAGAGGTAAGACTGGATTCATTATGACATTACTTAGCATCAGACTCTACTGTCAAATTATTTGAAAAAAATAATCACCACATATAAATTTCTAATAAGTAAAAACTGAATGAACCCTAAATTTATTCCATATTCATCTGATAGACTATGAAACACCCCTTAAAGATTGGATCAATGTTAATAAATCTTAAAAGTAAAATATTGAGTAAGAAAGTATAGTGTTGATATGTATGATAGATTTAGTAATTAAGAATGACAAAAACAGTGTTACATATTTTTATGGGTACATATGTGATAACTACATGAAATCTGAATAAGAAAGTTGCACAGAAGGTGCAATGAATATCAGTTGATAGGATGGAAAGATCTGACACTGTTTTTCATATTTTATTTATGAATAATATGAAGCAAACATATAAAAATAGGTACATTAGTGTCTATTATGCTATTTTTTCTATATGTTGGACATAGTTCACTTAAATATTTTTATCTTACACTGTTTGCAATTTAATTAAAGTGTTTAATTTGATTCCTAATATAACTTTGTAGAGAAAACATTATCTTCATATTACAGAATAAAATACTGAGATTCACTAAAATGATGTGATTTGTCTGTCAGTATTCCAATTACAGTCTCCCCTCCCAAATTGTTAATGTGACAGTATGCTGCATATCCCATGGGAAATATTTACCCATACATTAAGTATTTAATAGAAATCAGAAAACAAATGTTGCATGACCTTCTGTATGTGGAATCTAAAATAGTTGCATTTGTAGAAGCACAGCATTGGTGGCCACGGATTGTGGGGGAAATGACGAGATAATGGTAAAGGGGTACAAAGTTTCAGTTAGGAGAGATGAGTTAGCTGTGGAGAGCTAACGTACTGCATGGTGACCATAGTAGCAACACTGCATCATACAGATGAAACTTGGAAGTGTGTAAATCTTAAGAGTTCTCCTGAGGCACAAAAAAAGGTGAGTATGTAAGATGAAAGATGTGTTAATCTGTTTGATTGTGGTTGTCATTTTACGACATTTATGTATTTAAAAACATCAACTTGTACATCTTAGCCATATACAAATTAAATTAGACAATTATACCACAAAAAAAGCAGTGAAAAGGAAAAAGGGAACAAAAGGAAGTGAAATGTCAGAAACTAAATATTCACACAAATTAAGAGATGTATAAAAACCCATTAGGTATAAATGCCAATTAAGAGAGAAAAAATGGAATATATGTGAAAGCTAAGCAAAGAAATGGAAAGAAGAAATTTTAATTTTACTTAACTAAAGAAAATAGAAGTAACAAAAGAATTTTAATGTGTTGCTCTGCTAACCCAGAGTTGTCCCTCCTATAGATTTGCAGGACATTTAATAATATTGCCAAAGAATTGCTTCTGTACTACTTGGAAAATGCTGTGGCAATATGTTTCAGCTTAATTAAGATGGAGTTAATGTAGTCAAAATGCAAACTACTACAAGTGCAAAATTTTTCCATAATTTTTGGCTGTGTATTCCATGTCAGACTCTAATCCTTAGCATTACATAGGTAGAAAAGTGGGGAAATGTAAATTGAAGTATCTTTTGTGGTTCAAACTTTGCCAAACGGTGAGGTCTGGTCATTGTTTTTTCTATCAAAAGTGAGAAATCTCTTACTGCATTGCATGTATTTACTATATATTTACATAAAAATTATCTCATATTCTAGCCTTTTTTAATAAGCTAATGTATGTGGGGGTATAGACATATATATATATTCACGTATACATAAGTATATGTACTCGTGTACACGCACACACAGTTGCATACATATACAACATGGGAGGAGATTACTTGAAAGGGAAATGCAATTAAGATTTATTGAGTCTGTACTAAATGCCACATGACATACTGGATATTATATATTATTTCAAGTAATTTCGAAATATCTGTGAGATAGTTGCTATTATTATCCCAATTCTACTGATAACAAAATTTAGTTATAGATAGTTTTATCAAGCACTATTGGAAGCATAGCCAATAATGGCAGAAGTTTATTTAAGCAAGACTCATACTTTCTAAAGCTCATAACTCTGACATATCATAATGTCTTAGGCTAGGCAAAACCAGAAGTATTAGAATGTCACGGTAACCGTGAGCTCAGTTCATATCCTTATAACTTAATAATTTGTTTCCTATACTTGCCTATATTTTTGAAATTGTTTTCTCACCTCAAAAATGAGAATATTAATATAGGTTTTATTACAGTGATTCTACCTTTCTCCAAAAATTATAACTGGAGGGACAAAAAAGCCTAAATGCTATGTATAAACATATTAAAATTAAGGTATATCCATTGTTAATGATCTTATTTTTTATTTATGTACTTTTCTTATGTGAACTTCAGTTCACCTCCCTCCACGGGAAAAAAGAATCAAGCTGTTTGAAGGTATCTGCTTAATCAATGTCCTATATGCTTATTTTATGAATATAGTTGGCCATTTTATTTTATAGTATATTAAGATATACTTACAATCATGCAATATGCACTAAGTGTAGACTCTTCTTTTTGATAATAGGAATGATACAAAAAAAGGAAAGAGTTTCGTGGATTAAACTTAATATAAGTAATTATTTTATTTTTTCTTGGAACTAAGAAATCCAATATTATCAACTACATAAAGACTCTTCCTATTTTTGATAGTTTTCAGCTGAATGGTACCTTCAGTTTAACTATAAAATGTTAAGTTTCAAATACTCCACTATATCACCTACAAGCCATGCATGTGCACACTTGACATGATGGTCAGAAAAACAGGTCTTTTCAAGTGGATACAGATGCCAGCTGANGTAATAAATTTACTTTCCTTGAAGTAAAAAGATCAAAACACTAAATGGCATAAAGATAAAGGGTTGTCTGTGGAAGGCTTCATTTGATCAAGGTTAATATAGCCTATTCTTGACAGCAGGTCAAAACACGGCAATCTGGTATCTCAAAAAGTTTTGTATAATCTACTGTCATTTGTTTGTTATAGGCTTATGAGAAGAACCATGAGTGAAACCTAGTTGTACTCTGTCTATCCAAAGAAGTAACCAAATCAAAGAAAAAGCAACTAAAATATTCCTGTCTGGTAATCAAATATAAATCATCTTATAGGCAATGTCTTTGTTCATATTCCTTCAATTTGGGGTAAATACATATTGAATCTAATTATCATAGATATAGTCATGTAGTCATAGATATAGTTATGTAGAAGCCCAGCTTTAATCAAATGTCCAAACAAAAAAAGAAAAAAAAGAAAAAAAAGTTGAGTGGTTAGTTTCAAGTCCTAAAAAAGGCATAAGGGAAAAAAAAAACCCTTAAATGAATTTAAATTTTTTTATGTGTATATATTTTTGAGAGTGAGAGAGACAGAACATGAGCAGGGGAGGGGCAGAGAGAGAGAGAGAGAGAGACACAGAATCTGAAACAGGCTCCAGGCTCTGAGCTGTCAGCACAGAGCCTGATGCAGGGCTCAGACTCACCAACTGCGAGATCATGACCTGAGCTAAAGTCAGAGGCTCAACCGACTAAGCCACCCAGATACCCCCCAAATCATCTGTTCTTTGGCAAAGCAAATAAAATCCCTTGTTTCTATAAAAAATATTTCTGAAATTGTAATATAATTGATACATAAGAAATCTCCATATCTCAAGGCAAATTAAAGACTGAATTAGAGAGGAAAGATATGACTGGAGGAAACAAAAAAAATGCTAGGAAATTAATTAATAATGAAGCTATATAAGTGTTATTAATAATAACTCATAGCGTTGGAGAAGGGATATATTAGAAGGGATTATATTGTAGATTCAACAAGATCTGGACAAGAACTTCTTATGACTTAGATTGTAGAATTGAGCGCAATTTGGAGATTTCTAAATTCCATTCCAGAAGATGGTGATATAAATATACCCAATGGGTAACAATTTGCTACAGTCCTGCACATCATTCATTCTCATGAATTCATAGTTTTTTCATGTATCTTTATGCCATATTGCCTTAGTCTTTTTGTTTCTTATCTTTTGTCCTTCAGTGCCTAACACAATTTACATCTATTACAAAGCATTTCTTTGGGGAGAATCAGTTGCATCTTTCCTGTTGGTACAGCACATCTTTATATCACTTATTGCTGAAATTATACTAGTCCCTAATCTGATGGTCGGTCTGCTTCATGAAGCATCAGTAGTAGATAATTTTTTTCACTGTTGCAAATAGAAAACTATTTGTTTTAGTGTCCCATATGTGAAATTAATTGTTAGTAAATGTGTGTTTGAATACCTGGTTAATAAATAAAATTAACAAATAAAAGGCATTAATTAACTTCAACACATTTTAAGTATGTGCTCTCTGATTATTACTGCATATACAGATGACAGCCTTTCTGGAGAAAGCGGAAATAAAAACACATGTTGATTGAGTAATAAATTCAGTTTCGCTCTTTCCTTCATTTTTCTTCTGACTGCTTTAAATTTTTTTTATTGTTTATATTTTCATACAGCAAAAACGGAATTGTTAGTATAAATTTCTATCGGTCTCAATACATTCATGGGTTCCTGTGACAACCAGAACAGTCTGGGTTGGGAACAGTTCCATCCCTCCCTGATGCTCCTTTAAAGTCATATCCTTCTCCCACCTCTAAGCCTTTGTAGCCACTGACCTGTTCTCCACCACTTTAATTTTGTTGTTGTTGTTCCTTTAATTTCACATAAATGGAATCAAATATTATATAACATTTTGAGTCTTGCTTCCTTTATTCAGCATAACATGTCAATCGTCAATTCTTTGTTATCAATAGGCAGTACTTCATTGTATGGATATACCACTGTCTGTTTGCCAATTCACCCACTAAAGTACACTTGGTTATTTCCAGTGTTCATGTAGAGAGCTGCCGTAAACACACTCATACAGGCTATATGTGTTTCACTATTTCTAAGCAAGTTATTTCTTTTTCTTTTTCCTCTCCTAGGAACCTTTAGGTAGAGTCACATTTTTTTTTAAAACATAACTCTTATATAGTGACCAGAAATTGTTATACTGATACATCTATTTGTCAAATAATGTTTGCTGTATCTAGCATAAGCATGTAAATCCCATGAAATCAAGTGTTTTGTGCACTGCTATACCATTAATAGTTGGGAAAGTGGCTGGAACTGAGTGAGCCCTAAGTAAATATAGATTTGTGAATGAATGTGTGCATGAGTGTGTCTGTGTGTGGCAGAGAGAGGGAAAGAGAGGGAGACATCTTAAACTTCCAGCTCATTTTTTTCCAGAGAAGAGTAACAATAAACAAGGTATGTTAGTTTACAGGAAGGAATGCAAGTGTAGCTTTATTTGGAATATTGGTATTTCCTGATATTCACCAATACCAAATATACAGAATTTTAATCGGAAGTTTAGGATTCAGAAGGAAAACAAATTAGAGTATCAGAGAAAATATCTGTTTAAGTTTCAAACCCCAGGAAAACAAAACAGTGGCTTATGTACTTCAGAGTTTAGCTGTTTTCAATTTCATTTATGTATTTCATTAGTGTATAAAATATATATATTATTCTTAAATACATATATATTTTCTTAAATTTGCAGAACAACCATACAAAATTATGGTTGACATTGCTAAGAAATGGGTAAAAGCAATACGAACACAGTTTTATAAAAAATGCTAAGGATGATTTTTTTTACATTTATTTATTTTTTGAGAGAGAGAGTGAGACAGAGCATGAGCAAGGAGAGTCAGAGAGAGAGAGGAGACACAGAATCCAAAGCAGGCTCCAGGTTCTGAGCAAGCATTCAGCACAGAGCCTGACGCGGAGCTAGAACCCACTAACCATGAGATCATGACCTGAGTCGAAGTCGGACGCTTAACCAACAGCCACTCAGGTGCCCCAGGATGATTTTTTAAAACACACTAATAAAATGTTTAAATATGTAATTTAAAAGAGAAAAGGAAGTGATTGATATCCATACTTAATAGAAGTTAAGCAAATGAGAATTTTCTAACAATTTCACAATTAATAACTATATAAATACAGTGTTAGATATTTATAACATGTGTGTCATCAGGATTTTGACAAGTGGCTGAAACTTACTGTCTATCTTGATGAACCAAAGCAGGAAAAAGTTTTAGGAGTTCATCATTATTGAATGGTTGCTATCTTCTTCTAATTTTGGGAAATATTTGTGTTTTGTAACCTATGATATACATAGGATTGACTTTCATTAGGTTAACGTTAACAAATCAGAATAAAAAAGAGTATATTCTTTAATTTGATCAAGATCTAAGCTTATTTTCTTATCCAGTCAAAGGAATGTGTTAATAAGGTAATTTTTTTTACCCTCTGAAATACATTTTAAAAAGTATATGTCCATATGTCCACATCATATTTCCATTATTTTCCAAATGCTAGGATTTAAACTAGGATATACTCTTAATTTTAAACTTCTTTAATGCCCATGATGTTAGAGATCTCTTTCCGAATCATCCTTATAATATCTTAGGCCATTTATCAAATTCTTAGCATATTGCTTTAGGTTGAACACATATTAGTACGAATGTAACTGTGGTTTTGTGGCACAAGGTAGAAATACCCCTGAGTCTATGATTGGTCATTCTTATTCATGAGTATATCATAATAGGCTGATACGCTACTTTTCCCAGGAAACAAATTTCCTTTTCGACATGGTCCTTCTGATTAACTAATATCTTAACACAAATAATCATACTAATAGTAAAATTTGAGGTCTTAGACATTTTATTAATGACATAACCTAAAATATGTAAAATATTATTGGGGAAAAAGTAGGCTTATGAGTTTATTCATTAATCAATCAACAAGTATTTGTAACTATTATGTTTGCTTGATACTCTGTGTGATGCTGCACTGGAGGGGGACAGTAGAGAAGATCTCAACTATGCTTCTGTTCCTGAAGGCAATTTCAGATTAGCATTGTATGTTATATCAGGGTGATTGAATGAGTAAAATTATTCAACTGAGCTCTAACTATTTAATATTCTCAAAGTGTCCTTGGACACCACTCTTCTTCTTCTTCTTTCTTCTTCTTCTTCTTCTTCTTCTTCTTTCTTCTTCTTCTTCTTCTTCTTCTTCTTCNTACTTGTAAACTGCTTTTCATTCTTTTAACCTGGTATTGGATAGTAATGCTATTTAATGACGTTCTAGTTTCTGCGTTCAGAGTGAGAAGCAACAGCTTTCACTTCCTGCCTCCTGAGCCATGCCATTAAGAACACTGCTAGAAAGAATCCTGCTAGAATGTGAGAGACCACAGTGAAGAGCAGTGAGGCTCCAGACTGGTTAAGTGGAGAAGTGGCAAGGTGAGCAGATCTGCTAGGCAGACCTCAAATGAGGCCAAAAGAAGAACCATCTAACTATGGCCCAGCCAACTTAGAGAATCAAGAGAAATGATCAAATCTTTGTTTCAAACAAGTAACTTTGCATGAGGCTTCTTATGCAGACATATGCAGCAATAGATAACTAAAACAATAAACTGGCACATTGACATAAAAGAAAAGTAAGGAACAATTAGATTGTTTTCAAGTTCAGCTAATGTCCTAAAGATATTGGATTTCTGAAATCATGATGACAGCACATTAGTGCCATTTGCGGTACACTCTCAGAGCAAATAAAGCTGCTATGATTTGCCAGTTCATTGACACAGGTGTCTCATCACAAAGAGAGGGAATAATAGTCTCTTTCTCACGATTCAGCTGAGATAATTGGTATATTGTTGTCAGTTAGGGTCAGCTCGTTACTGTAAAGATAAAGATTAAATGGAAGAATTTAGAACACCCACTTAGAGGCAAGAATCACTGGCTTATAAAGCCAGAACACAAGACCACATTTCTTAAGTTGTTTTACAAAATTCTATGAATCTCAGGTGTAGGCCTCGCTTATTAATAGGATAGATTTAGAAAAAGGTAATGGTTTTTAAAACAGCCTTTCACAAATTTTGCTCCCGCCCCCAAAACAGTGAGAATCACAGTGATTTTCAGTGCCATTACAAAAGCATGGCAAATAGGGAAATAAATCCATATCTAAAATAAATGACGATTCGATAAGGAAAAATTATTGTCCATCCAAGCAGGAAGGTTTCCAATGCAATCAACTATTAGCTGGGTAGCTATCTGACTCCCTTAGGAAAGGTTGCATCAGAGATTCAATACTAGCCTCTCTATTACAGGTAAGATAGGAACTCATAACTTTTCATTTCAAGATTCAGACCCTTGACTTGCTCCTTCTCTCAAATTGATTAACAATTGCTCTGCCACAAAGTGTGTATGTTGTGGCACATTTAATTCAGGAATTCTGCTGAGTGCTCTCAATCACACGGAAGCTTCAGTATTTTCTCTAAATTTTGAATAGCTTTTGTATTATATTATATATTATATTTATGTTTATTTCAAGAGCTTCAGTATTTTCTCTAAATTTTGAATAGTTTTTGTATTATATATTATATTATATTATATTATATTTATGTTTATTTCAAGAGCAGTTTTTATAATGCCAGTAATAGAATTTTAAAACAAAACTCTTCTCTTTCTGAAGATTGCAAGTTGGGGTCTAAAATCCATTATTAGCATTTAGCTCTATGAATGTGGATTTTGTCTTCCAGTATAGTTACAATAAAATGTAAAATAAATTTGAAACTAAGCTTAGCTAAAGATTGCAATCTTCATCTCTGACCCACAATGCAATGCTTATCATAGATGATTTTTGTTTTAACACAAGGTATATATTACAACTCTGAATTTATTAAATAGACATATAGAGTACCATACATGTTAGGATACAATTATCTATGTAAATTATATGTTTCAGATCCTTTGAGTGAAGGCATTTATGACAAAGTTAAGAATGTTTGTATGAGGAGATAAAGCATTTAAGACATCACTGCCCTCAAAAACATTCCAGAATGTAAAGACCTTTCCTTCCCTTCAACAAAGATTAACTTACATTGATAAGCAAAATAAAGATAAGGAAGTGAATTAAATAGACCAAAATAAAGATAAGCAAAATAAACATAAGATAAAGTAAGTTAAGGCATCTCTCTCTCTCTCTCTCTCTCCCTCTCTCTAGTTCTCCAGAGCAGAATATGGACAAGATTACCAGCAGCTCTATATAAGATCGAAGTCATATAATTTGTGGTCCCTCTTCTGTGCTGCCTCTACTGCATGCATAGATAACATCCAGCCCTCATGAAATGCTCTGTTGGTGTTTGTGTTCAGAGAATGGCATGAAATTCAGCTTCTGATACAGCAATATCCTTTTCATATAGATTATAAATGAGTGGTTCCATGTTAAGTATTATTTTAAAGTTTAGATTTCCAGGAAACATGGAAAGATAATGAGGAGTTATTCCTATATTGATTTTTTTTCTAATTTTATTTTCCCATTGCCATTTTAGCTATATACATTTTGCATTTTGGAGTGGGTGTGTCTTTTCTAGAATTACAATATAGATTCCTAAGTTGTACAGTCCATTTATTATTCCTATTATACTACTTCGTATAAAATGTAGAAACTTTGCAATTGGATAAGGTTAATATTACTCTTATGTTTTATACTGTGGTTGACAAATATGTTTTTAATGTTTTATTTATTTCTGAGAGAGAGAGAGAGGCAGGCAGCATGAGCAGGGGAGGGTCAGAGAGAGAGGGAGATACAGAATCTGAAACAAGCTCCAGGCTCTGAGCTAGCTGTCAGCACAAAGCTGATGCGGGGCTCGAACTCACTAACTGTGCGATCGTGACCTAAGCTGAAGTTGGACGTTTAACCAACTGAGCCACCCAGGGGCCCCAGTTGACAAATATTTTTGTCTGTCTGCATGTTTACATGTATACACATGTATACATGTAATTGTGTTTGTATTAATATCTACAATACAATGCTACAAGTTTTGCTGTTGAGAGTTAATGTAGCACCGGGAACACAAGAGGAGTATTTTATTTTGAAGCATAGCCTTTAGTATGGATGCAGAGAGTAGCCATATCTGTGCATAACATTCCTTTCTGAGGTTACAAACTTCTATCTAGTATCATATCCACTGAGGCTACAGGACATTTATTTTTAGCATTTCTTGGAGTGAAAGCCTTCTGGTGAAAAATTCTTAGTTATTAATCTTAAAAATGTCTTCATTTTTGAAAGATATTTTCATATGTTGTTAAATTCTGGATTGATAGTGATTTTCTTTTAAAGATGCCGTTTTGTTCTGTTTTGGCTTCCTTGGTCTGATGAGAAGTCAGCCATTAATCAAATTGTTTCCCCACTCTACGTAATGTTTCATTTTTGTCTTACCGCTTTTAAGATTTGTTTAGTTTTCTTTGACTTTTAGTGCTTACATGAGTGTAGCTTTCTTGTGGGTTTTTTCTTTGAACATCTCATAGCTGTCAATTTTTGTCATTCATCAAATTTAGAAAACTGTTTGGCTACTAACTTATCCCAATAGTTTTTTCTTCTTACTATCTTTTTCTTCTTCTTTGACTCCGCATGTCCAGATGCTATATAATTAAATATTATCTACCAGTTTCTGAGGCTATGTTCACTTTCATTTCATTTTCTCTATGTTTATTATCAGTATTCTTTTTTAAAAATGTTTATTTATTTTTGAGAGAGACACAAAGAGAGAGCATGAGAGAGTAGAGGCAGAGAGAGGGAAGGAGCCTGAAGCAGGTTCCAGGCCCTGAGCTGTCAGAACAGAGCCAGACGAGGGGCTCAGACTCACTAATCACGAGATCATGACCTGAGCTGAAGTCAGATGCTTAACTGATTGAGTCACCCAAGTGCCCCTTATTATCTGTATTTCTATTGGTCCACCCAGTTATTATTTTTATCTCATGTATAATAAGTTTTAGCTTTACAATTACTCATTTGATTGTCAAAAAAATAATTTCTATTTAACTACTGAACTCGTCCATATTTTTCCATTGGGGACATATTCATTTTACTTTAAGTAGTTTTAGCAGCTGCTTTAAAATTGTTGCCTAATAATTCTGACATCTAGATTATCTCAAGGTCAATCTTAATTGTTATTCTTTTCACTTGAGAATGTATTACATTTTCTTCATGCTTTGTATTAGGACAATTTTGGATTGTATTCTAGCCTCATGAAGGTTAAATTGTGAAGGTTCTGGATTCTGTTTATTGTTGTCAAATAAATTTGGTTTGTTTTAGTAAGCAATGATTTGGGTTGGAATTCAACTGTAAACACTATCTCTGGAGTAACATTTTTGGTCTCAGTTCAGATATTTTGTTTTTGTTTGAGCTACTTTGAGTCTTTCCTATACATGAATATTTTAGAGATTAATCAGGATTGTGAGTAGTTATAATCTGATATCTTTTCTTTGGCTCTTTCCCTAATAGGACTTTACATTTATTTATTGGCCAGAATTTCCCTGGCCTCAGTGTTCTGTATCTCCTGGCTAGAAAGTCTGTGTATCTTTCCACTGAGTACCCTGTCAGTTAATTTACTGGGCCGTCAAAATGGAAACTCAGTTTAAAATTCCCTTGCTCTAAGTTTATATACACTCTGAGATTCTTTCTACTTCTTTCATTCTAGTGCTTTCCAGGAACTGCTTTTTATTATATTTCCATATGTTAGAGCTGTCCACCACTCCCCACCCAACACACACACACATACACACACACAGAGAGAAAAGTCAGTCAGGTAGGAACCCATTTAATTATTACAGAAGAAATCCCTATTTCTTTGGCCATTGTATCAATCTTTGTATCCTTTTCTAGTTTACCCAAATGCCCTTTGAATATAGTCACCAAATTAGACCTGGCAGCCATTGAAGGATCTAGTTATTTACAAAGTAGAGCAAACTATTTTATGTATTTATTGATATATTAACTTTTTTATGTGATTGTGAGTGTTTACATAGCTTGTGCATAAATATATATTGATTATTTTTTATATTCAGTATAATTAACATACAGTGTTATGTTAGTTTCAGGTCTACAATATAATGATTCAACAATGCTGTACATTACTTGGTGCTCATCAAGATGAATGTACGCTTAATCCCCTTTACTTATGTCACTATATCCCCAGGCACCTTCCTTCTGGCAATCATATTTAAGATTCTACTTTTCTGTCTTTTGTTTTCATTGTTCATTTGTTTTGTTTCTTAAATTCCACATAGGAATGCAATCATATTTGTCTCTCAATATTGATTATTCAAAACATAGTTTTCCTTACTTAACTTCCTCACTGGCAGTCAGTTAAACTAAGTTTACATTCTCTTAATACACATTCCCTCAAAGTATTATATCTTTTATAGAACTTTCCGAGATAACATCTTCTTAATGCTAATTTTGCAGACTGGTAGGAATGAAGAGAGCTATTGATAAATTACATGTGTTTTGTATTAGTCTGAATAAGGACAAACAGTACAAGTTCTTCATGAAAATGAATGTAACATTTTCACTTCCAATTGATTATTCCAAATTGTTCTATTTGACCATAGAACAGAAATATCTAAAAAATATCTAATATTTATGACTACGGTGGTACAAATTTACTTTCTATCTGTAGAAATTATATGTTATCCAAATTAATTCTAATTGTGCTATTTAAATCTATTTAATCAGTTTCATAGCTTGCTTATTTTATACTGACAAATATTACAACTTGTGATTATCCAAACTCTGGTGAAAACAAATTAAACGTCAGTAAGAACATCAATAATAATAAGACATAATTCTTAAGCCCACCAACGTATATTCTTTTTCTGTAATTACAACAGAGATTGCAAAAGATAGGAAGAATATGTAAGAACTCTAGAATTAACCAATTTAATGATTTATTTTTAAGATGCTGTTGATTTACTCCAGCTACCAAAGTCATAATTATGAATGACATGTGAATAACTTTCTAATCATGTTTACTCAATGTTATTAAATGAAAATCAAAAGTAAAGCAGTATTTTGCCATTTAAATGTAAATTAATCTTAACTTATATTATCTTTCTTAGCTATGATCTGTTTTAGAGCATATATAAACAATACAGAAGGTACATAAATACACCCCATGTCACTGCTGTATCAAAATTTTCCTGGTGCCAATAAAATTATAAAATGAGGAGAGGTCATTGTAGGATTTCTTTTGACAAGTTTTAACAAGCAAAAAGACTTCCCACATCAATCGTAATAGAACAATTAGCAAGGATGCTTTAATCCTTCATGACCTTGCCTGTGAATGACAATGTACTGCCAAACATCAAGTCTCCTTACTGAACAAAATTTGCTCAGTAATGTCTCTTGTGGCTATGATGATAAATCTAAAAGCCCAGTCTCATCTATTTCTGTGGCATGAATTACCAGATGTATAAACCAAATAGATTATCTTTCAAATTTAAAGGCAAATAATGATGTAATTATCAGTTCAATGGAGAAGAGAGTAGAATTTGACATTGATGAAGAGTAATATGTCCATTATGAAAACAGGTTTGATTTTTTTTTTACTTCCTATCTATCTGCATTAACTAGCTATACATGCATCATCAGTGCTTTATCAAATATGATCAGATAGCAAGACATAAAATGATGGATAATTATGAATTCTTATATCTTAATAGATTATATTACTAATGTAGTTAAACACAAATACACCATCCTTACTTCAGTTTCATTTTATAACTATTTTGTTTGTATTTTCATAAAATGATATTTTTATCATTTAAAGTATGCCAATGTTAAAGTTATTCATAAAAATTAGCACTATAAATAAAAAATATAAATTTGTTCAGGGAATTTGCCACTGAATACTGATATATTTTAAAATTCCTGTGAAATACCACTTGGAAATCTCTATGGTGCAAACCAGTAAAAAATAAATCATGCTAAATCTATTGAAGTCCTAAAAATCAAATATAATTCAAGAAAATGAAAAACTTTGCAATTATAAAATATGGACCAAATACTTTTATCTTCAGTACAACTCTGTAAAAGGCATGTTATCTCTATTTTTAGGCAGAATAACAGAAACACAGCAGCATTAAGCAATATGTTGCAGGCAATATAAATAATAATTAGTATAACTTAAGAATTGAGCTAAGTTTATCCAAGCTCTACAACTGAAAATAGTGGTTAATTTTAACACATCTTTAAAAAATATTTTGAACGACAAGGATTTGAAAAGACCCTAAGTTACGAACCAAAAGAGGAGAGTTTCTTATTATATTTCTGTCTCCTTGCCTATCTTTATTTTTATTTTATTTATTTATTTATTTATTTATTTGTTTGTTTTTTTCTTGAAGATGTACTAAAGAGTAGCAAAGGTGGGGACACCAGTAACTTTCTTGATAAATTTTCATATTTATATCCATTTCCTAAATGTTAATTTTACTATTTCAGTTTTTAAAAATATTTTATTTTTGAGTAAATCCACAAATTAGAGATAAAGACTCACAAATTCTACCAACGGAACCAGCCAGGTGCCCCAATATTTCATTTTAAAATATTATTTTATTGTGGTAAGAACACTTAACATGAGATCTACTTTTTTTTTTTTTTTTAAATTTCTAGGAGAGAGAGAGAGAGAGACAGCGTGAGCAGGGGAGGGTCAGAGAGAGAGGGAGACACCGACTCCGAAATAGGCTCCAGGCTCTGAGCTGGCAGTCAGCACAGAGCCCAACGCGGGGCTCGAACCCACGAACGGCTAGATCATGACCCAAGCGAAAGTCGGACGCTTAACCGACTAAGCCACCCAGGCTCCCCAAGATCTACTTTATTAAGAAAGGTTTAAGGATGCAATACAGCATTGTTAACTAGAGGCACAATGTTCAATGGATCTATTAAACTTCTTTATGTTACCTAACTGAAACTTAATGCCTGTTGATTAGCGATGCCCCACTTGTCTCTCCACCCAGCCTATTAATAATCCCCCATCCATCAAGTGATATTATGTGATGCTTGTCATTCAGTGACTAGATTATTTAATTTAGCATAATGTCCTCAAAATTTATTTCATGTTGTTGCATATTGCAAAATCTCTTTTTTTTTTTTAGGTCTTAGCAATATATTGTATGTATGTACCACGTTTTCTTTACTTCTTTATTTGATGATGGATAGGTTGCTTCCACATCTTGGCTATTGTGAACAGAGCTGCAATGAATATGGCAGTGCTAATATTTCTACAAGATCCTGATTTCAACTCAAAATAAATACTCAGAAGTGCGATTGTTAGATCATCTGATAGTTTTCCTTTTAATTTTTTGAGGAATCTCCATACTGTTTTACATAGTGGCTACAACATTTTGCATTCCCAACAACAGTGTACAAATGTTCCCATTTTTCTGCATTCTGGCCAACACTAGTCTTTTGGGGATTTGGGGGGAAACAGCCGTCTGACAGGTATAAAGAAGTATCTCATTGTAGTTTTGATTTATATTTCCCTAGTGATTACTGACATTGACCATCTTTCATATATCTATTAACCATTTGTATGTCTTCTTTGTAGAAATATCTATTCAAGTCTTTCTGTCCATTTCTAAAATTGGGTTATTAGCTTGTTGTTATTGCTATTGAGTTACAGCAGTTCCTTATATATTTTGGAAAATAACCCCTTATCAGAAATATGGCTTGCAAATATTTTCTCCCATTCCTCTTCATTCTGTTGATTTTTTCCCTTTATTGTGCAGAAGCATTATAGTTGGATGTAGTCTTACTTGCTCATTTTTGTATTTTTCCCTATGATGTTGCCATAAAATCATAGGCAATATCAATGTCATTTTATGCTTTTATGCTATGTTTTCTTCTAGAAGTTTTACAGAGTTGGGTCTTACACTTAAGTTTTTAATCTGCTTGAGTTGAATTTTGTGTGTGATGTAAGATGAAGATACAGTTTCATTCTTTTGTTTGTTTGGCTAGATCATTCAGCACCATGAAGTGATGAGAAGTGATGACAGTGGATACATTTGCCTTGTCTGATCTTAGAGGAAATTCTCTCAGTTTTCATCACTGAGTATGATGTTAGCTGTAGCTTTTAATATATGGCTTTTATAATGTTCAGATACGTTCCTTCCCTTTGTTAATTTGTTAAAGTTGTTTTTTTAAAAATTTTGTCATGAAAGATCTTCGTGTCAAAGGCTTTTTATGCATGTATTGACACTATTGTGTGATATTTATTCTGTATTCTGTTAATGTGAGTTATAATATTGATTAGTTTTCATAATTTGAACCATCCTTATATCCCAGGGAGAAATCTCACCTGGCTAGGGTATTTAATATCTTTAATATTGTGCTGATGTGATGTGCTAGGATTTTTGCATCTTATTGTCTTATTAAATATCAGGGATATTGGCCTGCAGTGTTCTTTTCTTGTGATGTCTTTACGTGGCTTTGGTATCAGGGTAACACTGGATTCTTAAAACAAATGTGGGTGTTTTTTCCACTTCAATTATATAGAATAGTTTGAGAATGACTGGTTTTAATTCTTCTTTATTATTTGGTAGAACTCACTGGTGAAGTTATTTGTTCTTAGACTTTTACTTTTTAGGAGGTTTTTGATTATTCATTCAATGTACATACTAATAATAGATCTGTTGAAACTTTTGTTTTCTTAAAGATTCAATCTTACATTACATGTTTCTAGGACTTAACTATGTCTTGTAGTTTATCCAATTTGTTGGCATACATTATTTATCATAGTCTCTTTTGATACTTTATTCCTTTGACCTTCTTTCATTTCTAATTAAAAAAATTGTTTTGTATTTATTTATTTTTGAGAGACAGAGTGAGACAGAGCACAGTGAGGGAGGGGGGAGAGAGAGAGAGAGAGAGAGAGAGAGAGAGAGAAGGAGACACAGAATCTGCAGTGGCTCCAGGCTTTCAGCTGTCGGCACAGAGCCAGAAGCAGGGCTCAAACCCAAAAACCATGAGATTATAACCTGAGCCAAAGTCAGATGCCTAACTGACTGAGCCACCCAGGGGCCCGTCATTTCTAATTTTTTATTTCAATATCTCTTCTTTTTTCTTAGTCAGGCTAAAGGGTTGCCAATTTTGTTAATCTAAACAAACAAGCAAGCAACTCTTAGTTTCATTGGGCTTCTCTATTGTTGTTTTAGTCTCTATTTCATTTATTTCTGCTCTTATCTTTATTATTTCCTTCATTCTGTTAATTATAGGCTTAGTTTGTTCTGTTTTTCAGTTCCTTAGTGTGCAATTTTAAGTTATTTGAGAACTTGTTTTATTTTGCAATGCAGGTATTCATCACTATAAAATTCTCTCTTAAATCTTTTTTTTTTTTTGTATCTTACAACTTTCAGTATGTTGTATTTTCATTTTTGTTTCTGCCAAGATATTCTTACAATTTTCCTTTTTAAAAAGTTTATTTATTTATTTTGAGAAAGAGAGAGAGAGAGAGAGAGAGAGAAAGAGAGGGAACACAAGTAGGGAAGGAGCAGAGAGAGAGGGAGACAGAGAACACCAATCAGGTTCCACACTCAGCATGGAGCCTCACATGGGGCTCGATCCCACAACCACAGGATCATGACCTGAACATCATCTACCATTTTCAATAAAAAATTATGAAGCAACAAAAATAAAATTTCCTAATACCCTACACGTGCCTTTCTCTATGTACTAATAATCTTTTCATGTATGGTCTCTGTGTCTATGTATTTTTATAGTAATGTAATTACATTATACTTATTGCCATATAACTTGCTTTTCTGAAGCAAATCATATTTGCTTTTCTCTTTTTGTTCCTGTTTGCTAAATTCATCTTCTATATTTTCCTGTCTTTCTTTCCTTCTTTCTTTTTTTATGGCATGCTTTCATTGTACCTAATTCTTTACCTATGAGACATTATGCTTAACTCCGGGGTTATTCCTTGTTGACTTTCTAAATTTCTTTTCCATTTATTTGTCATTTGTATTTGAAGTTTAAAGAGAAAGAATGGGAAGAAAATTTACAAACCTAGCATTATCCTCTATCTTAAATATATATTATTATTTTTAGTTGTATATATTAACATTTATATTATTTGTGATCAATGATAATTGCTGAAATTGTTGGATTATTTTTTTCTCAACATCTTGATGCTTTACAATGGGGGTAGTGGATATGATCATTATCAGATTTTTGTTCAATGAAGGCAAAGCATACCGAGATTAGGATTTTCTTTTGGTGTCCTAGAGTTTAGAGATTGATTTTAAAATAAGGAGAATTCTACCATCCTCCACCTAATTCTTTTAGGATTTCTCCCTCATGACTTTGATACTGGAAAAGGCTATTCATCTTCATCTTGGAGCACTATTTCCTTACATTGAGTCTAATCAACCCAAATTTTTCAATCCATTAGTTTCTAAATTATGTCTACAGCTCATTTTGAAACAAACTGGATGAAGTTAATATTTAAAAAGACAAAGAAATAGAATTTTGAGCAAAATATAGTTTTCTCTTTGCATTTTAGTGTCATCTCTTATAGTGGTTCTCAAATAACTCATTTTTCATCCCTCTTTCGTATTCCTAGAATTTTACAAATGGAATATAGGCCTGTCAATGCCTCATTTCCCCCCCAAAATTTATCTCCTATTACAAATAGAACACAATATTTTCATATTAGGAGGTTACTATACTTGGAAAAGGCCAGTCTCAAAAAATGATTTTTGTATTTTCTTTTACCATAAAACATTTATGTTTTCTAGGACAAAAAAGATTTTCAAGAATAATAATATAACTCTTCTAATTCTAATTCTTAAATATGTTCAGATTTTTTAAAAGTATACTTCCTTATAAAATGTTCAGTTCTCTAGTCTTGCATTCCATTATATCATGCTAGGAAATAAGCATGCTCATTAATATATTTTCAAAATACCAGAAAATCAATAATTATCTTATTGTCTTCCCATGTTTACCATGCATTGCATCTTCATATTTAAAAAAATGATAAATCTGCATTTATTCGTAAGTATCCTATTGAATGAGATGGACCCCTTAGGGAGCAAATAAAGAATCATCCATCGTTTTTTCCTGCCACCTCTGTTGTTTGCAAACACAGGTTTTCATATCTCTTTCTCACCCATGAATGATATCTTGAGTAAATCCATAGCTTTGCTTTCACTTTTAAATATGAGATCTGTCTGTTTTATTAAAGTGGTTAGTTTAACCTACATACAACATTTTTCTTTTTCTTTTTTTTTAATGTTTTATTTATTTCTAGGAGAGAGAGAGAGACAGCATGAGCAGGGGAGGGTCAGAGAGAGAGGGAGTCACAGACTGAAACAGGCTCCAGGCTCTGAGCTGGCAGTCAGCACAGAGCCCGACACGGGGCCCGAACCCACGAACCGCGAGATCATGACCTAAGCGAAAGTCGGACGCTTAACCGACTAAACCCCCCAGGCGCCCCACAACATTTTTCATCGCCTGCCTAGTTTACATCATTCCCTCTTTGGCTTGAACCAGACTAGGAGACCTGCAGTGAAAAAAAAAAAAAAAAGATGCTCTACACCCAATGTCCTTGTTCTTCCTACTTCTAGCTCTTTCTCTTCTGCCTTTGTTTCCTCCAGACTGACATATGGAAGGAAATGTGAGAAGCAATCAAAGAGTCCTAATTAATGGTTTTATGGTAGTCTGACCTTGGTGCTGTCTAACTTTCTGTTTTGCGCAGTTGCTTCAGGCACCAAAGGGCTTATGAGACTGTATATCCTTGCAACATGTGATACACTCTCTGGATGATATATTATCACTTTCCCCTTGGCTTATGCTTGTGTAGAAACCTCACCATGACAGGTAACCCTCTTGAGTGAGGTGCTTTCAATCCCATTCTATTAAAATTAATGTTTGCAGTGTCTCCATAACATATGGGAAATCTCATCACCTTTGCCCTGCTATATTCTGGAAGTTTAATTTGCTCCTGTTGCATCTTTTATCCTTGACTCAGAAATCATGATTAGTTCTAGCCAGTCTCTTATCTGGCTTCCCAAACATCAGGATATACAGGTCAAAATGCAACAAGAAGCATCTCACATTGCTCTATGCCTTGTACATTAGTGACATTGGAATGTTAAAAACCACCTCTTACTACTTTTATTAAAATGAATAAAGGAGCAAAATACTGCACTCTACTAAACAGACGATACTAGCAATTTTTTTTTTTTCCAATTCTCTTGCTTCTTTGATATATAGGATAGAGGTAACTCTTGATCTTTTGTCACAGGACTGGTATTGGACATATCTTGGGTACTAAAGATATAGGATTCTACAAGATTTATTTAACACAATGAATAGATGTCACAGTGTTCTTATAACTTGGAAGTAGGAAATTGAAACAACTCTTTTTCATAAAAGCCAAAGACACATAAAAATAATATTCTGTTAAAAGATCAACAGCAAGTAATACATGCCATGCCAATCAAATGATATATAAAACTGGAAATGCAATTAATATTTTAAAATTTCATTTGCAGGTAGAATGGTTATTACAGCATTATAATTGTCTTCATTTATATCAATCAATATACAGAGAACATTTTTCTAAACTTTTCAGATTTTTAGATATTTTTATACCTAAAAATATATTTTCAGTTTAGAGTAAGACTGATTATTACCAGCTACTACAGCCATCTTGACGGTGTCACACAATATAAGTTGCGTATATATATATATATATATGCATAAATATATATTGATTTTTCAGTGTGCCGTAATCAAATATTTTGGCATGGCACAGATATAACTTCCTTTGTTAATAATGAGATTGAACTTTACATAATAAAAATTAGGAGGGAAATATGTTAAAAACAAATGAGGGAGCTCTTTATTTTGATGATATGATCTAAATTTTTCATTTCATGTCTCATATAACCTACAATAGAGGTCCATCATGGATTCTTAGAATGCAAAGATTTACAAAATTTATATTCCACATTTGGCAATTTGATCTTAAATGAAAGTACTCCAAAATGAATACACGCTAAAATACAATGTGTCGATCCATTAATATTTTGCAGTTTACTAGATAGCAAAAGAAACCGAATTAAAAATGAAATTAAGCATAAGACCATTATTCCTTTCTGTTTTTTAAAAATCTTTTTGGCATGCAATAATTAAAATGTGGACAGTGTGCTCTACCCTTCGCAACTCTTGCTTCTTCACATTGACATTTGAAGGGATCCCGAGGCTGGACATCACTATCTGTGATTTATTTGATAAAAATATTTTTCTCGTGTATTAAAGCTATTTTACAATTGTCCAAGTTACAGTCATAAACTGAATTTGTTTTTCATAAATTTTCAGCTTAAGTTTACATCATTTAAATTATAAATGCAACTATGAAAAAGCCAACCAAAAAGTATTTTTAAGGCAGTGAAACTACACTGTATGATGCCATAATCGTAGATATGTATCATTAATATTTGACCAAAGTCATAGAATATAAAACACTAAGTGAACCTTTATATAAACTATGGCCTTTGGATGATAATGATGTGACAATGTCAGTTTTTCAGTTCTAACAAATACACCCCTCTATGACGGATATTGACAAAAGAGGAGGCTTTGCATGTATGAAGGTAGGCCATGTATGGAAAATCTCGGACCTTCTGCTCAATGTTGCTGTGAAACTCTAAGTACTCTGAAAACATAAAGTCTAATAAAAATTAAAAACAAAATTCAAAAATTTATTTCATATTCACAATACATATGCAATCATAAAGCCTTTGTTAGTATAAGAGCAGTGTTTGTCATATTTAGTAATGACTTAGTTAACAAACTACTCTATATAATGAAACCACCATTACAGCAGAAGACCTTAGATACCTCTCAAAGAAAGAGAATATGGTGAATCATGTGCCAGCTCTTCAGTGCTATTTCTCTAGAAGCACATATTCATTCATAGTAATCTGGCTAAAATGAGTCACATGGTTAAATCTAATTTAAAAGGCTGAAAAGTAATAAGTCCATCATGACCATAAAAAGAAGAGAA
This sequence comes from Crocuta crocuta, assembly GCF_008692635.1. Taxonomy (NCBI): domain Eukaryota; kingdom Metazoa; phylum Chordata; class Mammalia; order Carnivora; family Hyaenidae; genus Crocuta; species Crocuta crocuta. Next base: position 201,580 of record NW_027530980.1, read on the forward strand.
TATCTTCTTTCTATATGCAAAATACATTCAACCAATCATCAAGAAACACACCCAATTTTTCCATCAAACAACTAGGCTCAAGTTCAAAGTTGAGGGTTCTCATTGATGAGATTGATAAATATATTAAAATAAGTTGGGTCAAGGAGACTTTGCCTTATCATATAAGAAAACTTAAAGTTTTTGTATACAAAATAGTATGGTATTGAAATTGGAGCACAGAAACTTAAATTGTAAGGAAATACAATTTATTCTTGGTATAGCACCTTATAGTATAATACAATGTACACTTAGTAATAGCAAAATTAGTTATCCATATATAAAAGAAAAAAAAGTGTAAGCTCTAACAGCGGTTTGTAAAAAAATTCAGATGGAATAAATGCTTAAATGTTTATTAAAAAGAGTAAATGTTTCGGTTAATTTGGGAAACATATTAGAACATGTTGAGGAAATTATGAAGTACAAAAGTTATAAAGGAATGGCAATATTGAGAATACAAAAATTAAGATTTGATACAAAATACACTAAAAACAAGAGAAAAGCAATGTACTATAAAATAAATTTAAATCAAATGATAATGTAATAGGTAGTTTCTAATACATACAAAACACTTTTTTTTTAATGTTTTTATTTATTTCTAAGAGAGAGAGAGAGAGACAGCGTGAACAGGGGAGGGTCAGAGAGAGAGGGAGTCACAGACTGAAACAGGCTCCAGGCTCTGAGCTGGCAGTCAGCACAAACCCCGACGCGGGGCTCGAACCCACGAACCGCGAGATCATGACCTAAGCGAAAGTCGGACGCTTAACCGACTAAGCCACCCAGGCGCCCCATAAACACTCTTGAATTTTATTACAAACAATGACTATTTAATTGAAACATGGGCACAGTTTTAATAGATGATACACAGAAGTAGAAATTTAAATGTCCAGAGGGTATAAAAACTTAATTTTGTTAGCGTTCAGGAAAATGCAAATAAAGTTAACAGGCTCTAACTATTGAGCTATAACTACTTAACTCTCAAATTAGCATAATTCAATGGGTGAAAATTTTAAATGCTAGCATTAATGTATTCAAAGTCTACTCTCAGTGATTGCCAAAAAAATGTGAATTTCAACACATGTGTTGGAATGTGTTTTTTTAATATTTGTAGAGTAATAACTAATGTGTACACATCCATTTTGTGATGGAAAAATAAACCTCAAATTTATCTAAATGCTAATCAATAGTTGAAAGACTGAAATAATTACAGAACATCTTTACCATGGGATACTAAGCCACTGTACAAAGGATTGAATTATTTAATTTTTACTGCAAGTAGTTGTGCTTTTATGATATATTCATGAGGGAAAAAGCAAGGTGTAAGCAAATCTGTGTTGTCTGTTGCCACTGAGGTATATGAATATATTATATTAATTGCTTTTATAACTCAGTAGTATAAGCAAGGAAAATACAGTAGTGAGGAAGAAATAAGAGTGTTGTAGAGGTTAGTGAAAACAAAGATTGCAAAGTAGAAAAATATACTTGATATGGTGTTAATTAAAAATATAGAATGTAGAATTATGTGTCATTAATATAAGAAAATATTGACTGTACCTAAATATAACATACTTATGATTTCATTTTAAGGAACAACAAAAAATGTGTACAAAGAAATTTACATGGGTAAATAACAACATTGATTTAATTATAGAGTACAATTATGGGCAAATTTTACCATCTTATTCCTAATAAATAGGAATAATAGGGTAATAAAAGAAGTGCATATGTCTAATATCCTATTTTTCATACTTACATCTTTCCAATATAACCTCATTTTTCTAAAAATCTTAACATACAAAAACATGCGTGTTCACATACTTTTTTTTTTTTGTAGCTTAAAATTTTTATTTAGATTCTGGTTAGTTAACCTACAGTGTTAATACTAGTTTCCGGTGTAGACTTTAGTGATTCATCACTTACATACAGCATCCAGCGTTCATGACAAATGCCCTCTGGTTACCTATTTCCTCACACACCTTTTCTCCTGCAACCCTCAAGTTTGTTTTGTATAGTTAAGAATGTATTTTATGGTTTGCCTCTACTTCCCCAGTGTTAACCTGTTTTCTGCCTTAAATTCCACATATGAAGGAAATCTTATGCTATTTGTTTTTCTCTGAATGACTTATTTCACTTAGCATAATATAACACACTCTAGCTCCATCCATGAGGTGTGGTTGCAAATGCAAGATATCATTTTTTTTTGATGGCCAAGTAACATTCCATTCCGTGTGTGTGTGTGTGTGTGTGTGTGTGTACCACCTCTTCTTTATCCATTCATCAGCCAATGGACATTAGGGCTTATTCCATAATTTGGCTATTGTTGATAATGCTGCTATAAACATTGGGGTGCATGTGTCCCTTTGAATCAGTAATTTTGTATCCTTTGGGTAAATACCAAGTAGTGCAATTGCTACATCATATGGCATTTATATTTTTAACTCTTTGAGGAAACCTCCATACTATTTTCCAGAGTGGCTGTACCAGTTTGTATTTCCACCAACAGTGTAAGAAAGTCCCCCTTTCTTTGTAATTCATCAACGTCTGTTGTCTTGTGTTGTCAATTTTAGCCATTCTGACACGTGTAGGTGATATCTCATTTCAGTTTTGATTTGTATTTCCCTAATTATGAGTAATTTTGAGCATCTTTTTGTGTGTCTATTAGCCATTTGGTATGTCTTTTTTTGGGAAAATGTCTATTCATATCTTCTACCTATCTTTTAACTGGATTATTTGATTTTGCCTTTGAATTGTATATGTTCTTTATATATTTTGGATACTAACCCTTTATCAGATATGTCATTTGCAAATATCTTCTCCCCTTCCAAAAGTTGCCTTTTAATTTTGTTGATTGTTTTCTTCACTGTGCAGAAGCTTTTCATCATGATGAAGTCTCAATAGTTCACTTCTGCTTTTGTTTCCCTTGTCTCCAGAGATGTATCTAGCAAGAAGTTGCTATGACCGAAGTCCAAGAGTTTACTGCCTGTGTTCTCCTCTAGAATTTTGATGGTTTCCTGCCTCACATTTGGGTCTTTCAGCCTTTTTGAATTTATTTTGTGTATTGTGTAAGAAAGTGGTTAGTTTCATTCTTTTGCATGTTGCTGCTTTTCCCAACACTATTTGTTGAAGAGACTGTCCATTTTTCTATTGTCTTTTCTTTTCTGCTTTGTCAGTCTTTTCTTTTATGTTTTTTCAAAGATTAGAGTCCATTGTTGTGAGTCCATTTCTGGTCTTTCAATTCTGTTCCATTGATCTATGTGTCTGTTTTTGTGACAGTACAATACTGTCTTGATGACTACCCCTTTGTAATAGAACTTGAAGTCCAGAATAGTGATGCTTCCAGCTTTGGTTTTTCCAAATTGCTTTGGCTATTTTTTTAGTGTTCCATACAATTTCTAGTATTGTTTGTTCTAGTTCTGTGAAAAATGCTGGTGGTTTTTTGATAGGGATTACATTAAATATATAGATTGATTTGGGTAGTATAGACATTTTAACAATAACTGTTCTTTCCAATCCATGAGCCTGTGATGTTTTTCCATTATTTGTGTCATCTTAAATTTCTTCCATTAGTGTTTTATAGTTTTCAGAGTACAGATCTTTTACCACTTTGGCTAGCTTTATACCAAGGTATCTTATGGTTTTTGGTGCAATTGTAAATGGAAATGTAAATCCTTGATCATTTGGGTGTTCTTTATTTCTTTTTATGTCTGATTTCTGAGGCTAGGATTTCCAGTACTATATTAAATAACAGTGGTCAGAGAGGATATCCCTGTCTTGTTCCTGACGAAAGAGAAAAAGCTTTCAGTTTTTCCTCATTGAGGATGATATTAGCAGCGGGTTTTTCATATATGGCCTTGATTATGTTCAGGTATGTTCCCTGTATCCTTACTTTGTTGAGGGTTTTTATCAAAAATGGTTATATACTCTGTCATATCCTTTTTCTGCATCTATTGAGAGGATCAAGTTGTTCTTATCTTTTTTTAAATTAATGTGTATACCATGTTAATATATTTGTGGATACTGAAACACTTGTATCCCAGGAAAAATCCCACTTGATTGTGGTGAATGAGTCTTTTAATATACTGTTGGAGTTAATTTACTAATGTTTTGTTGAGAATTTTTGAATCCTTGTTCATCAGGGATTTTGGCCTGCGATTCTCTTTTTTAGTGGCATCTTTGTCTGCTTTTGGACTCAAGGTAATGGTGGCCTCATAATATGAGTTTAGAAGTTTTCTTTCCATTTCTATTTTTTTGGGATAGTTTGAGAAGAATAAGTATTAATTATTCCTTAAATGTTTGGCAGAATTTCCCTGTGAAGCCATCTGGCACTTGACTTTGGTCTGTTGGGAAATTTTTTTATTACTGATTCAATTTCTTTGCTGGTTATCAGTCTGTTCAAGTTTTCTTTCTTCCTGTTTCAGTTTTAGTAGTGTATGGGTTTCTAGGAATCTATTTCTTCCAAATTGTCCAATTTGTTGGGATATAATTTTTCATAATATTTTCTTATAATTGTTTGTATTTCTGTGCTGTTGGTCATAAGGTTCCCATCTCATTCATGATTTTGTTTATATGGATCCTTTCTCTTTTCTTTTTGATAAGGTTGGCTGGGAGTTATTAATTTTATCAATTTTTTCAAAGAAGTAGCTCCTACTTCTTTGGTTTTTTCTACTGTTGATTGATTTTTTCTACTGTTTTTGTTTCTTTGCTTGTTTCTATATAATTAACTTTTGCTCTAATCTTTGTCTTTTTGCTTCATTTGGGGAAGTGTTCACCTTGTGTGACCCCACACAAGGGGGTGTCTTTGTCTTTCTCGCCTTTCCTGAGACCAGGGTACACTCCCCTCAGTAGCACCTGCAATCCATTTCTCCTCGATTCCATGTCTTTACACTTCCTACCTTACTGGATGTAGACTCTTCTTTCCTTCTAGTTGTGTAGTTTGTTCTGTCAGTCCTCAGACCAGTTTTTTGGGATATTCAGAATGATTTGCTCTTATCTAGGTGTGCACAAGGGATGAGACAAGCCTAGGGTCCTCTTACTATTCTGCCATCTTAGCTCACCTCTCCATACACATATTTGTACCCACCCAGCAACGAGTACCATACGAGCATCTTTGCTGGCTGCACTCCCGTACTCTTCCAGAGGAACTACCGTATAATTCTTTAGGCAAATTTAAAATCTCTTCACCTCTCCCTGCTTCTTCATGTAGCATACCATTACTTCTGATTTATTTATCTTTTTATAGTAAATTTAGTATCTTTAAAATGCCTAAAATACTTTGTACTAAGAGTCATCTATTGTATATCCCCATAATATATTTCACATTTAAGAATGTTCATCATTCAAAGAGTTAAGATATATTTCCTTTTGCAATCTTTATATTTGTGTTTATAGTTTTTACTAAGCAGAAACTACTAGATCACAAAAGATATCAGAAAAAAGTATATATGAAAATAATTCTTCTGTCAGCAGATGAATATATTTTATCACCTTATATCCTTAGATTTATTTAATAGAGAGACATTCTAAGAGTAAGGAAAGAAATATTTGATGTGTACTTTGAGAACATTATAGTTCAAATTCTTTGGGTTGTAGAAGTAATAGTACCCTCTCTTAATATGACTAATGTATCACTCTTTGCTTTCGTTTTCTTGTAGCAGAAAATTTATTCTTAGTCAAAAAAAGCAGGTCATTGCTGTTTGAATAACCCCTCCTTCTGAGAATCAGCTTCCACTTTCAACTTATTTTCCTTTCTCTAGAAATATATTTATAGCATAAGTGAATAATTTTTCAACAAGTGAAGAATTTAAAGGATAAATGTTATTCTGCTTGTGAAGTTTGTCTATGTGCTTCTCTTAAATCGATAAGAGAATGTGTGGTAAAACTGTGGGTGTAACAGGTGTTCAGACTGTCATAAAGCTGGAAGATATGATGGAAGATCCTTCTATTCTTAGCAGAAAGCAGACAGGGAGTGCACAAGAGAACAGTTACGTTTCAATGAGAGAAAGGACAAAGAACCAAAGAATAGTAGCATGCAGGAAGATTTGTCATTCTTTATATATCAGATGATTTTTCATAGAAATCAATAGATTATTTTTATTAGTTTAGCAAAAACTTGACTGTGGAGAAACTTCTTGCACATTCATGGAAGTCATAATTTTAATGTCCTTGAAACTCTTACCTTGTATGAATGTAATAGATGAGAGTAACTTTTTAAAATAGCATTTTGTTATTGTTCCTCATAAGATATGGTTCTTTATTTTCCAGATATATGTAGCCAATAATATTTTAATAAAAACTAAAATAACTTTTATTTAGACATTTGTATGCAAACTTGAAAGTACATTTTTATTTTCATAGGAAAAAAAAACTCCTTATTTCTTTGAAATGATTTTAATGACTAGATTTAGTTTTATCTATATATATTTAACAATCTTTGAGGTTCTTTAATGCATTCAGTAATGTATAGACCTTTGAAGGCTATGATTTTATGTTACATATATTGTATAGTGAGGTAACCATTATTTTCTAGATAACTGGTGTCAGAGTTTCCTTTATAGGAGAAACCATTTTCTTAGGGAAGTGCCTTGATGAATACTCTTGGATTGGGTGACTCCCTGCAAAGATAATGTCAGACAATGACAAAGTACAAGTTAAGGGGAGAAAAGAAGGGTGGTATGGGGAAGAACCAACTAAATGAAAAAATGCTGGCATTGTACATAGAGTAAAAAAACTAGTCAATCTCCTAATTTAAGGAATGGGGCAAAAGACACTTTAAAGGTAATGAGCCCTGGTATTTTACTTGAAATAGTTTATACTATTCCAAATTAAAACACTTCTTAGTCTTTCCTAGGAAGTTAAAAAAGTCTACTACATTCATAGATTGTGTACATATTACTTATGGATAGATTGACTGGTAGAAATAAAAGAAATGATTGAATGTAATACATGGGCTGTTACAGTACTCAACAATATTGCTATTTAAAGTGTAGCCCATTGAGCAGCAGTATTATAAAAAAAAACTTGTTAGAAATGCATATTATTAAGTGCCACCCCAATAACAAATCAAGATTTATCTTTTATTAAAATTCCCATTTGAATTTTATGCATATTCAATTTTGAGAAGCCCTGAACAGAACCTACAAATTTCACACATGTAGGCAGAAAGCAATGAAGCTTCTGCCTGCAGTGGTAAGTGCCTCAGTATTCAGGTGCATCTGAAGTAGATCTTTGGACTTTTGTGGCTCATAAATGCTTGTATGAGAATGCAAATAGTTAAGAATTATTGGCAACTCAAAAGACAGTGGTGGCACAGTACTACATTGAAGACTGACTTAAAGTCATAATTCCTGGAAATTTAAGATTCGAGTGAAGATTCCCCCACTCCCAATTTTTCTGTGAACCTGTAGTACGTTAGAGCTTGAAAGGAGAAATATCTGCATAGCCTGACCCAGATAGCAAGGATGGAGAGGGAAAGTAATTTTGGAAAACAAAACTTTATGAAAAAATTCACAGATTCAGTCTAGGTTGCTTATACCATGAGGTGGAAAGAATGGTACAAAGTAAACCCAGGAAGGAAGACTGAGGTCAATTGGAAGGAACATTAAAAACTATTCTGCAGACAAAGAGACCAGCTAAGTTTTTAAAATTTTGGATAATGATACCATTTTAAGAGTATTTCCAATAAAATATTTAATAATTTTTTCAGGATTTTATCTGTTATGATCTCATGACTTAAAAAGTATTAAGTCAAAGAAAATTAAGAAGGAAGAGGCAAAAGCCCTCAAATACAGTCCTAGTATTGGCTCAGAACATTAAATATACTAGAAAACCTCTTCTTTTGTACCTTTACTATTGTATTTCATCATTAACACCAACATTAAAGTGGCTTATAAATAGACTCTAACCTAATATTGTGCAGTATATTTGGAGATATTTGCTCTATATTGCTATGGCCTACAAGTTATTGAAACAAGTTTTAGTTGAAATGATAATAATGTAAGGAAGCTAAGAATAATTTACATTTAAAAAAAATTGTACCAAAAGCTTTTCATTTGTAAACAATTTGAGAACATTCAAAAATGTTAGGTATGATTAATATTAATAAGCTTGATTTTCATATCATGAAGTAAAGCTTTGATCTTGTCATGAATATTTTTTAGAAATGAAAATTGCTACAGGGTCAAGATGAAATAATGTGGAATACTCCTTCTGATAAAAATTGCTCTTATTTGTATTTAATCCAATGGAGACACTATAATCCATTGTTACTCTGAAGTCAGACAACCTAAATGAGGTCAAAATTCTCATTTACTAGTGTATAGTATCATGACCAGGTACAAGTTATTACTCTTTGGGCCATAGATTCTCGATCTGAAAGGATAGCATTTTTATAAATATCTAATCAAAACACTGTATAATATGCCCAACACAATCAAGCAAAACTAATATATAAGAGCTTGTTAGCTTTTTTATTAAAAAATATGTGCATTTTACCACCCCCACACACAAAGATATTTAGAGAGTCTTAAATTTACTCACCATTAGTATATCATTTTTTTTTGTTCATAAATTTTCATGAGTTAATTGTAGTCTATCTGGCATCATCACACCAAACTCAAGGTAAAACCACATGTTCTCATCAAGTTTTTATCTCCATGGGATGTTGATGAGGTTTGGAAAAGTTTTCATCAAATGGTACTTGAAAAGAGCCCTTCAAATTTTTGTAAATTTTTAAGGTATTGAAAGAATGAGGCATGGATTGGTGAGAATGTGAATAGAAATATATGAGAGAATGACTTTAATGTTTCAAGAGCTTTTGTTTTTGTTCTGTAGGAGTATGCAAACAGGGACAATGCTAGAGGGAATAAGAAGTCATGGAGAACTTTTGTGAATGTGACAGCAGGCTTTCATGCTTATGGGAATGATCACATAGAGGATGAAATTAATGATGCAGGAGATGGAGCAGCCAAGTAATAGATCAGTGTCCTTAAAGCTCTGTTCTCTTCTCTGCATCTTTCCAATAGACCCCTGAACAACACATAATGAAAATTTGATCATGTCATTTCCCTTGCTTAAATCTGTGTTAATGACTCCCCACTAATTTCAGGATGCATTTTGGACTTCTGGCACTGATCTGAGTAGTAGATATACAGAGTTGAACAAATAGTGTTAGCCCTTGCCCTACTGGAATTAATAATCTAGTTGGAAGAAAAGACAAAAACCAACAAGCCAAATAAAATAAAGAAGTGCTGTAAGACAGAAAAGGCTAAGCATTATTTGTAAGCTATTGAAAGCAATGCAGAAGGAAGGGGAGTGGGCAGAAGAGTAACTGACGGAAGGACCAGAGTCCATAAAGAGAGAGGGGAAGAGTACAGAGTACATGTGAAATGAATACTTTTGGTAACAGGAACAGAATTCTGTTGCAGAAGGAGGGACGGAGAAGAAACTCATTTGCTACTGTTAACCCCAACTTTCATGATCTACATGGATTGAACTTTTTACTTTATTCCTTTCTCTCTTTTTTAAAAAGTTCATTGATTTAGTTTGAGAGAAAGGGAGAGTGAGAAAGAGAGCAAGGGAGCGGCAGGAAGAGAGAAAATCCCAAGCAGAGTTTACACTGTCAGCGCAGAACCCCATGTGGGGCTCAAACCCACGAACCTGTGAGATCATGATGTGAGCTGAAACCAAGAGTTGAATGTGTAACCAAAGAGCCCCCCAGGCTCCTCGTCTTCCTTTCTCTTTTATGTGTTGAACTCTACCACCCCCTTGTCATTTTCTCTGTTGCCAAAGCCCTACTAAGGGGCTTGTAGATTAAGGACCCATGCTAGTCTTTTATGATCCAAATAAATCACTTCTCTGTGTATAACAATTAAAGGCCCAAGCCAACAACAACACCTGTCACATTTCAGCCCATAATACTTGTTGCTATTAAGTGTGATTTAAAAACCAATATCCAAATCTCACAAGAGTTGTGATTTCCCCACAAGGTGTTTTTGTTTTGTTTAGTTGTTTCCTCCCATGTTAATCGCTAGACATATTAAATTCACTTCGGCTGTAAATTTAATTCACTACTCTGCATAAATCAGCCAACAAAATGAGAATTGGATTGGAACGATTAGATTAGCACATTATCCTCCCTTTGGAGTGCAGTGGGTGGCAAAGTCAAAGAGGTCAAATCACCACAGGGAAAATTTTAAAAGAAAGGGAGAGAAGCCTGTTTCATTGCACCAATAATTCTTCATCAACATGATAATTCTTTATACTTCTGTGTTAATGTTTCTAAAACACAAGACGTTGCCATTCCCTTTCTTAAAGATCATTAAGTGAATTCTCTAATTTTCAGTCTTTTATAATATATATCTGTTTAGATACAGATATGTCATTAATATCCAAGTTGATATGCTCTTAATAAAATGCATAAGATGCTTCAAATCTACCAAAGAGTCAACAGTAATTCCTCTTATTCACAGTCATATGTCATATATAATTCTATTCCTTTCTCTATCAAGACTTTCTGGCTTTAGATATCCTGTTTCCTTTGCTTAGATATCCTTGTGTGTTGTTGTTTTGTTGTTGTTGTTGTTGTTTTTTTCATTTTCACAAACTCCATTCAACTTTCACTGACAGGTAATAATACTTCATCTATGAGGTCTCAACTGACATGATCACTCCAATGAGGTTTGAACGTTTCCTTACTTCATTCTCTTGGCCTTTTTTCACATTGTTGTGACATTGTTTCTCAAATATCTCACCTCCATCAGGACAGACATCTATTATTTTTATATTTCTAGTGCACAATGATATGATCAATAAGTAGAAGGTGTTCAATATATTTTTGTTTAAACAGTGAGAAGAAGCTGGAAGGAAGACACTTAAGTTTTTGTTAGCCAAGTAGATGAATGAAAATACTATTAAACAATATAATGAATATAAAGCTAAAATATACATTTTGCAAATGAAGATTGTGTGTTTATTCTAGATGTCTTGAGCTTGAGACTTGGTGATGATAAATAAAGTTTATTTGACAATGAAATGTATGAATCTACATGTTAGTACCATTCTCCAAATGCAGGATAAATAATTGGAGGGAATCAACATGTAAGTGGTCAACAACTATATTAGTATATACTTTTGTTAGTGGAAGGTACCTGTGTAAAACAAAAATATAGTGAGTTGACAGTAGCTAAAACATGGAAAGAGCCTAAGTGTCCATCAACAGATGAATGGATCAAGAAGATGTGGTTTATCTATACCATGGAATACTACCTGGCAATGAGAAACAATGAAATCTGGCCATGTGTAGCAACATGGATGGACCTTGAGGGTGTTATGCTGAGCGAAATAAGTCAGGCAGAGAAGGACAAATATCATATGTTTGCACGTATAGGAGGATTAGGAGGAACTTGACGGAGGAACAAGGGGGAGAAGAAGGGGGGAAATGGTAGGGGAAAGGGAGAGAGGCAAACCATGATAGACTCTTGAATGCTGACAAAAACTGAGGACTGATGGATGTGGGGGGAGGGGGGGATGGGCATGGAGGAGGACACTTGTGGGGATGAGCACTGAGTGTTATGTGGAAACTAATTTGACAATAAACTATTAAAAAATAAATAAATAAATACAGAACACTTAAAAAAAATTATAGTGAGTTGAAAATACTGCCGAACATCATTCTTATTAGATATTCGGAGGGTGATAAGACAGAAAACACTTTTTTAAAGTTTATTTATTTATTTTTGGCATCTCTACACCCAAGGTGGGGTTGGAACACACAACCCCAAAATCAAGAGTCACATGCTCTTTAGCCTGAGACAGCCAGGCACCCTAAGACAGCGAAAACTTAAACATATGAGAGGAGGGACATCAGGAAAGGTTCACTCATGAAAATCCAATATGAGTTTCCATAAGAAAGAATCTAGCCATGAACATTGCATACAGCGGAAAGAACATGTAAATAACCTTGACAGTGATTTTGGATTTGGATTTAGGAAGATGTCATCCAAGATGTGGAGATGTAAGAATAGGTACCAGATTTCTGCATATTGAGGAGTCAATAGAAGATGAGAAAATGAAGGTAATGGTGAATGCTATTGTTTTTGAGCATTTGGATATATTTACGATTTTTTGGTTCTCTTGATTATTTGTGTAGATCTAATTTTCTATTTGATACTATTTCCCTTCAGCCTGCAGAATTTGCCATAATATTTCTGGAAGTGAAGATCTGCCCACAGTGTTTGTCTAAAAAATTATTTTACCCATACTGTGAAAACACATTTCAATAGGTATAGTATTCTAATTCAGCAGTTTCCCCCCCTTCAGTTCTTTAATGTATTGTTACATTGTCTTCTACTTAATTATGTCTGACAATAGTCAATTCTCATTTTTATTATTTTCCCCTCTTTATGTAATCTGTCTTTTATTACTTAATGTTTTTAAGATTTTCTTTTAATAACTGGTTTCTACCAGCTTCATGTGCCTTACTGTGGTTTGAAGTTTATGATTATCTGGAGCTTAGTTTCTGATTCTCTAGGCTTACTGATTTCAACAAATTTGGAAAATCTCCAGCAGTTATTTATTTACATAGAGATTTTTTTCTGTTTTCGTTTGTTTGTTTGTTTGTTTTTGCTATTTCACCTCTCCTTTTGAAACTCTTTGTGTGTGTGTTACATCATGTGATATGGTATTACAGGCTATTGACACACTTTATATTTGTTGTACATACATTCTTTTGGAAAGGTCTTTTGCTATACATTTAAATTCATTTTCTCTTCTATGCGATTTCTGTCTTTTTGTAGGGTCCTTCAAATGAATGTCTCATATATTGTATAGAAGTTCCATTTGGATCTTTTTTATTTTCTCTCCCTATCATGTTCATTCATGAGTAAATGTTATATTCTTAGAATTGCTCTCTTAATGTCCTTTTCTGTTAATTTTATCTTATTTTTCATTTGTATGCCACATTACTGATTATGGGTGATATTCACCTGCTTCTTTATAGGTCTAGTAATATGTTCATGGATTCTGGGCATTGTTGATTTACATGTAAACATGTTGAATTTTGTGTTGCTCATTTAAAAGGTGGTTGATATTTTCTGGAAAGTAGTTATATTCATGGCATTAGTTTGCTCACTTTGTAACAATGTGCATTCTAGAACTCATTTAGCCTCACTAGTAATGGAAACCCTTTTGAGGTCTATACTGAATGTCCCATGTATTCAGTGAGAATTCTCCATTTTCGATAAATGGAATTCAACTGATTACTTGAAATGTATTAGCTCTGGGAATTATTCAACTCATAACTTTTTGGTAATTGTTCTTTCTTTGGATGCTGTTCTTTCCTAATCTCATGTGTTCTCACCCTACAAATGAGTGGATTGGTTTTCTCACCCTACAAATGAGTGGATTGGTTTTCAGTCAAAGACTCAAGAAGATCCTTCTTGCAGTTTTTTAAGTCCTTTACACATGTAAGTTCCTTCTTTTAGATACTATATTTTGGAATGTTCTAGTCATTTTGATGACCCACACTTCATTATCTCTCTCTTCAACTGAACAAGATTCCTGGACTCTCTTATGAGAGCCACAATCTTGAAATTAGGTCTATGCCGAAACTCTTGGAAATACTATATCTCACCTCATTTGTTTCTCTTTTCTCATGGGTCATCATTTTTTTAACTGTCATTTTGTTGTAGTTTATAATATAAGGGTAATTACAGGATATTTTGTTCACTCCTGGCCAGAAGAGAAAGCATCTTCAAAAGTGCAATTATGATATGAAAGAAAAAAGACGATATAATTTTCCAAGGGATGCTGTATTTAGAATGGAATTTTTATTCAACAATAGAACTTTCTTTTTGTTATTTTTATAAAGTTGTTAGTGATGCATTAACGAAAAATAGTATATTATATCTATATAATTATATATTATATACATATAATATAATATACATATACATATATATATGTACATATATTATATGTACATATAATATATACATATAATATAATATACATAATAATATATATATATAATGTAGATATCTAGTATATTATAGTAGTTATCT
>NW_027530980.1:221126-223751 GCF_008692635.1 Crocuta crocuta
ATGTTTTATTTATTTATTTATTTATTTTATTTATTTTTTTTACAAATATTTTATAGAGTAATTTTAATTTAACAAAACACATTAGTTTCTAATGAATTGGTCTAACTTTAAAAGTTTACCTTGTACAGAAGGGGTACCTGGTAAGGGGTGCCTGGGTGGCTAATGTCATGATCTCGGAGTTCGTGAGTCTGTGCCCTGGGTCAGGCTCTGTGCTGATAGTTCAGGACCTGTGACCTGCTTCAAGCTCTGTTTCTCCCTCTCTCTGCCCTTCCCTCATTCACACTCTGTCTCTCTCAAAAATAAACATCAAAAAATGTTTAAAAATCATCTTCAAATAAATTCTAATTTTTGAAAATGACATTATTCAAAAATTATTTCAAGACATTGAAATAAACTGACAATACATTTAAATGTTATATAATAATCCTTTGTACTTTAATTAGTTTAAAATATTAGATATTAAAGTGTTTCTTCTCACATACACCTTTTGAAATGTAGCTCATTAAATTTTATGAAGAATTATTAGAAAATCCAAGTTTTCAAGTTTATCAGTGACCATTATGGTTAATGATAAATTAATTGATTCTTAACATCAGACATTTAGAAGGAATATTTGTGTTATATAGGTTTAATACCTTTTGGTACCAAACCATAGGTATGGTATGCATTTCTTAAAATCTCTAAGTTATTATTTGCATTTTAATTCTGTTTTAGCTATGTAGATTTGATTTTTAATGCAATCCAGACAACAAACAATGACATAGTTATTTCATTGTTGTTTGTGAGATTATTGACCGACATACTCTGAATAATTGGATAGACACCTGTTAAAAGAAAAAAGGTCCAAAGAGAAATTACGATGATAATACAGATTATAAAATGTATTAGGCAAAATATAACAACAACAATGGTGATTTTCAAAGGTCATCAAAGTCTAATTCTTTCAGAAATTACCTTATTCAAATTTAATTCATTTTTGCTTTTTCTGTCAGGGCAGTTAACTTTCTCTGACGTATATTTTTAAGCAATATGCTAAGAAGTTAATATACTGTGATAACCACACATGTTGTTTATTCTATATGCTATATATATAAAAGCTAAATTTAAAAGGACAATGGGGCCAACATGCTGTTATTTGTGCTAAACCCCATGTCAGCAAACCAAAATTTAATATCTAACCTAATTGCAGTTTCAGTTTCTCCCAGGAATGTGACCTTTAACCAGTCAATCTGGAATTACCTGGTCAGCACTAGTGAGGTGATCTGCATGATAGACCCTTACCCTTTCCCCAAAGGAAGGTGACCTTGCCTGAATAATTCTTATTTTATTTATGACTCATTTGTCTCACCTCCTCTCTGTCTTTAAAAATCTTCCATTTTGCACAGGATCTCAGAGCTCCTCCTAATTTGCTAGAGGTGATGCTTCTTGATTTAGACATCATTGAATAAAGCCAACTAAATCTTTAAATTTACTCCACTGAATTTTGTTTTTTTTAACAAGAGACAGTTTGCAATAAAGTCTCCTATAATTGCAAATGCAAATATAGATTTATGCTAGTTATATGTATACATGAACGCAACTCAGACATATGTGAAAACATATTCAACAAATATATATATGAGAAAGAATAAATTCATTGACATGTAGGACTTACATGTTTCATTTACACATAAACACACACATACACATAGAAGCCTAAATTTTTATTTTATATGTTTTTAACACAAGAGACTCAGTTTGTTAAGAAAAATACCTGAGAACTCTCTCAAAAATCACTCAAAATATTTCATTACAATTTAAAAAATGTTTATTTATTTTTGAGAGAGAGGGAGAAGGCAAGCACAAGTGGGGGAGGGTCAGAGAGAGAGGGAAACACAGAACCCGAAGCAAGGTCCAAGCTCTGAGCTGTCAGCACAGAGCCCAACTCAGGGCTCCAACTCATGAACAGTGAAATCATGACCTGAGCGAAAGTTGGACACTTAACCAACTGAGCCACTCAAATGTCCCTTTAATTATAATTCTAAAAAAAAAAAAAAAAAAAAAAAAAATTATAATTCTAAATCTTAGTTTGGACCTTTAATCATTTCAAAGGGGGAAAGTAAGATTTAAATATATTTTTTTAATGTTTTATTTATTTCTAGGAGAGAGAGAGAGACAGCGTGAGCAGGGGAGGGTGAGAGAGAGAGGGAGTCACAGACGGAAGCAGGCTCCAGGCTCTGAGCTGGCAGTCAGCACAGAGCCCGACGCGGGGCTCGAACCCACGCCACGACCCTCGAGATCATGACCTAAGCGAAAGTCGGACGCTTAACCGACTAAGCCACCCAGGCGCCCCAAGATTTAAATATTTCTAAAGTATTACTTTTCTTTAAATTATTGGATGTTCTCTGAAAGAAGGACACAGAACTGTGTTCTAAGTCGTTTTCAGATATAGGTCACTAGTCCTCTTTTCAGAACCTTCCAGTAGAACCTCTCTATTTTTTATTTTTGCTCTGCTTTAAAAAAAAAAAAAAATAGTCCCAGAGTTCTTGGAAGCATAAGTTATTGGATATAATTCATATGTTTAGTTTGTGTTGTTTGATTTTTATTCATGAATGTTTTTCAAGAGAAATGTATAAAAATAAAAAG
>NW_027530980.1:230220-269187 GCF_008692635.1 Crocuta crocuta
GAGCTGGCAGTCAGCACAGAGCCCGACGCGGGGCTCGAACCCACGCCACGACCCTCGAGATCATGACCTAAGCGAAAGTCGGACGCTTAACCGACTAAGCCACCCAGGCGCCCCAAGATTTAAATATTTCTAAAGTATTACTTTTCTTTAAATTATTGGATGTTCTCTGAAAGAAGGACACAGAACTGTGTTCTAAGTCGTTTTCAGATATAGGTCACTAGTCCTCTTTTCAGAACCTTCCAGTAGAACCTCTCTATTTTTTATTTTTGCTCTGCTTTAAAAAAAAAAAAAAATAGTCCCAGAGTTCTTGGAAGCATAAGTTATTGGATATAATTCATATGTTTAGTTTGCCTTGTTTGATTTTTATTCATGAATGTTTTTCAAGAGAAATGTATAAAAATAAAAAGTATAAGGAAATCTAAATATGACTCAAAGGCTAAGCAGCTAAAAGAATAATTAAATTTGAACTTATGAAACAAAATATTTACTAATCTGATGAAAATTAGGTATTTCTTCAAGCCCCCAAACTTCCCAAATCCAAAAGAGAAAAAAATCTAAAGGCACACAAACTATTGTGAACATATAACTCCCCTCACTAGTGAGTATGAAAACTGATGCAACTTTTTGTTAAACAAATTTTAAAATGTGTTGGTTTTCTATGAGAGAGTATTGCTATGTTAAAGCTTTACACAACTTGTGGTCTGTATTAATCCTAATCTGTTGTAAAAGCATAATAAGGTGTAAGGAAGAAATGTGTCCTCTAGTATAAGATGTCAATGAGAAATGAAACCATTACTATTTTCAATTTATAAAATATGAAAATTCTAATACAAAAAAACATAAGTTAATTCCTTTGGTACATTCTTACAGTTAAGAGAAAGGAAGAAAATGTAAATATCAATGCATAAATTTGAGTTGTAGGGAAACACAATGCTAACATCTGTCTGAAATGACAATAGCAGCGCCTACTGTCCCTATTATATGTTTCAAATTAGTCGTTTAAAAATTGTCTACATATTTCATTAGTATCTAAAAGGACAACTTAAATACAAAGCACAAAAATACCGGGTACATCCATTCTATTCTTTGCTCAGAAAAACTTGCACCACAGTTCTGGTCTATGTTCAGTCAGAAAAAAGAGTGTCTTTCTTTTTTGGCCCAAAACATAATCATATCACTAAGTGAAGCATATGTGAGTCTACAAAGGTAGCAGAAGATGTAAGTCTACCTCCCCTCTGCTTCTCAGAACAGAAATATTTATTTAAAGCAGTGAGAATCTAAAGAAGACCTAGACACAGACTTGCCAATCCAGTTTTGTTTTTATTGTTTAACTATCCCAAGGACTACATGGGATTGGTAGAATCCCCAGGGTATTAGGAAGAAAGAGTCAAAAGGGCAAATTCAATTAAGGTGTAAAGAACAGAGGAAGTAGAGATGTTGAAGAAACGAGAGAAAGAAAATATTCAATCTGGGGAAAAAATATCTGATAACCAGCACAAAACTGTCCTTCAATAAGAATCCTACTTCTCACAAAAACTGGAGATCCTTGTCTCTATAAAGAGAAGGTAGTAAATAGCTAAAGAAGGAAAATAAAGCCTCTTGACCAATGAACAATTCATCAATATGATCTGGAAACTTTCCTTTGAAAAAGAGAAATGACAAACTCAGCAGTGTAACGTTATCCTAGTAAAACAATTTCTCTAAGAACTAAAGTAGTGTCACTCATTTCTTCCCATTTCTGATAACCATCACTCAGTGTTAGATATGGTCTCTATATTTCTCTATGGTTTTAAAATATTAAAGCCTTCCTCTTCCTCATGACACAAAGTAATGAGGTTAAAAACAGAAGCAGTTTTGATTAAAAGCATGTTGCTTCATGTAATAAGTTTAATGGATAGTGTTGACCTTTAAATCATAAAACACATCCATGAATCAGCTAAATAATAGGTCATCAGGAAATCAGAAGTTCTATTCCAGTTTATAAAGCAGAAACAGCTAGCAGACATGTTTTTGATGGCCAGTGAAGAAATAAAACATTTTCTTACTCTATTAAAATGTCAGACTTTATTTACTTGAGTTCATAACAGCAAGTTTCTTTCATATGCATATTAATTGTAAAGTATGAACATAAATTAAAAATATTTTTCCAGCAGTTTAGTATAAAGTGTTGATCTTTTTAATGTGTTTGCATTTTAAGGGAATGGTTGAAAATAATAATTGCTTTTGCTAGATTAAGCATTCATTTCTCTGTTAGGAACTTACCTTGGTTAAAAACCTTAGTAAACAAGCTATAGTTTAGCCTTTTTGTGGAAAATGAATAGAATGTATTATCATTGAGATCCTTCAAAGTAATACACCTTTTATATACAATCTAGCCTTTAATTTTGTAAAAAACTTTTATGTAAATTTACTAAATGCAAATGAACAAATCTGGATGATGACTTCTTCCATATAATTTCATGTGCCAATTTTCCAAATAAAGATTTCTAATTAAATAAAAATCTCCTTGTATACACACAAATAGTTTTTACTACTTCTGCCTAGAAGTATGTAATTACTATCTACTTTAATTTCCATTCTACTTCATTAATTATGTATGTTCCAAAAGTAGAGAAAGTTGATTCTCTATTGTAATTTGTAGCAAAACTGAAAAATAATGAATTCACCTGAGTGTTCATCTATGATGAATTTTTCTCAATATGTGTTTCTCTACCACCTGTAGATATATTATGAATTGTGACAATAAAGTGACAGCATTTTTAGAAGATCAATCTGGGTAGATAACATTACTTTTCTCATCTAAACCAATTTAAAACAGGAATAAAATTATAAAAAATAAATACTAGGCACAACTTAATAATGATATTTTAGAAATTTAAACTTGCGTCATAGCATAAAGAATAGACAGTTATCTTACTCTTCTGGTTTCACACTCTTCTTCAAAACAGGAATTTGTTATTAGTACCTGGCCTCCAGGCTTGCTGTGTGACTTTGCTGTGAACCCACATGGTTAAAAATCTAAACTTAGTCCAATCAGTTATCTCTATCATTATTGCCAGGTTCTATTTGAAGAAAAGCACCCTAGCTGGGCATCAGCCAGGAGTTCACTGAAAGGAGTATTAATGAGACTGACAGGAAGCGGGCAGTTATTTCTCCAGAGGGTGAAGTGTTACAAACTAGTGACCATGAAGAAGTTAAAGGAAAAGACAAATGGGACTGTTCTTTTTTTGGCTGAGAGCATATCTTATTGAGAACAATTCCTTGGGAAAAGTCAGAGTTCTCCTTGATAAATACTGCCTGGGAAGGCCTCACTTTGATCTCTGCCTTATTTCAGGGGTAGACATCAAAATACACTTAATGAGC
This sequence comes from Crocuta crocuta, assembly GCF_008692635.1. Taxonomy (NCBI): domain Eukaryota; kingdom Metazoa; phylum Chordata; class Mammalia; order Carnivora; family Hyaenidae; genus Crocuta; species Crocuta crocuta. The sequence continues at coordinate 233,584 of NW_027530980.1, forward strand.
TTTAGTATTCCCTTCAGGTGAAAATGGACTCAGGGAATTAAGAATTTTGAGGCCATATATTTTGATATCATTTTTCTAACTTTCATTTCTATCTCATATTTTACAGATGAAGGACTTGAAGCAGAAGTTTACATAACCTGCTCAAATGGCAACTGAATTTAGGAGCAGAGGCAGGTCTGAAATGTACTCTATTTAACTTCCAATCTGAAATTCTTTCTTCCACTTTTTTTTCAGTGTGGTTCCCACATCATCCATATCATGTGTCTTGTCATGTTGGAGATACACAGTTCTGCAAGGCTGATTCAATGTGAAGGTTTGTTTTTAATGTTTATTTATTTATTCTGAGAGAGAGCATGAGCATGTACTGATGATGCATGCATAAACAGGGAAGGAGCAGAGAGAGAGAGGGAGAGACATAATCCCAAGCAGGCTCCTCACTGTCAGCACAGAGCCCAAGGTGGGGCTCAGTCTGGTTTTACAAACTGTGAGGTCATGACTTGAGCCGAAATCCAGACTCAGATGCTTTACTGACTGAGCCATTCATAGCACCTCTCAATGTGAAGTTTTTCTGACATATTTATAATACTGAGAATAACTTTATTGGATTTTATTAAATTTGTGCTGAATGCTTTTTCTTCTTTTAATTTGAGAGAGAGAGCATGAGCGAGGGAGAGGGCAGAATGGGGGAGAGAGAGAAAATGTTAAGCATGGAGCCCGATGCAAGGCTTGATCCCACAACCCTGAGATGGTGACCTGAAGCAACATCAAGAGTCAGATGCTCAAGCAAATAAGCCACTCATGCACCCCTGGATACTTTCTTTAAATTCATGCTCACTTTCCCATTTTTTGGATGAGTCAACTGGGATGGAGATATTCACCTTTCTCCTCAATCCAGAGTCCATAATGTTAACCACTCACTTCATAAGTGAAATAAATGCAAAATCTTCATTCATCTGGGTCTTGTTTTTACATATATTATCGATTCTAATATTTATCATAATCACTTTTCTTCTTTGAAGGAAGTACATTGAGTATCAATAAATAATATTGTCTTTTTATATTTAAAAATAGGAATAACTCTCAGAGAACCATATTTTATCAATGTATTCACATATAAATATAAATTGCATTAAATTTAAAAACATTATAATTTTTAACTTTACCATTGATCAAAATGGAGTGAAAGAGCACATTCATTAAAATATACAGTTGATTTTAGCTGCTACAGATACTTAGGACATATTTTTGTTAGTGACAAAACACATACATATAGAGAATCCACATAGAAATACATTATATTATATTAGTTTTAATTTTTGCACTTAAGTTGATTATATATTAAATAACTTATTGTATCAAAGTCTTAAGTTGTCTTAAAAATGTTAAGTTGTCTTTATTTACTTTTGTTTTTCATAATGAAAAATTATACTGCAATAAATTACATCCAAAGATATAAAATGAATAAGGTAATTTTATCAATATTAATACTAAGTACTTTGTTATATTTAATTTTAAGAGATCATCTTATATCTAAAAGTAAACCTTTTCTTAAACAATATAATAACTCTATATAAGCATGAAGATATTAGTAAACTAGGGATTGGTGGTAAAATGGGGAAAATGGTGTTCTCAGAATGGGAAGAGGGGAAATAATGTGGAAAAGTATTAAAATAGATTAATACAGCTTAAAAAAAAACAGACATATATTTGGTAGCACTCAAAGACTAAATTTTTGCTAGAATGTACACTTTATGTCCTGGTTAGAAAGGCTTAGTTCTTTTTTCTCTTGAGATTTTGACACAAAATATCTTAAACTTCTATTGTGAGGAAAAATAAATAAAAAATTCACATTAAAATCAGAGAGGATCATAACTTTTAAAAGGCTAAAAATTAAAGAGTTTGAATTCAACTGAGATTATACTTTAAGCAGAGAAAAATATAAAGAAGAGAAAAATCTAAATTGTCACATTTATGTTAGATCAACACTATATAGAAAAGCGAGTCATTTTGGAGAAATGAGAGGAATTCAGTACCTATCTGTGAACAAATGGTTCTCAGCATTCTTTTTTTTTTTTTAATGTTATATTTATTTCTAGGAGAGAGAGAGAGAGACAGCGTGAGCAGGGGAGGGTCNATTCTTGAAGTGTTTTTTCCATACAAGTTTCATTGCATGAGTTGCCTCAGAATAGTCTAATTTCCAAAATGTTCTTCTATCACAAGATTATTTCTGATGAAACATTAATAGCTATGTTTAGACTTTAATCCAAATCATAATTTTATGCATGTGCTTTTCTATAAGCATAAGTGGATAGGAATGTGAGATGATTAATACACTTACTATGTGCTTGGATACATGTGATTGCTTATCCTCTTTCACTACACAAATATATAGTTAAGTGCTATTGCATAACAAGGGCACAGCTCTAAAATATTTAATAGGAAAAATGCCATGGATACTTACTGGAAAAAAAAGTTGATACTACAGAATAGTTCTCCATAGTTTCAAAACAAGTACAGCAGTTTGGCATTCCAATAATACTCCTTGCAAGAGGTATACTGTGTCTCATGGAAGTAAAAGATACTAATGACCCTTACTGAAGAAAATTGGCAGAGTTAATGCCTTAATTTTTGTATCTTCTATTTTTATTTATTCACATGTCAGTTTTATTTAACTAATTTGAATTTGATGGTTAATGCTACCCAGGTATTTGGAGATGTTATAGGGATGGATTAATTAATTTATTAATTATCTCCATCAAACTATATTCTTTGAACCAATTTCATTTGAAAGACCAATTATATATTAGGCCTTTACTTCTTTAACTGGGATCTTTATAAATCAGACATATAAGGAAATGTATCAAAGAAAATGTGAAGACACAGGATAATGATGGCACAGCTTTAAAAATCAGTTAACTTGAATATGTGAAGGAGAAACTTTTCATATTTTAATGTCAATTGATAAATATGGAAGAAATTGTCAAGTTAAAAGACTATTTGGAAAAATCAGATGAAAATCATCAATGAATGAGTAAACTGTAGTGAATTAAATTTTGATGAGTAATTACAAACACATGATCACAAAGTACCAATATAATTTTTAGTTACAAGAGAAAAAAGTGAAAATTGGCATAAACTACATTAACCATGTAACAAATCAACCCAATATCAAGGGCCTCCCAATTTAATACACTGGCAAGAATACAGTATCACTTATGTTGTTACATGCTTGTCCTCAAATGCATAACGTTAATATAATCATGAGGAAATGCCAGGCCAACTCACATCATGGAACACCTTAGGAAACAATGCTGCAATTATTTAAAGAGATCAGGGTCAATGAAGACAATAAAAGACTGAACTTTTGCAGACTAGAAGACAATAAAGAGATAAAACATGAAGACTAAGTGCAACATATTACAGAGGATTGTTTGATAAAGGTTTAGCTTAGTTTTCTTTCTTTTTTTTTTTTGCTATAGAAGACATTAATGAAACAATTGAGAAATATGAAAAAGTGCATATAGAATAGATGATAGTTTTAGATGAATGTTAACATTGTTAAGTTTTTATCCTTATTTCGATAAGTACAACATGGTCATATAAGTAAATGTCTTTTTTTCCTAAAAAATACAACTGGATATATTTAGAAGTATAAGGACCATATGGCTGCAAATTATATTAGGGCAACAAAAACAACATGATTGTGATCCCATAATTGATTGACATTAATTTCTGGAAATTTGGGGATCTCATCTCGTGTTTTGTTCTATTTTGTTTTCCCCAAATAAATTTTGCATTTACTACTACTTGGAGATAATATCACTTCTGTCTCCTCTTAATGTCCACGGTGTAATCTGAAAGAATTATTTTCTCTTTCTCCCATCTAACTCTGACAACACTAATTCTGAAATTTCCCTAGGGCCCATCCTACCTTTTGCTGAAGAAATTAAATTCCTAGCTTTCATTGGATTGCAGTTATCACTTTTGTTATTTAATAGTTAATTTTGTGTTTAATCTCTTTTTGGAGATTTTGTAAGGTCTTGAAGATACATGTCTGTATTTCCCCATATTTTTAAATATTCTATATTTAGTATTATTAACTATTTTGATTTAATACTTGTGAATGGTTGTCAAGACTGAGAGGGTCTGAGATTTCATAGTGCTTTTTAGTTTATAAGGTAGCCTGTCACCAATTTATGGATGTTGGTAGATCCCTGTCTCAGAGACAAAGAAAGTTTATTATGCACAGCATAAGCAATAGTTGTAGTATCAACATTTGTATTAGTACTACAGTAACAATTTTTATAGGGTTGCATGAAGAAGAATAGATAAATGTAAGCAAAGAGAAGATTGCACTAAGAGAGAAAAAGAGAGAAACTCTGTTAGTGATCCCAACTTTTTAACAATATGCAGTGAACATGCCTGCTGTTCTCTCCAAAGGAGGACATTGTCTCTGTTTTCCAAGGTTGTAACCAAAACTACTCTTTGTTTTAAAAAAAGAGATGCCTATGATCTCTTTCCAAGGTTATTTGTGATACAAGCATCCTTCAAAAGATAGCCTTGAATAAAGGCAATCAATAACTCTTCTCATAAGTCATTGAGAAATATGAAAGACTCATGAAGAATTATCTCTCAAAAATATCCACCTTCAATTTTTTCACCCTACTGGTTTCTGATGAATTTCTCTGAGTATGCCATTTTGTTGGTGTCTCTGATTAATCTGGTGGACATTGGCTGTCACCAAATCCATTCAACTTGTCTTGAAGAATTTACTTAAGGTTATTATCAATGGAATTTCAAGCAGAAGAATGAGATTAATAATGTCCACCAAAGTCCCATACCTGACCTCCACAATGCCCATAAACCGACAAGGTCTACCATAGAAATCTAGGTGGATTTCTCAAGTTTTTGTGTTAACCTCTCTTCCTGCCTTAAGACATTAATCCAAGTATAGTAGGATGTGTTTATAATAGCAGGCTAGATTTTGGTTCCCAAGAGGAAAGTTTAAAGCCTTTCTGTTGTCCATAACAACCAAAGTGGAATGAGACTGATGAATGATTTCTAAGGCACAGATTGTACTAGTGAACATTTAAGCTAAAGTCAAGGACTTGGTTTTAACTACTTTTTCCAGTTGAATGGTCTCATGGTAGAGACCACTTCATGCAGTGTAAACATAAATGATAAGTCCTTTAACCCACTGCAAAGCTCCCCCAATGAACCAAAGGTAGGCTTATGTTAGATAGATCACAGTATAATGTTTGGATTTAAATAAATGAATCTAGTGCATATTTTTGGAGCAAATATCTGAAAACAACAGTTGATCTAATATAAGTTGTTTGTTTGTCATAAATTCATTGATGTTGTTAGAAGACATAAGACTCCTGGGTTATAGACAAGGGACAGTTTATTACTCACAGCAGTCTGAATAGCCAAAATAACAATGTTAGTGTTGGTTCCCTGAACCCCAATTCCAATGGGATGATGTGAAAAGGGCTAAAAAATACCTCACACAAACTGGATTATACTACAAAATCCTGATCATAGGGAACCCACATATTTTATAATATATAGTAAACATTCAGAAATTATCTTTATTTACTAGACTATAAACATGTCTGCCTTATGCCTCAGAGGAGGTAACAGTCTTATTTCTTGCAAAAACTGTTTAGAATATACATATCTTTGAAAGGATGGTGCAGTTAAGTGTCAATGTATAAACAGCTTGGAAGACATCATTACCTGTGACAACAAGAAAAAAGGTAAAAACAAATTGATCATTGACTTTTCTTGGATCTGTCAGAGAACTGAAGTCACAGGGAACAACTGTCATTCTGAAATCTGGAGAAAAGGGTGAATACAGAGAATCACATTCAAGGTAAATTTTTCTAGAGCAGACAGAATCTACTGAAGCTATAAACAGGATGACATAAACAGAAAATTTGATGAATTGCTGACATCAGAGGGGTGCCTGGGTGGCTCAGTCGGTTGAGTGTCGGACTTCAGCTCAGGTCATGATCTCACGGTTAGTGGGTTTGAGCCCTGCATCGTGCTCTGTGCTGACAGCTCAGAGCCTGGAGCCTGTCTTCGGTTTCTGTGTCTCCCTCTTTCTCTGACCCTCCTCTGCTCATGCTGTCTCTCTCTTCCTCAATAATAAATACACATTAAAAAATTATTTTAAAAAATTTAAAAAAAGAATTACTGCCAGCAGAATTACTCCCAGCAGACAAGGTTGGGAAGGATTGATTCCAGGGGGCATCACTCTGAGAAAGCAACCCATACTTTTATAGGTTTCACCCAAGGAAAAATACCGGGTTCTCATAGTAAAGAGATAAATTAAAACCTTCATGTTTCTGGCAAGAGAAGGGGGAAATAATACTAAGGCAAAGTAGACTTTATTAAAGACAAAGTAGACTTCAGGGCAAGAATTATCAGAGATAAAGAAAGATGTTCTATAAACATGAAGTTATTATGCGTCCAATAAGACAGAGCAATCCTTCTGTGTGTGTGCCTCAGAATGCTGCACCAACGTATATCTGGATATTCTCCATTGTTTAAAGGGAATCTTCCTTTCCTTGTGACCTCATGTGTGTCATTTGGGGTGACTTCTAGCGTCGTGAACCCATTGGCCTCTCACTGCTCTCTCAGCTTTGCTAAGGGAAGTAAGAATGATTTATTTGAATGGCAATTTTTTTTTTTTTAAAGTACTGGTGGGAATGTTTGTCGTCATTGTTATTAAATATGCCTTCTGCAAAGCAGTTGTATTTTGATTTGCTCCTGTTATGTGATAAATGACTTACTCTCTGGTATCTTGTAGCTGTACAGCCATGCAAGTGACCCCATCTCTTTATCTTCAGAGATAAAGTATTAGCAAATTAACAGTCCCATTTATCAAATCTCTATTTTTCTATTTAGTTCCGAATGGTTCTGAATGGTAGAGGGGAAGACAGTTTTCTGTTTACTTTAGCTTGAATTTTTTTGCAGTAATTCCTCATAAAATCAACATGCTCCACATGTTTCTACTTATTATATTTACTTTTATTTTTATGTGTTCCTTATTATTTTCTCATAATTGCATTTATCTGTAATTACATTTATCTTTATTTTACATGTTCCTTATAATTTTTGTACTGTGCACTGATTTTTTTTCAATAAACATTTATGCAGTGGTAAGCAAACTAAACAATAACATCTGGCTTTTGAGTTATGAGAGAGAAAAGGATAATCAAATAATCACAGCAAAATGTTTACAATTGTAATAAATATTGCAACAAAAAACAAGAGGGTGCTCTGATATCTTATACAAGAGACATCTTATGGAGATTAGGTGAGTGTGGGTCATGAATGCTTCTTTGATAAAGTGGCTTTTGACTTGAAATCCAAAGAATAAATAGGAGTTTATTATTATTTTTGAGGCAACATAAGGAACACAGACATAATTACTTCTTTTGAGTCAGACAATACTGTTTTCTTGATGTAGTCCAGAGACTAGCAAACCTTTTTGGTTTAAAGCTGGATAATAAACATTTTTAGCTTTGCAAGTATCTGGTTTCTGTTACAATTACTGAACTCTACACTGTAGCATGAAAGTAGTCATTGATGATATAAAGGAATGCTCAAGGTTCGTTCTAAAAACCTATTTTTAAAAAACAAATGATGGACTGATCCCTGGCCAGCTTAATAATATATTGCATTGTTTATTGCTACTAAAAATATCTTTATGTTAAATTCTTTTAAATAAGGAGTTTGCATCCTATTTTTAAATTGCTTTTTCATTTAATTGAAGAAGTGTACATGAGTAACTACTGAATTGCACTTGTTTGTTTAATACATTATATTACAAGCCTTTTAAAACTTTTTAAATCTATGTATCATTTTTATCTTCCAGATATATTATTCTCAAAAGCAAAATTGCATTCAATGCCTTTTTAACAGTTATTGATTACAAATGAGACATTGTCAAGAAAAGTGTTTTCCAAAATGTGTTCCTTGGACTACGGATCCTCTGAGATGATGCCCAAAGTAGCATCTTAAATAAGTTTAGAAATCACTGTATGTCATTGGTTCCCAAATTCCAAGCAGTAATATTTTATTATATGCAGATAAAAATGGGAAACATGAAGAATATGGAGTTGGTTTTGATAGACATAAATATATTTATATTAATACTTAAATTGAAATTGGAGCTTTCATATATTTCAAGGAAAAAATCATGTTCTTTAAGGAAATAATGGTAATGGCATATTATTTCATTATATTATTCTACAGAGTAAATACTTTAAAACTCACAAATAAACTTTAATTTCTGTTCGCTGTGCCCATCACCCATACCCATGACCCACTAAGGAATAGATAGATTCTTGGGGATTGGACTTGCATTTTCCAATACTTTTAATACACTGACATTGAACAAATCAAGACCTAAAATTTGAAATATTTTAGCTCAGATAGGTACTCTTTTATTAACTACTCTCTTTCTGACTGAATTCCTTTATAAATATGTTTGCTCTATTCTTCCAGTTTCAAGGATATACTCCTTATATCACTAGTTCTAGCCTTCCCTTAGAAAAGTTCTTGCAATGAGGTAACTATGGGTATCCCATATGTACTTGCTGATAAGAAAAAAGTAACCTATAAAGAGTCTATTACCTTTCTCATTTATGAAAGGAAAATATGCTAAAATATGTTTTTTGAGTGTTTTCTGACATGCTGTGCTACCATGCTAATGCGTTTGCTTTAAGAGTCTCTTATTCTTCATTATGTAACTGATTATCAGATTGTTCTTTGTGACATGTTAATGAAATCAGAGTCACTCAGAACAACAACAACAGAAATACTGATTCAAAAACATTGCTCTATTGTCTTTTATGAAATTGAACACTAGCATCTTGGACTCAAACAATAGATAAATAATAATCCAAATTGTTGTCCAAACCATCATTTGACCTACTTATATTGTCTGATGACCTATCCTTCCTTGCTCTTTTGCCAAAGATTTCATTTCAGTACAGCATTCTCATTCTCAGGAGTTTCTAACAATGTTCATCCACAAAGTGAGATGTAGAAAGAGTTAAGGGCAAATTTCTGGATACCTATGAACATTTTTCCCATGTTGAATCAATTGTTCTGACTCTCACAGTGATGAAGTGTGAGAAATGAATACATTGATTACTTAATGGGCTCTCAACTTTCAAATATTTTATTCAGGCAAGCAGTTTCATACTTTTAATTTTCTTATGTAGGGCAATCTCTTAATATTGAAATTCATTTATTCATAAATGGATTGTATTCCTTTCACAAAGCATGTGTATTTGGGTCCTAGTTACAAATTTTTTCCTAGCAAGATTTTGCTGGCAAAACTAAGCCAAGCTGAATCATGGATAACATAAATGAGTATAAGATCAGCAAGGGCAGAAGCAATCTTCATAATGGGCTGGAAGTTATAGCCCATGGGAGATGAGATGGCCAAAAAATGAGCTAAAGTTTAAAGCTGATACAAAGGTAGCCAGTGTGAGCCTAAAGGGCTTAGTGGATAATGTTCTCGTTAAATGATTGCTTTCAACTTTCTGGTTGACTGGAAGTAAAAGGAAAAGAAAAGCATATATAATTCAGGGTTTACCAAGTTGTTCAAACAAAAATTTTTACTTGATAACTAGGTTAAACTAAGTAAATTTGCATTTACTTTATCTAAGATAAAACAATATAACAACGTCTGAGAAAACCCTTTTTCTATTGAAATATCAAATATGAGTTAGAAAAATTTGATATTAGAATAAAAAGTTCTTGAGGCACCTGGGTGGCTCAGTTGGTAAAGCATCCAACTTCTGATTTCGGCGCAGGTCATGGTCTCATGGTTCCTACAATTGAGCACCACATCAGACTGCAATGACTTCATGGAACCTGCTTGGGATTCTCTCTCTCCCTGTCTCTCTGCCACTACCCCACTCATGCTTTCTCTCTCTTTCTCTCTCAAAATAAATAAATAAGCTTAAAAAAAGAAAAAAGTTTGTGGACATTTTCAATGGATTTTTACACTTATTGAAAACAATACATTTTCTTTAGTTAAATAGTAATCATTTGATTTACTTATAGACAACAATGGTCTTGGTATTATATTTTATATTCTATAAATTATGCTTTTTAATATCTTTTTTATTTTTTTAATGTTTTATTTATTTCTAGGAGAGAGAGAGAGAGACAGCGGAGGGGAGGGTCAGAGAGAGAGGGAGTCACAGACTTTGAAACAGGATCCAGGCTCTGAGCTGGCAGTCAGCACAGAGCCCGACGCGGGGCTCGAACCCACGAACCGCGAGATCATGACCTAAGCGAAAGTCGGACGTTTAACCGACTAAGCCACCCAGGCGTCCCTTTAATATCTTTTTTATAGTTTATTTATTTTTGAGACAGAGAGAGACAGAGCATGAGTGGGGGAGGGCCAGACAGAGAGGGAGACACAGAATCTGAAACAGGCTCCAGCCTGCACAGGGCCCGATGCGGGGCTTGTATCCCCAAACTGCGAGATCATGACTTGAGCTGAAGTCGGATGCTTAACCGACTGAGCCACCCAGGCGCTCTGCTTTTTAATATCTTAAAATATTCAGGAATCTAGAATCACTAGGAGTTTATTTTAATAATTTCAACCTGTTTTTGATAAAACTTTGGGGAAATAACTTTTTTAAACATACATTTAATTCAATTAAGTTGTCCATGATATCTTGTCTAATGGCAAGGATGTGCTACCATTTAAGAGGTACTGCCTAGGTAAGCCTACCAAAACCCCATCAATTCTTTGTGTTAATAAAAAACAAAATTTCATTGTGTACAGTCACTGATATTTTGAAATTACTATTATTGTAGCTAAAATTAGCCTTATCTGAATATTGTAGTGCCATATTATGCTGTTTGTACAATTTTTGTATCATCCATTAGAAATGACAAAGCTCTTATACCTCCTTTTCTCTCCAGTTTTGGCTTAATAAATGAAATGGTGAACCATGTAAGGAGGTAAAAACACTGTTGTCCACCCCCTATTTTCTTTAATCATCTCAGGATGTAAAATAAATGGAGAAATCTTGAAGACTAATTTTTCCTTTAACTTAAATCCACTAATGCATGCATATTTGTAAATCTGCCTTATCGATCTACTATATTGAAAAAGCCTCTATGGAAGAAAAGCTTTTGACATATTCATATTTGTATCCCCTATATCATTAGCGAATGGTACAGGATTAAAACTTTGCAAGATGGAGTTGAAAATTTATTCTCATGTGATAGCTTCATCATTGTCCACTGTCTTATTGGTTCAGCTGTGGAAGACCTAAAGTTTAAAAAGGCTCATCTTGGAGGTGCTTGATTGGCTCAGTCAGTAGAGCATGCAACTCTTGACTGCAGGGTTATGATTTCAAGCCCCACGCTGGGCATGAAGCCTACTTAAAGTTTTAAAAAAATTAAAAAGATTCATCTTGAACTGTGTTTTAAAATATTTTCCCCAGAACTGAATATACCATTTTAATACAATTTTATCAACTCAATCTATGATATCATTGAACCCTTCGATCTAGCTTTATTTTTTGACTATGTAATTTAGACTACATCATATATTTATGTAATAGTAAAGGGTCTCCTTGAGTTTTCAGTCACCCAACAGACAACTTTTGTGGGGAAGGCCCTTAGTTATTCTATAAGTGGTCAGGATATCATTCTGCATATTTTTTTGCAGGGTGTCGGGGAATCTGCAAATCCCTAGAAATTGAAGTTTTGGTTAAAACAGTGTTAGGTAGTCCAAAATTGATGACCTAGAGTGTAACACTACTAAGAATAACCTGTCAAAGAACGAAAAATATTACTGGGATGTGACAAGGAAATATCAACATGTACAAGAAAAATTCAAGACTCTACACTGATTCCAGTGTGCGATTCTGTAGAGGAAGAAAAGTCTTCTAGAAATAACTGAAATCATTATACATCTATTTGTTCAAATCCATCAGTGCTCAACACCAACAGTGAGCCCTATGGTAAATTATGGATTGTGGGTGATTTTGATGTGTCCATGTTGGTTTATCCTTGGGAAAAAAAATAAAAGTACCATTCTGGTGAGTGATGATGGTAATAAAAGGGGTTATACATATGTGGTGGCAGGGAGTATATGGGAAATCTCTATAACTCCTTCTTAATTGTTGTAAACCTAAAACTGCTCTATAAAATAAAGGCTTTAAAAATTTACTAAAAATCTTATAGTTAAAACTCAAAACTCTATTAAAATGCTTCCATAAAAGCTATATCTGATACATAAACTTCCTAATCAGAGTTTCCATAGATGTTAAGACAAATATATAGTGGAAATATTTATCTAAACTGATGTTTTTGTACCTTTTGATCTTTTTTTTAATACCTTTTAATCCTTAAGCAAATTAGGACAGGAATTTTTAAGGAAACAGATTTTTAAGAAGGACCTGTGATGAGGAAACACAATTAGCTTCTCCCAACTAAGAAAATTTCTCCGTAAATGTAGTAGACAAAGAAAACTGTTTCATTGAAAAACCATTAAACCAGGATGTGATGTGCATTGCAAGTATACCACTAAGAGACTGCAAAGACAGAAAGATATCTCACCGTTTTATATACCTTATGAGAGCAAACCCATTACACACATATTCTCAAGATGAACAATAACCAGTCTTCATGTAAAAGGACCTGACAGCACCATTTGTCACACAGATTCATCCTAGATTCACCTGGTAAAAGGGATTATGCTCTGTGTTACCTAATTGGCTTTGTACAGAGGAAAAACAAAGTTCTGGTATCTTTAAGACAGGAGATAGCTTTGCAATCTGGAACAAAGTGACCACTGAAGTTAGGTTTCTACTCAATCAGAGAAACTTGGAGATAGGGGTGTCATCTTCCTTAATGCTTACATTTCAGTGAGATGGTTCCTGAGCCTTCAAGAGAGGCATTCCTAGGCATTCCTTTTTGTCATAAAACAGACAAAAGTCCTATGTAGTTTCCAAGTGGTTTTACATACATTTCAACAAGAGAAGTATTTCCACTTACAACTTTCTAATTCTTCCTTAACTTCAACAGGGAGAATTAAGCCCCTTTTATTTTTTAATTTGTATTTTTCCTTACATCTAAAATAGAATATTGCATGAGATTACCTAAACTTACCAGCTTCCTTTTGAGTTGCTTGCAATTCTGTTCAAAAAGAAGAATAAATTCTACTGAATTACTAATAAAAGTATTTAAATTTCTTTCATTTCTACATAAGTGCATATTTAAATTTATATATGTTCTGAATACTACTCTAGATTGTCTCTAAGGCATTTACTTATCTATCCTACATTTTTTTTTTATAATACATAAAGACTATATTCTAGGATTTAAAGAAATGTCTTCTACTAAAATAAATTCATGAGGTGCTTGAGTGGCACAGTTAATTAAGCATCCAACTCTTGATCTGGGTTCAGGTCATGATCTCACAGTTCTGTGCCATCAGCACAAAGCCTGCTTGGGATTCTGTCTCCCCTTCTCTCTGCCCTTTCTCTACTTGTGCTCATTCCCTCTCTCTCTCTCTCTCTCTCTCTCTCTCAAAATAAATAAATAATCTAAAAAAATAAATAATGTAAATTCACAAGGATTATGTCACATGAGCTTTAGAAGACAGAACCCAAACAAAGGAAACAGCAATACTGACATGATGATATACCCACAAAAATTCCAGAGAAATTAACAACTATCTTAGCTAAATGATGGCACTCTTAGATATTTAAAAATATGACAATTCAGTTTCAGAATGGGCATGTTTTTATTTCCAAAATTATTTCCTCCAATAGTGTAAGGAGGAGTTATGTCAACATTGGCTTTCTGTATAAATTCTGTAAAGGATTATTTTATTGAAAACTTAAGTTTTTATAAAGCAAGTCATAAGAAATGACTGTAAGAGCTTTAATCATCCTGAAGCATGCCTGTCAAATGTCACTGTGTCCATTGAATAGTTTGTTTTGTCAAGGCAAGCTATAATTTCTAATCAGGGACTTTCATCATGGGCAAATATTTTTTATTCATGCCTTAAGTGTGTGCTGTGTTCATATTGAAAACCATCTAACAAAACCTTTCATATTTCAAAAAAGTTCTTGTTCCCAGAGCTACTCAGTATTTGTAATTTGTTATTCATGTAAAGAAATAGTAAATAATTAATAGAATAAATTCTAATATTTATGACCAATCACAATAAAACAATTTTTACAGTTTGGGAGATTTGGAGCATATGTAGTTCTCATTAGATTAGTTTTAAAACTTAGTGCTATAAGATGCATGGGTACTTTGAGGATGGAGAGCTCAATGTTCACCTCATCAGAAGCAATAAAAGAAAGTCCAGGAAAACCTCAACAGAGAATATGGAGTATTTTTACAGTTACAGGGTGATTCTTTCTGACAAAAGAGATTCACAAAGAGATTTTTATTCATCAAAAGAATGAAATCTTGGCATTTGCAGTTAAGTGGATGAGTCTAGAATGTATTATGCTAAGCAAAATAAGTCAGTCAAAGAAAGACATATACTATATGATTTTACTCATATGTGGAACAAAGAAACAAAACAGATGAATTAAGGGGGGGAAGAGAGGCAAATCAGGAAATAGACTCTTAGCTATGGACAACAAACTGAGGGTTTCTGGAGGAGAGGTGTGAAGGGGATGGGTTAAATGTGTGATCAGTATTAAGGAGGAAACTTGTTGTGATGAGTCCTAGGTGTTATATGGAAGTTATGAATCACTGAATTCTACTCCTGAAACCAATATTGCACTGCATGTTAAAACTAACTAAATTTTAAGTTAAAAAAAGAAAGAGAACAGGCCCCAAATGGAGCCATTTGTGCCAAAACTTGTCACCAAATGATGACTTAATGCCCAACCTAATTGCAGTTCCAGCCTCTCCCACAAGTCTAATCTTTACCAGTCAGTTTGTAATTTCCTGGTCAGGATTAGTGAAGTAACCCACCTGATAGACCCCTCATTTCCCCTTAAGAAAGGTGACCTTGCCTGAAATAATCTATTCTTTATCCTTTCTCCTTCTTTCCAATAAAGTGTTCCATTTTGTGAGGCTCCTCAGAGCTTCTTTTCTATCTGCGAGATGGGATGCTACCGGAATTATGAGTCTTTGACTAAAGACAGTATGATCTTTAAAATTTATTCAGTTGAATTTTGATATTTAATACACTACTTGAATGGCTGGTGTGAATGAACCCAAAACCACCTTTAGGCTTCTTTTTGGTTGGCCTAAATAAAAAGTAGGGATGTAATGGGCACTTCAAGGTAGCTCAGAAGTCCATATTGACTATCAAGCAAGGAGAAAATTCAGTGTTTGAATGAACAATAACAACTAAGTGCTAGTTCACAATGTTTCCAAAATAAAATAGACACAAAATAAACTTAAATGTTATTATATGATTAAATAGTTGTGACATCAAAAATCTAATATAAAGAAGAATGCCTGGGTGGCTCAGTCAGTTAAGAGTCCTAACTCTGGATATTGGGCCAGGTCATGATCTCATGGGTTCCTGAGTTTGAGCCCTGTGTTGGGCTCATTGTTGGCAGCATGGAGCCTGGTTGGGGTTCTCTCTCTCACTCTCACTCTTTCCTTCCCCTGCTCTCTCTCTCTCTCAAAGAAAATAAACAAACTTAAAAAAATCTAATATAATAGAAATTAAGTTCATTTTTTAAATGTTTTATTTATTTCTGAAAGAGAGAGAGAGAGACAGAGAGAGAGAACATGGTCAGAGAGAGGAGACACAGAATCTGAAACAGGCTCCAGGCTCTGAGCTGTCAGCATAGAGCCTGACATGGGGCTCGAACTCACGAACGGTGAGATCATGACCTGAGCCAAAGTCGGGCACTTAACCGACTGAGCCACCCAGGGACCCCAGAAATTAAGTTCTTTTAAACTTGGTTCAATTAATTAGCATTAGCACACTACTGATTCATTGAGCTCTTATTACTCCCCACCCTTCTTTTTCTTTTTCTTCCTTTTAGTGTGTGAATCATTTCCCAGGACAATATTTATTTTTCTACAAGTGTATTAGAGGGATGTAAGGGGACATTTCTCTTCTCTGTTTTACTTCTAAACTTTTAGTGTTTGATGCCTCTGATTTGATTTGTAGTGGCTTTTACATGACTACAGGTTACCTGGAACCGGAAGCTACATCATCACAGATTCCCCCATACTCAAGCCCATGAATTTACCTCGATTCATACTTTGAAATAATCACTCATTTTTTTCTGGCCTGTTAATTTGATTTTCTTTTTTGTATGATTATTACTTTCTATGTCAATGGTTTTCCTAATTTGCATTTTTATCAATACTTATTGAATGACAACAATTCATCTATTTCCTTATGAAGTAAGTAGGGTTAAATGATTTAAACAAGGAAGCCATTGAACTAAATTGGCTCTAATGCAGCAGTAGCCTGCATAAGCAAACCAAAATCTAAGTCTATAAATGCATCAAGATCATGAAATCAAACCTAAGAACAACAAATCACAGTACCCAACTCGGTTTTAAGCTATAGCCAATGAAAGAATTATCAAATGATAACTCAATTTACTTTCTAGCTGCCATTTTTGGTTCACAAGAGCCATTGTTCATCCACACAGGATTTTAACTTTGATAGAGTAATTGCCAAAGAAAATGATAAACAATTACAAAGATAGATCATTCTCAAATATTTTAATAATAGTGAAGTCCTCTTTTTCAACAGCCTGAAGGAAAAAGAAAAAGCATGAAAAAAGTTTTCTTAAAAAAGGAAAATATATATATATATATTCTAAGTAGCTATATTCAGTAAAGACCCATAAGCTAAGCAAACTGCATGCTATTGCAGTTAACTTCCAAATAACCACTTTGATTTGGATACCAATGAGGAAAATAATTTAGGCAAATTTTGTAAGTTCTTTTACAGAGAAAAAAAATAGGAAGATCCAAAAGCATGGATGCCAAATCAATGTCCTATACACTATATTAAACTATATCAAAAAGTGAATAAAATATTCAAGTATAAAACTCCTAGAAGTAAATGTAGGAGAAAAGAAATTTCAATTTATTTGAAATTGGCCATAGAAACATTTTTCTAGATGTGTCTCCTTTGGCAAGGGAAACAAAAGCAAAATTCAACTATTGGGACTACACAAAAATTAAAAGCTTTTGCAAAGCAAAGGAAACCATTAGGAAAGCAAAGAAGCAACCTACTAAATTGAAGAAATTTATTTTGTAAATGATATATCTGATATGGGGTTAAGTTCCAAAATATATAAAGAATTTACATGATCCAACACCAAAATCATCATCATCATCATCATCATCTCATAAAAAGTGGGCAGGGGACATGAATTGACATTTCTCAAAAGAAGACATACAGATGGCCAAAAGACACATGAAAAGATGCTCAGTATCACTCATCAAAGGGAAATGCAAATTGAAACCACAAAGAGCTATCAAAAGAACAAGAAATAACAAGTGTGGGTGAGGATGTGATAAAAAGGAATCCTCATAAACTGTGGGTTTATGGAATGGAAATTAATGCAGCCACTATAGAAAAAAATATGGAAGTTCCTCAAAAAATAAAAATAGAATTACCATATGATTTAGTAATTACTAGGTATTTACCTAAAGAAAATGAAAACACTAATCTAAAAAGATACATACACCCCTATGTTACTGCAGCATTATTTATAATATTTATAATATTTATAATAGCCAAGGTATGGAAGCAACTCAAGTGTCCTCTGATAGATGATAGAGGAATGGATAAAGAAAGGGTATATATATGTCTATACATATATATACACACACAATGGAATATTACTCAGCCGTAACAGAAATAAGATCTTGACATTTTCAACAACATGCATGGACCTAGAGGGTAAAATGCTAAATGAAATAAGTCAATTAGAGAAGAAAAATACCATATGATTTATTTATATGTGAAATTTAAGAAATGAAACAATTGGACAAAGAAAAAAAGAAAGAAAAAAACAAAAAACAGACTCAAATACAGAGAACAAACTGGTGGTTGCCAGAGGGGAGGTGAAAGAGAATGGGTGAAATAAAAAAAAGGAGCCATTGTATTCTACATCCAAAACTAATATAACACCGTATGCTAATTACATTTCAATAAAAAAAAGGAAACTGGCTCTACCAGTTCTTAGCAGAATGACATGGGATAAATTCTCTGATCTTCAGGTTCTTGTGATTCTGTAATATAGAAATTCTGTTATATGGAAATATTGCTACTGATAATTGGTATACAATAGATAAGCAAAATTTTTTCTTATTCTTCTCAATAGTATAATAAGCTGACAGCTATTCAAAGACATTAGGTTGTATATGTGATCTTTGTTAAACTTGGAACAGTGTTAAGTAAGCACTGATAGGCTTTGGTAGGGAGAGTTTAGTATCTAGGCAGTTGCATAAACAAGATGTAAAAATAAAAAAATTCAAGTACATGTATCTTTACAAATCCAACATTGTCCTTTATTATACCTTTATCTGTTTTTCTTATGTTTTTGTTTTTTTAACCAGTGTAGAGTTGTAGAAGAACAAGTTGGGGAATAGGGTAAGGTATGAGCAGATCATGGAAAGCAATGATGAAACAGATTCTAATAGTTAATGGTGTAGATATAAGGGTGGGGCAGAATGTCTTAATACGAAGCTTTTGTAATTGAGGAAATGGGTGATTTGATAACTGGGAATGTTGGGCCCAGGAAAAGCTTAATAGGAGATCTATACTTTCTCAAATATCTCTTCTCAACAGCTATTAGAATTGAGATTACAGTTCAGCAGAAGAAAAAAAAAAAAAAGAGGCTGTACTCAGCCAAAAACATGAAGCAGCTCATTTTCTTTTTCCAAAGGATTGTTTTAAAATATCTACCACATAGGGAAAATGAAACAATGAAACAATCTTTTGTCTTCAGAACAAAGGATCCAGTGCATGTGGATCCAGCCTAGGCTTCCAGGTTCTATTCTGTTACAGTATCTATTTATTTTTTTCAAACATGACCCTTACTTTTTAATGTTGTGCTTCTGAACAGATTGTTGGTTTCAATATAGCTGAGATGTTGTTAATCAATTTCTCCCACACTGAAAGTACTCAAATAAGCAGCTGTTAACTGATGGGCTGAGTAACTTCTATGTCAATCTAGAGCTTATTACATGTGACCTCTTTTGGGGCTGGAATACACTTGAATATGGGAAACATCAGACACTATTTCCTAAATATTCATAATTAATATGAAGAACACATGCACACACACACACACACGCATGCACACATACACTACACATTCCCAATTAGACATCATGATTCTATGACATAATTCCCATTTGATGCCAAGGGGAAACACTCTTCTTTCTCCTTTTTGGAGATTGGCTCAGTAAAGCACCTACGCTCCTCCAGAAACTGGGATATAGCCGGGCTGTATATTCCTTGATTACATTTCAGATAGATGCCTCCCAGGTCTTTGAAAAAAATATATATTTTGGGTTGTAAAATTGGCAAAAGGCTTTTTAAAAGATGTATATCTCAAAGGAATGGAAAAGAACTCAAAAGTTTTTCTAAAATAAATGCTCTAAGTAAAGGGATGTAGGAGCTTAAAGTCAGAACACTGTCTAAAATCCAATCAAGCTGGGGCACTCAGGTGGCTCAGTTGGTTAAGCGTTTGACTCTTGATTTCAGTTTGATATCTAAGTTCATGGTATCGAACCCCTTACTGGGTTTTGCACTGACAGTGTGGACCCTGCTTGGGATTCTCTCTCCATCTGTCTCTGCTCCTCCCTTGCCTGTGCTCTCTCTCCTTCTGTCTGTCTGTCTGTCTGTCTCTCTCTGTCTCTGTCTCTCAAAAGAAATGCTTATTAAAAATTTAAAAATAAAATTTAGTCACACTGAGGGGAATGTTAAGGTCATCTTGGTCAGTAGACATAAACCACTTATGAAAACCCAACAAGAGTCCATAAAACCATACAAGTTTGCAGGAAAATAAAAAAGAAGTTCATAAAAAGGATATTTAAATTTTCATTAGTTCTATGACCTAGTTATTATCAAGTGCATTTTGATTTCTTTCAAATTCAGAAAACTTGAAATGATACCTTCTAATACAATATAAATGTCTTATCACTAATTTGAAATTGATTATTTTTCACACTGTGAACAATTTAAATCTAAAAGGACCAAGTATGGTGTTTAATGTTGGACCTTACCCTATGGTATGATTGAAATTAATTAAAAAAATCAGACCTTTGTCTAATGAACTGTGAATAATGAAGTTTTATTAAAATCCCTAATTTGTTTAGGTACATGCATTGCCTAGTTACCCAATTATTCTGGCAAAATTACACATGAAGAAAGTTGAATTTGTTAAATTAAGAAGGTCATTGAAGTAATTAAGACTGGTGAAGCATATTATTAATACTTTACGGGGGAAGGTAGTAATGCAAAATGTACCTGTTCCCTCATGTTCCGACTTGTATTCCAAATGGAATTTATTTATTTGAGACCTCAGAAAATTGTGTGTGTGTGTGTGTGTGTGTGCGTGCATGTGTGTGTGTGTGTGTGTGTGTGTGTGTGTGTAAACATATTTATTAGGTCTTTTTTAAGAATACAACTAAGACATTAAACAAGAAAATAATTTGGGGATTATTCCATTTTATGAAGTGAAACAATGGGTTATTAACAATCAGAAATTAGCACAAAATAGAGATACGAGTGTGTGATAACTTGTATCGCACAAATCACCAAAAATAATTCAGTTAAGAATATTAAGCTTAGTCATCCCAATTTCCCTTTTTAATTAGCTAATATACTTGAGAGAAAGGGAAAAAGACATATAATGAATGTGGTAAGGTATTGCATATAGAAAAAAGGGCTGAAGAGTAGGAGATAAGAGAAATGAAGAAATAATACATGAGAACTTTATGTACAAATCACGAAATTCACTTCATTTTGAATCACAGGAATTTGAGTAAACATTTCTAGTAGTATAAACTATTAATAATTACCATATATCTCATAAAA
This sequence comes from Crocuta crocuta, assembly GCF_008692635.1. Taxonomy (NCBI): domain Eukaryota; kingdom Metazoa; phylum Chordata; class Mammalia; order Carnivora; family Hyaenidae; genus Crocuta; species Crocuta crocuta. The sequence continues at coordinate 254,639 of NW_027530980.1, forward strand.
ATAATGTTGATATGAATTTCTCAATTACTACATGTTTTGAAGTATATTTCTAGTTCAACTGAACTTAAACATTTATAAGTGAATGATAGACAATTTTTCTTCCACTACAAACATAGGAACAGGTGAATGGTAGAAACTAAGGTCTCATTTATCACTTTGCTCCCCTAAGCAGATTATGGATATTGATAGAGTTGTATTAGAGTCAGAGAAGTCATTTTACCCTGTTTCCCCAAGGTACACTCTCAGATAAACCAATGTTTTATAGAGGGTTTTCCCGTCATATGAAATATGTGAAAATGATTTTGTCTGTTAAATACAACCACACAGCTGAACAATTGAACCCACCAACCTAATTTCCTTATTTACCTCAAACTTGAAGCTGTGTTTTTAATAAACTTAAACTTAGTTGTCAAATTGGCCACCCACCTGTATAAATTAAGTATTTTCTGGCCCTATCTTTTAGTGTGTCAGGTAAGTAAGGGCACCAACTTTTCTTCTTCCTCTCTTTTTTTTTCTAAAGGAATTTCCTCTGTCTCTCTCTCATCTTTTTTCCAGTTTTATGCCCAACTCCATTATGAAGTCAATGGAATGATTTATTTTACATGTCTTTATTGACTCTGCTCTATATAAAAGTATGATAATCACTAAGGAAATAAACATGCATAAGACAAGATACTTATCATTGAGAACCCCTCAGACAAGTATGAGACAGTATGAGTGTGTATCTGAGTTTGAAGGTTATACAATTTTGAGGATGCTCTTTAAAGAGAAATGTCACAGGATACAAATAAAAAACCATGAACAGAAACTTCAAGGAGTCTATGGTGGTGAGGGGTTCTGGGTCTTAAGTTTTGTTTGTGTTGAGGTAAATCCACTACTGTTACTGACCATTATAATGATGATATATACAAAGTACTATGGGAATGCTGCTGGTCAGATTACTTTCTCATATAAGGTTACTGCCTTATTGTTAGAGAAAAGAATAGAAAGAAGTCTATTACTTCTGCCACCTGTGGGAGTCAACTGAGATTTGACTACAGTAAAATCTGAGCTAAAGCTGGCAAATGAGAAGCAGTTCACCAGTTACAATAAGTGAGAAGAAAAACATTTCAGAAAGCAAGAAACAAATGACAAAAAGAGATGAATGTGCACCTCTTTAAAAACTGCAATTATACACAGCATGACTGCATCACAAATGAATAAGAAAATAGGAAAAATATGTGAAGGCTGGACACTAGCTTGTTATCACTTAGAGAAGACCTTGGTTCATGTTTGCCATGCTAAGTACAACTGTTATATATTTTAAAGCAAGGAAATAGTTAACTAGGAAATTGTTGCTCTTTTTTTGTAAACATATCTAATTAAAATGATGTGCCATTCACCAGAGTTTTTGAGTAAAAACTTATATTTCATGCTGTGTGCTATACAAATAATTTATTGTTAATATACTTATCATGGAACATGGGAAAGAAAAACTACCATTAAACACTCATATTAGTTTACATATTAAATATAAAGGGTGTAGAGCACATTATTTGTTAAGTGACTAGATATCATTAAATCCCAATGAAAATATTTATATTGCCGTCCAATTTTTCCCCATTTATATGTACTTCCGTTTGCTCTGGAGAAAACTGCCAGGCTAATGACATTTAGAGTGATGACAGACTCATCTGTCAGCCTTCTCTGTTATTCTCTCCGGGCCTGGCAGACAAATACGTTTTCACATGCTATAAAAAATTAAGTACCAAAACAATATAAAAATAACTTTAAGGGTCTGATAAAATAGGCTAAAGCAAGGACATTGAAAGTTAATGCTTCCTTTCTGCCTAAACTTGCCTTATTCAATTTCACAGATTTTATAAAATGTAATAATTCTTAAAAACCTACAGAGGGCAAAAAGAGACAAGATCTTTTACAGGAAGATATAAATAATGTTCTAAATGTAATTGTGAATCATCTAGACTCCAAATATATTTGTCTTATCATTTAGGATAGTTCCTGCTGAAGGTAACCAAAATCCAACACAAAGTGGCTTAAATAATAAGTAGAGCTGTGACAAGTCCTGGTTCAGTCATGGGTTTAATGATTCCTTGTGTATAATCGTGTTATTAGTATTAATGGATTTAGTATTAATTTAATGGCTTCAGCAGTTCTGATTCCCCCACAGATGCCCTGAAAGAAAGCCCATTAGTTCCAGTGCTCCCAGCAAGAATGGCCACATAATTTTGTGTAGGCCCAGTATTTAATCAGTGCTGGCCCAGTGAAATACAACATACTTATTCATTTAAATCAACCCTGCCCTTTCTTCCCCGATAGGGGTGTAGTCAATGTTTTCAGGTTGCACTGATATATAGGAGGGAGGGGGATCCTTAAACAAAAAGTTGAACACTGTTCAAATAGGGCAAAAGGGAAATGAATCTTGGACAATTATGTTCACTGCAACTGCATGAAATGGAATGACATTGCTTTATCTCAAGTACTCATAATTTATCTCCTGAAATTTTTTGTGATGACTCTTAATTGCTCCTCTTTTTGTATTTATTTTGTCCACTAATTATCATCCATATCTACACTGTGCTTGTTAAACGACAAATCAGACTTACCTTCTCAAAGTTTTTCAGAATAACTTTGAACTTTAGCAAAAAGTATAAATGGAATGGGCATCCAAAGTTTTTCCATATTTCTTATGGCTTACTAGTATCTCCTGTTCTACCCTAAACTTCAGAATTAACATTGTAGGATTATAAACTATATGAATTTGTATACTTTTGTTTCAGTGTACTCGCATGTGTTTGCTATAATATCTGTGATCATTATTTCACGTTGCCCTGAACTTTTAGTTCTTCCCTATAATCCCAACTGGCTTAGATGCTTCCGTGTTCAAGAAGGCTTCCTGAATGCCAAAGGTTAAAGTGTCCTCTAGATATCTATACATCTGTACAGTATAGCTCATAGAATATTATTAGAAAAGGTCTATTTATGTGTTGTCATATGAGGAGCTCACTAGAAGAACCTGTTTATGACTATGAACATAGAACCCCACACACACCTGCAATTAATAAATATTTGCAAAATGAATCTACAGTATGTTATACTAACAGTGGCCTCATGTGGTGCCACATTGATCCTCATTTCCTATGTTCCAGTTTTACCTGATTTAATTTATGTCGTTAAAATATACTATTTCTTTTTTTTTTTTGGAATTAACTTTTCATTTTACTAAGTTCACTCTAAATCACTCTTAAGGTCCTAGCTTAAAAGTGTCATTGTTTGCCAGGCAGCTGTTTATAGCTCACATGTCCATGTTAAGCTAGCCTGTTATACATTCAGAGAGTAGCCTGATCTTTCTCTTATAATACCCAGATTGAGTGCATAAGGACTTATTTTATTTTCTTCTTCTTCAATGCTAAATAATATTTCATTGTATGTATAGACCACATTTTCTCTTCTGTTCATCTGTCTATAGACATTTAAGTTGCTTCCACATTTTAGCTATGGTAAATAATGCTGCAATGAACATGGGAATGCATATATCTCTTCAAAATACTGGTTTTATCTCTTTTAGATATATATCCCAAGGTAGGACTACTGGATTATAAGGTAGTTATATTTTTAATTTTTGAGGAAACTACGTGCTATTTTACGTACGCTAAACCCATTTACGTTCCTACCAACAGTTTAAAAAGGTTCCCTTTTCTCCAAGCCTTGCCAGTGCATATTATTTCTTATCTTTTTTTGAAGCTTATTTATTTTTTTAGCAATTTCTACACTAAGCATTGCAAATATCCACAGTGAGACACTTATTGGTGTATTCTTGTTTTCTTGGATTAATGTGAGTAGCAGTGAAGAAAGGATGATCTGATTGAGTGGCAGAGAATTAAAAAAAGTAGAAACTCCTAATGAGGTCTTAGTAGAAAGAGTTAGGAAGAGTTAGTAAATGAAAGATTTAGGAATACAGAGAAAAAAGTGTGTACAGCCAGGATATTGAAAGTTATGATTTCAGAGATACAAATATAGAACTACAATAACCAGTAGCCACAATATTACAAGTACATATTATTTATATAGTGAAAATACTAGTAATGCAGAGAAATCAGATCACATATCATATATATTTTTATCAACTATTTCATTATTTAGTCATTATTTAGACCATAAAATGTCATTTTTAAAGTGAATATGAGTAAGTAGCTTCATATGTTTTACTTCATAAGAAAGAAATAAAATCTTAAGTTGATATTCTTTAAACTAGACCTCACAGGAAAGTTGATTCCATTAGATTCTGGAAACAAATAAATTGATATTATGTCAAATAATTTTGGCAAGTGCTACACACTCTACCTCCCTCTTACATATTCACAAAGCTTAAAAAGACTAGAGGCCCTGATAAGTCCCACAGTATAGCAATCTCTTTAGTTTTCAACATATATATTACCAAAATGATCACAGGAATCCTCCTGCCAGACATTAATAACTCTTACCATGCTCTGAACCTTGTTTCTCAGAACAGTCTTTGAGAATAATTGTTTTACAATATACATATGTATGTATATATGTATGTGTGTGTGTATGTACACAGATATTCATATCTCAGGGAATTTATTGTGTCCAAGTAACAAGACTCAATTTCTATGTGTGGAAGCTATTCGTGAATATAACATGCCCATTCAGTTAGTCAGAATGAGCTCCCCAACCAGAAGGACAGATGGTCTTTAACCAAATTCCTGTGGGAATGAGTGGAAAGGTTCTTTCCTGGTGAGTTGGGTGGTCTGCTTCCCCAGTCAACATAAGAGCCTCTGTGTTGCTGCTGGGCTGGCATGAGTTTCTTGATTCATCCTAATCTGTGAAACATCAGGGTTATCCACAGTTTGAAATAGGTCCGGATTAAAAAAATGAGACGAAAGCTTGGCATTTCAATTTGCCAGACGTTGCTGCAAGTACAATACTGAGCCTTTTATTAAAAACTAAGTGGTCTCTGCTCTGTATGAAAGCATTAAATGTGGTTGTGAGTATCCCTTCAAAAGAGTTGATTAATTTCCTAAATCAGTGGGAAACAGTGGCAAGGAATGCAACCTTGATTGTCTACATCACATGGCCTGGCGTGAGAACACTCAGATGATCTGTACCATTGCTTTTTTATTTGTTTGATGTGGTTCCTGCATATGGGGATAACCTTTTTCCTTTGGAGAAAATAGTTGTCCTGCCCATTTTCACCACACTTCTGTGCTATGGCATGTCTCATGCAGGCATTTCCTTCTTTCCTTTGGAATGTCTCTTCTGCCTCTAGTTTATCCCACGCCTGCCTCCTCTTACAAAGATGTTTGTATTATTTGACATTCACATAAAGAGCTTCTTCTTCAAGCATCTCTGTCCCAGGTAGAGGGATTCCTTGGATAGGAGGCACAGATTCAGCTCCAAGTATCATCATTAATTACCATCCCTCCTGAATTGATCACATAGCCTGCCATTGGTAGAGTTACAATGCCCACTGCTGGTTTGTTGCTATTGGCCTCTGTCCGAACAGTCTGTGCTTCTGCCAAACTGGCTGCAGAGATGGTGGTCATGCCTTTGTAGACAGTGATGCCATCTGCATTAACTGGCTGATAGAAGACGGTCTGTCTTTCAACAGTCTGTGCTAGTTGCTGCTCCTGGACAGTGACGTGCTGCTGCGTTTGTTTCTGGCTGGTGCTGAAAGCCGCCTGCAGCTGCTGAATGATGATCTCCTGAGTGGGGTCCTGTTGGCTCTGCACCTCCAGCATTTGTCCTCTGCTTCTTCTCCAGTGCTGGATCTGTCTCTACAGATTCAACAAAATCTGCTACAAATTCCATGTCCCAGATACAGGTTATTTTGTGATAATGTGACCTTGTCTACAAGGAATAGTTTAGGCAATGGACAGCTGATGTTAGATTAACAGGCCAGTTACTAATGCTGACTTGTACCACTTGCACCATTAATGGATGCCCTGAGACCTGCTGCTGAATCTAACAATCTGCTTTGTTGACATACATACATATTGCTATTTGCTGCATTCTGTTCCATGGTCCAACTAAGTTAAAATTCCGTTCACAAAGAGCTTCACTCTGAAGGTCCCAGAAAACTGTGAAGAACACTGCAGAGTTCAAGGGAATTTGTGGCAAGACCCCTTTGTACATTGAACCTACCTGGACCTAATGGTGAAAGAGAAAGGGAGGGATGCATGTCCACCTGGCACTAGCATTCTGCAAAGGTCAAGACCTCCCAGCGTACTTGCTCCAGTGATGACATCCCTGCACAGGACTGGCCAATGCAGGCCTTGGACTGGAATGCCCAGAGGCACTCACTCATGGGCCAGGGACACCAACTTCTCTGCATAGCTCATTAGGCTCAGCTCAACCCTAACAGTTTATTCAACATGTATTCAGAGGCACACCCATCTGCACACAGGACTATATTACTTTCTGATGGAGACACAAAGATATTTAGGCAAAGATTATTCATAAAAACGATCATAAAAACACAGGAGTAAAAGTGAGAAAAGCACAGAAAAAGCCTATGAAAAGAAAAACTATGAGAAAAAAGAAAAGTAGAAAGAAAGTTCTAGGGATATTAGCAGAGTAATAACCCTACTGGAAATCAGAGAATAGAGCACAGAAAGAGTAATATTTAATTATGATTCTTAATGTGAAAAGGATTTTGATCAAACAAGTGGGGAAAATATGGAAAACAGATAGGGTATCTTCTAAAAAGTAGAAGAATAGTACAATTTGGCAATAATACAAGATATATATAAAGAAATTGAACTGAATTGTTGCTGTGTTCTCCCTCAAGCTTTGCTTTTTTCTTTCTACTTCTCTGTTGCTCTGTTTCTCTAGTGTAGATTTCTCATTGCAACCCTTCAAGTCAGCACATCCTAGGTATCTGACCTGTCACACTCATCCTTAGAGCTGACATCCACAGCCATGGCTTCATGAAACTTATGAAGGCTGATGACATCTATCCTAAACCAGTCTCCTAAACTCAGACCGTTTCACCAAATGCCTCCTAGATATCTCCCAGTTAATGCCCCACAATAACCCTAAAAGCATTATGTCCATCATTTCCTCACAAATCTATGTTGCCCTGAGTCCCCTAACTTAATCTATAGCAATAAAATGCTTGAGAAAAACAATAAAGAGGAATCCTTAGGCAACAATAATAATCATATGATGTCACATCTCTAGACAATTTAGAATATCCCTCAGAAATTTTCCACCCAGAGGAAATGAGAGAGAGTGATGGCTATCTACTCTAAAGATGGCTATACTGTCAATGGAATTTCCCTGAAATGTGCTTCTGCGAAGTAGAAGAAAAGAGCAGAATAGATTTTCAACTTTAAGGGGAGGCATGCAACACTGGTTGCATAATTTGCAGTGCTCAGTGAAAGATGAAGAGTGGGCTCCTTTATTTAAAAATTATTAGGAATTATCAAGTCAGCAACAGTGGAGCATTAAACTGAGTGTCAGTCTCTTCCAAGTTCCAGCCCCGGGAGACTGCCCAGCCCATACACCCTGAAGGCATTCGTGTGTGCAAGCCCTATAACCTGCTATAACTGGTGAGTTGTAAAGTACGTTGGGTTCACAGTAAAGGGCAATAAGGTTATATTAAAGATAGGAAAGTATTCATAGAAAAATTTTAAGGAAAAGTAAAAGAAAAATGTGAGCTGTAAAAAAGAAAAAATGTGACATCTAAATTGTCACTATTCTGTGCATCCTCTATTCAGTTCTACAATGTAATTGCCACGGAGATGGTGTGAAATATTTTGTCAATATTCACACCAATTAAGGACTTGTACATTTACTTTATTAAGTCACACCACCTTGCATTCATAACTTTCCTTACAAATATGTTTGACATTTATTCATGTATTTTGTGATCGAGAACTCTCATTGTGCCCATCCGTATTTGTCTTAAGCTACACATGCTTATTGTAAAGAATATATTCATGAGGCTTCTATGAAGCCTTGTTTTCAATCCTGACATCTTATCTGCAACTTCTTTCATGATAACCTCAGAAAAAAAAAGCTTATTATTTCTGTTCATATTCTATTCTGCTCTTATTTAATTCCTTCCATTATCCCTCAGTGGTACTAAGTCTTCTATTATTGATCACGCTATCTTTCAAGAAGTAGTGAAAGAATCTTCTGTTGTTTTATTCACTTTCAGTGCTACACATCTTCATTTCATCAACTGTGCTTTTTCAGTCAATGCATTTTACCCTTTCGGTTTCACTTCACTATTTACTCTTTTCAGTGTATGAAATATTTTCCCAGATTTAAGCAAATTAGGCATCGATGTAAAATGTATTTCTAGTAAGACATATATAAAAGAATTCTGGGAATATCTGGGATACATTTGTGCATCATTGTTGACATATATGCCCCCACTGGTCCAGTTTTGATCCCTCATCATTGGAGCCTATCAATCATTGTAAATTTTATGTGGCTTTTATAATGGGAGGACATTTCCCAGAGGCTAAAACAACTGAAAGTCTTGGGCAAATGGAAAAAAAAACTAATAAATAAATAAAGAAATTCAACAAAAGGCATGACAGAATGTGCCATTCTGTGTATTTTTCCAATTTGGATTTTCAATGCTCTGCCATACGGAAAAGATGAAAAATTCTATTACTAAAATTCTTATGGTAAAATGGTTTTTAAGCTCATCTTGTTTTTAGAAAACAAATAAGGTAAATTAAATATTCTGAATGATATTAGGGAGAGAAAGCATGATACATGCATTTTGTATGGTTGTTAGGTTATTATGTTTTTAATAAATAGTGCATATAATTCTTTTGATATATAATTTTAATGGCATGTATAGCAAATAAATGTTTTTGTAATTCTAACTTCTTTTGCACTGTTTGTTATTATGGTCATGTGCTACTTTCCTTTCCAATATTATTATTTTCAGTATCTCTTTTCTGTTTCATTTCAGAGTTAATAATGAGTAAAAACTTATTAGAGAACATGTTTCTAAAATTAAAAAAAACACAAATTATAAAATATCTTTACACACTTTTCATTTTTCATTAATTCTCATTAAGCAGCTAGTGTCCATCATCATATCTTGAATCCTGTATTTGGAGTGTTTAGTTCTAAATCCTGTGCACAGTAACATAGTCAGTTTCCCATATTTTATCAGCTCACCACATGAGTTCCAAATTCATATTTATTCTGTGAGATCTGAGAAATAAACCTGTAGAATTTTGTAGGAACTATATAAGCACAATCTAAATTATATTTTTTATAATATTATCAAATTGAATGTATTTGGATGTATTATGATGTTATTGTTTTTGCTTGTTATTACTCTGTGAGTGTGCAATAATCTCTAAAGTCTTATTTTTTTTCACCTTCTGTGACTCACATCTCATTAAGAAATGACCAGGGTCAGGGGCACCTGCGTATCTCAGTTGGTTAAGTGTCCGACTCCTGATTTCAGATCAGGCCATGATCTCCTGTTTCATGGGATCGAGGCCCATATTAGACTGCGCTGACAGCATGGAGTCTCTTGGGATTCTCTCCTTCCTTCTCTCTTAGATACTCACCTTCTTATACTCTTTCTCTATCTCTCTTTCTCTCAAAATAAACAAATAGACTTAAAACTGACCAATATCAGGCATATGATGTGTCACATTCCCTGCATAATCAAAATTTTACCACAGAAACTGGTTTCCTAAGTTCTAGTTTCCTCTTCTCCCAGACACTTGACTATGTGTACTTATGTTGGTGTTTGAGAGCATTTGTCCTAGTCATGGGGTAGGCACCTCAGTACAGAACAGCTTTAACTTATAATTATTCAAGAATACAGTCTTAGAAGGTAATTCACTGAAAAGTGGAAAGATCAACACATTTCTATTATATCGCTGTGATTTGTCACATGATGATCACATCTTAGTTGTCAAAATAAAAAAAAATATAAGAAAGTTCAAGAACAGAATGATGATCCCACTCAGAGATGAAGGCACATACTTACAAAAGGGAAGATAAATAGTAAGAGAAAGTTCCAACTGTAAAGTTTACGATGTGATTACAGGCATGATCAACATTAACTAAATTCATTATGTCAGTAGGGTAATGTGGCTTAGAATTATATATTTTACAGGTATAATATTAAATTATACCTACTAGGGGCTACATTAATTTAAGTCAAGTGAAATGAATTATGGAGTATCTTCTAAGCTAAAGCAGGGTATGTTATAAATCAATTTACCATTTGCTTATATCTTGATATCTGAATTACTGCATACTCTGCAGCTGGCTATTGATCTCAAGAGAACAAGTCTACAAGGATATGCATCAAATGAGACTGGACTGTAGGTCAGGCCTTTTCAATTCTGGAATGCACATGAATACTAGACCCAGTACTGCCTATAAATTTTAAGAGGTAAAAGAGAATTTTAGAATAAAAATTGAAGTCTGTATTGTGCCTTTCACTGCTAATGTCCCCTAATTCTGTGTGGTTCAATCTCTGATAATTGGTATTTTTTGTTGTGAATTATTCATCAACAACATGGAATTGTCTAGGCTTGCACAAATAATTTTGGCTAATAGGTCTGTTTATAGAATTTTACACATTGCAAATAGAGCATACACTTGGTATATTAAAAAGAAACCATGTACTAGAGAAAATATATTCAAAAGAAACATCATGTTTTAGACTATGTTTGCCATGTTTTCAGATCATAATGAATAAAATTTAAAATCAATGAGAAAGTGTTATAAATCCTCATATCTTGTAACTAAGAAACTACAAAGTGAAAGCTGAGTTAAAGAGGAAATGAGAAAATTTGAAAAATACTTAATACATAATTCCGATGGAATCCTCACATGCCAAAATATGTGAGCCAAAACTGAGCAAGCACTTGTAAGAAAATCTATAGCTAAAAATGCAATTCAAAAGTAAAATGTTTCTAATATACAGCCACTAGAATGGCAAAAGGTAAAAATACAGACAATTATAATTATCAGTAAGAATGTGAAACAATAAATATTCATATATTGCTGGTGACAAAGTAAATTAGTACAGTCAATTTGGAAAATTTTATACCTTGATGGTATCTTTTAAACTTGAACACTTGAGATGTGCCTGGATGGCTTAGTTGGTTAAAGCATCTGACTCTTGATTTCGGATCAGGTCATGATCTCACAGTTCATGGGCTTGAGCCTCGTATTGAGCTCTGTGCTGGGAGTGCAGAGCTTGTTTGGGGTTCTCTCTCTCTCTCTCTCTCTCTCTCCCCCCCTCTTTCTCTTTGCCTCTCCTCTGCTATTGTATGCATACTCCTTCTCTCTCTCAAATAAATAAATAATTAATTAATAAATAAATAGACTTAAAAAATAAAGCTGAATACTTGAATATTTTTTGACCTAATATTTGCACTCTTAAGTACATGCTTAATAGAAACATTTGCAACATTTATCAACCTTTAAGACACGTACTGGAATGTTCATGACAGCACTATTTTAATTGACCTCAAACTGGAAACTATGCAGATGCCCAACAATATTAGAGTGGAAATTAAATTATAGCATATCCATATAATGTAACACTTTCCAATAAGAAGAATGAATAATCTGGACTACATGCAATATGAATAGATCTCATAAGCGTTATGTTGAGTGAGAGAAGCAAGTCATAATATACACTATTTGGAAGAAATACTGTAGAATTCTATACAGAATGCTGCTTTAGAAGAGGGTAGAAACAAAGGAACTATAAGAGGGCTTTTGAGAGGTTATGATTGATTGAGGCTGCTAGTTTCACAATGAAGTCAGTTTATCAAAATTATGCTAGCTGCACTCTTAAACACACTCTTTAGTAGTTTGTATTACACTTCAATAAACAGTTTTAAAAGATGAATAAATGTTAAAAATACATAAATGCTCAATTCAAGACTTCAAAAAGAATAAGGAAACAAATTCAACATGTGAAGAATAAAAAAAGTTGGTTTTGAAAAAGAGCCAAGAGCAATGAATGAGCGCAAATTACAAAGCCTGGTTCAGGCTTGAGGATGGCTGAGAACAATGATTTGGATTCAATTAAGGCTAGTATCACCTTCGTTTCTTGCTGAATCATCCACAAGTAGTTCAAATTCAAACCTAATTTATTGTCACAGATGCAAGTGATTACATTTTCCTCCCTTCAAACAGAAGAAAAAATCAGAGAGAAAGAACTCCCAGAGGAAAGAAAAATACATATATATAATGCATAATAATATAATATAATTAATGTATTTTTCCATCTCATCTATTATGTTTCCTTAATTTAGGAGACATCATAAAAGCTGGTGACTCTACTGACTTTCCTGTTGTCTTTAATAATTCTCCATCTCAAGGAGCAGTAGCCCCACTTCCATATTAACGCTAACTCCTGGACACTTGCATGATCTATAGAATGTAGAATGGCTTAATAATTGGGAGAGGCCTTCATGTTCAGCTATTAGCAGCCAGGTAAGCTCTGGAATGTGGTATGCTGCAGTATCTGGGCCCAAGGAATAGATTAAAGTGTGCCATTCTGAGAAGTGACCTAGATATACCCCCTCTTTTTCATTTGCAACATTTCCTGCAACTACCATATGCTCTTATTGCATTTGGCAAGTTGAAACCTCCCTTCTCAAATCCAGTGCTCTGCTTGTACTTAATTAAATAGATAATAAGATTATAAAGCACATGATCAATGGCAGGCACAGAAGACCCAGGTAGAAGCAACCAAGCCATAAGGCTCCCATGCGGGTGTCCCCAGTTATAGTACAAATGAAGAGTGTCCTAACCCATACCAGTTGTAAGCCATCTGTCATGCAGCATCTGACACTGGATGCTACAGGGAGCCTTGACTCAGTGAGACCCAAGATTAAGTACTGATCTCACCTGGGGAAATTTACCAGTCGAGGTTAGCCCATGTCTAAGGTCCTAATCCTCATCCCTAATCCTGAACCCTCACTTGGGCTAGAGGTTAAAAAAAGTCCTCCCAAACTGTCTTTGAATTTTAAGTTGTACTCAAGCAGAGATCTTAGAGGCCTGACTGCCTTTTCAGAGGCCCTTTCCTAGACTTTTAGATCCTTCTGTGGGTTCCTTTCTGCCTTAAAACAAAACAAGAAGGAGATGTAGTTCTTGGCCTTTATTTTGGTCTTTCTCCTTTCTCACTTGTAACCTCTAGGCGATTGTAGCAACCCTGCCACAACTAGTCCAAAGTCCAGAGTATACTGACAAAATATTTGTCATGGTCTTGTGTGTGTATGTGTGTGCATGTGCACATGCATATACACACATGTAAGTTGGTAAGGAGATGGGGGGAAAAGGGTTGTCTGCTACTAGAAAAGTTGATAAGTAAAATGTGGAGGAGGCATATTGTATAATACACATAAGAGTCAGCATAAGCTGTCTAGAAGAATAGTAGCACACTTTACCCTGATACCTTAACCTTTCCTCAAAAAGGAGGACAAAGAAACTCTTTAGTTTTATTAGGCAGCGTTTAAAGAGAGAGTTGCTTCTTCGAACTTCATTGTCCTTATTTAGACAAGGTGAACTGTCATGTCTCCTGCTCTCTGGATGTTTTCTCATGGATACATATATGCATAATAGTTTTTTTTTTTTTAATCAGAATAGTGTGTATTGTTGGTCTTTGTCTCTACATCTGACTGGCAACCCATTCTGATCACCTGACAAAGGTTAACATAATCTTCTACTTTGTAACTTAACTGATCTAAAGTTTGGGCTGTTCACCAAACTTAAAAAAAAAAAAAAAGCAGCTGCCTTAAAAAATATTATGTTTATTCTCATTAGCCTGGCTTATGAAATGTATATCACTCACTGAACTATAAGCTAAACTAGTATAATGACTTACTTTGTCACATGTACAAATTTACCTGTGGAACACAGTACATTACTGGTTTCAATGTATTTTTTAAATGATGAATGCCTTTTACATTCTGGCCTAGTTCTATATCCCAGCTCTTCCTATGTATTCTCACTCATATATGACTTAATAATCATGAGTGGAACTTCATACCTGTCACTTGCTTTTATTTTATGAAAATGTTTTTCAAAGCTATAGATTAATAAGTTTTTAAAACTTAGAATTGTGGTAGGAATTACCTCAGGTTCCTTTCTATACTGGATACAGAGGAATATTATGCTGCCCTGTTCCCTGATGTTAGCATGTTTATATGACACTTTGGCCAAGAAATAGTGAGTGGACGTGACATATACCACCTGAATGGAAATATTTAATTGCTAATGATTGAGTATTCCATTCACTTTCTCTGTGGCACAGAACTAGAAAGTTCTATATTCTAGATATATGTCTACAGATGGTGGAATCTCTTTCAACCTGACTGAGTTTCCTCTTAAAAGAGTTTCTTCAGTGACCACTTAGATTTATAGAATTTACCTAAGTGTTAAATCACTGAGATTAGAGAGTTGTTTGTTGTTCAGAACATAGTCTGTTCTGACCAAAATAGAAACCTTTTCACTTCATTGTGTTTTATTATTCTGTCTCCCCACCCCACCCCCCCACCCCCGCCCCACAG
>NW_027530980.1:269308-273463 GCF_008692635.1 Crocuta crocuta
CCACAGGAATGAGTAGTATCTCCCTTAAAACTGAAAGGACCTGTATATTCATTTGCAGAGATCAAAGGAAAGAGCTAGCTAGTGGGATTGACAATTCTTGCTTGTAAAAGACCCACAAGTGAAAGAGTAGGTGGAGAAAGAAGGCGGAGGCCCTGGGATTTGGTATTATGGTTCCCACTCCCAATCCATTCCTTTTTGGTGGGTTCTGCCTATTCGGGCTTGTAGTAAGAGGCAAGAATTATAACTCACATACTATTCTTCCTCAATTGCTACTAGCCTATACCATTTATTAAAACTGTAGTAAAGGGAGTTTTATTTTCCTTAGGAGAATAGCTTCACTTAGTGGTAAAGTTAAAGATGGTTGTGAAACTAATTATTTAGTAAAATGTGGTTTAGTTAGGACTACTGTGACCATGCCTGTGAAATTAAGGTTAGGTAGCTACTAAAACTGGGACTCATTCAGGCATGAAGTTCCAGTGAAGTCCTGTTTTGCTACAACACAACATCTGAACTTGTTCAATATCTGCTCCAGACGCCTCCAGAGACTCCACTCTTTCTGCTTTCTTTGTTATTGCATAAGAACATCAAACTGCACCCTCTATTCTTTATTATTTCTGAATTTTCATGTTCTGCAGAATACATCATTCTGTATGCTGAATGAGTTATAACAAACTTTTTCATAGATACATATGTAAAAATTGGTTAAAAATGAATACAATTACATATGCTTTGGTGGCAAAATATTAAGCAAATCAATTAACATAAAAATACAGTTGAACTCTATTAGTGGGACTGCATAACAGATAGTTTTTTTTACTGATTTATGTTAATACTGATCATACAGTACTTATAAAATAGTGACACTTTATTGGTAAATAACCAAGTTTCAGGGTAAAAGTATGAGAACCAGTGGGACTGATGTGAAGTTTTTATAAGTTTACAGCTCGTGTTTCACTCGCTAACATTTATACTGGATATTTGGAACTTGATATTTTTCATCTATTTGTGTTCGTCACTTTATTTTCAATATGCCATTTATGGGGCATTCTGTCTTATATACATTTGTTGACACCAGATATGGAAAGGTTGCAAATAACATAGCTGAGCAGAATAAGTGAGAATAGGATAGGTCAGACTCACTGTGGCAAGAAATTGGATGTTACAATGGATCCAAATTTATTTTGGGAATTTGTTATAAACCACTAGATCAAAAACACCATGAAGTTGAGGAAATGGTCTGTGAAATAAAAAGAGCCTGTGATAAAGGGGAAGAGAACTGATGAAGGATTTTTAATTACCTAGCACATAAAGGAAAAATCTAAAAATTATGCTGTTCAGAACTATATAATACTGTCTTATAGTCAAGCATATTACTTCTATTACCTTTTTTACTCGAATTAAGATAAAACTTTTGTATCATCTCAATCTATACATATATTTTCAGATCATCTGTTTAGTTTTGCATTACTAAAAGTTGTGATTTTTATTTAGTTGGCATAGATATTCTACTTTTTTTTAATTTGGCTGCTCAATGATGATGAAAAGTAGAAAGATGATTAATAATGATTATACATCCATAAAATCAATTTGTCACATTCACAAAGTTTTTCACTGAATATAATCCAAATTAAAGTTGATTTTGCAGCTTTCTCTTAGTTAAAAAATAATCCTTTGATTATGATTGAAAGGCAGATCTAAAACAGACCAGAAATCTGTTAATTGGTTATTAGGAAAATCAGATTCAAAATAAATTATATTAATATGTGTTGTTCAAAAAAAGAACCATGAGGGCTCAGCACATTTAGAGTAGAAAAAGCACTAAAAGTCTACCTAGATATATTTTGGGATATATCTGTGTTGTTGAGTGTTGAAAGAAAAAGCAAGGTGATGAAATGTCAAAAACTCAAAACTAAATTTACACAAAAGCTCCACCTAAATGGCCAAATGAATTTGAACATAATATAATATTATCACAACTATGCCCTTTAACTCAATTTATTGCTACCACTTTGTCTTTAGAGGAAAAAAGAAAGAAAGAAAATGAAGAGTTAGGCTAAGTGTTTGCAACCAACTAGAATTTCATCAGTCTGGATTCTAAGTGCTAATTGGTATAACTTCTTAGGTAGGCACCTCTTATTATATACCAAAACCTCTTATGAGGAAGCTAGATTTTTTTTTCCTCAGGCCAGTGGAATCTGATGGGTTTCTATAGGAGAATCCTAATCAGCATAAAAGATCCATTATTTTTACTAATCACTGTTATTCTTCAATCATAATTTAATGTACATTTAATAAATGTGTCTTTTTGTAAAGGGATAAAAGACATTTTTAGTGCTTTAGGTTATAAAATAATAGTTTGTAGGCAGATTCAAGCATGATGACTTTCTCATCTTCTACAAGCATGACAACCCAGGTTCTAAAACATACTTATTTTACTTTACCACTAAATATTATAAAAGGCTACAGTGTTCTTCTGTATTCATTGCTGTATACTTGAACTTTAGTGTTACCACAAGATAAAAAATCGTGAAAACTTACTCTAGATGTGACTTCCTCTGATAAAATTTAGAGTAGTACATTGATTAAAACTAAGTTTCTGAAAGTTGCCAGCCAGAGTTCATAGCCCACTGCTGGCATTTGATAGCTATAGCCCCTTGGGCAAGTTTCTTATTCTCTTGGTGTTTCAGTTTCCTCATCTGGAAAATGAAGAAAACAATTAACTTACTTATGTTACAGGATTATTGAAAAAGTTAAATGAAATAATAATATAAAATGCTTATTAGAACAATATCAGGCATGTGCAACTTGTGTATGAAAGTGAGATTTCATTATCTTTGTGCTATTATTTTACTTTTGAATGTTAGAGATAAATGGTTCCATATAAGAATACATATTGTTTCAGTGACAAATTTGAAATGATCTTAGAGTTGGATGTCAAATACTATAATTGGTTCTCTCTTGGGTCCATAGACTTCACTGTTCCTAGGTATATAAATTCATTTCCAGGGACTTAGTAGGAAATAAGTATAACCCAGCCACTACTTTAACATTTCATGTTATTTTGGCTAGTCTAATTGGAAGTGGATAGAAAAATTTTCTCCTTGATACAAAATTGAGCTAGATGTTTTAAAACATAGAACTATTCTCTACTTTTATATCAGAATTTAGGTAATAATTTTTTTCTCTGTTTAATATATAGACTATTTCTTTTTCTCATTTAGAAAATTAACTTTGCTAGAAGTAATGGTAATACTTAATTCACTTGAACACACATCATGAAATAGTGAAGGCGTTTTTCAAGCGGTTTTCTTTATTATAATCCAGATAAGTATATTAAAGCCAAACTGATTGTACATGGTATAATGTTTATAAAGTCACAAATAAGTTAAAGCAGAGATCAATAGTCATAGAAATTTTCAATATTATACTTTCTTCCTGGACATTCCTTACACCATATGGGTTAAGAAATCCATATCAAGCTGTACTCAAAGTTTGTGGATTTTAGAGTGTTCTTTGAAATCCTTTAATTATAATAACTTCCAAAGTTGTCCCCTAGAACTCTCACCCTACTGGGAATCAAGCTTTCTCTTGTCATCCAAGTCTATTTGGGAGGATGGGATTTGGAGGTAATCTTAAGAACCAAATTGTTACTGACAACATTATCTTTTTGTATTGGAGTGTTTCTGATCCAAATCCGTCCTGTGAGCTCTTGGCACTATAAATTCTTCTTTATCCACAAGATGTGAAAAATCTGAGTTGACTAGACATCTTGGGATCTATGACAAATCCCAAAATTACTAAATATATGTTTCAGGTTTGTTTGGGAGTAGTTGTGAAAAAGACTTAAATAAACCATTAGTTTCAAGTCCTGATTTACTAACAGAGGAAAAATATACATGTAAATCAAACCTAATTTAAGTCATTACAATAATTTTTGTCTCAATATTGTGATCTTCTTTGAATCAATATTATGGCAAAAGCACATTTTTTTCTACAAGTTCAGATAATATGTTAGATACAGTCTACTTATATTTTCTCATATATATACATATGTATACATATGTATA
Organism: Crocuta crocuta; assembly: GCF_008692635.1. Taxonomy (NCBI): domain Eukaryota; kingdom Metazoa; phylum Chordata; class Mammalia; order Carnivora; family Hyaenidae; genus Crocuta; species Crocuta crocuta. The sequence goes on from NW_027530980.1 coordinate 273,376, forward strand.
CATATATGTATACATATATATGTATATATATGTCCAAGTCTATTATATAGATGTATATACGTATACATATATACGTGTATATATATAT
>NW_027530980.1:273626-325761 GCF_008692635.1 Crocuta crocuta
TATATATATATATATATATAAGATATCTATTTCTTAGTTAGTCATAAGTGCCTGGAATTTTCTGTTGAATATTACATGTAAGAATTACAAAAATATCAGCACTTAACAGAAAACCATTTATGACCCTGAGTCACAGGTTTAGTTGGTTATGTCACTGTGGACAACTAAGAGAATCATAAATAGGCTTTTGTTGGGCTGTAGATACAATACTAAGAGAAAAGCAACAATTTGGATCTTTTGTTTTAAGCTTGAAAAGTCATGGAGTTGAGAGGCTGTTAAATTCAAAAAAATTAAATTATAATTTAGAAAGTAACTGCACATAATTAAGTATACAAAATTACATCAGAGAATAGAGGTAATTAGTTAGATTTTTCACTGTAAACCCCAAAGGTAATTTTCATCTGGGTTGGAAAAATATTTGAGGCAATATTTTATTTCTCAAAAATAATGCCTTTATTTTCATATTTCACTTAAACATCATTAAAATACTTACAAACATATAACCATATCTTTCACAAATTACTACATTTTATGTACTATTAAGTCAAATTATTTACAGTCACATGAAGTAACTCAAAAATTTTCAGGAAAATTTTGAAAAATGAAACAGTATTTTGGATATAAAAATTAACTTTTTGTGATTTGAAAATCTCTTCTGTTAAAACAATTATAATCTCTTCTATATATTTCTGTTTCAAAATGCTTAATTAAGTACTTAAATTGTATGTCAAATGTTTAATTATTATCATAATAACAAATACCAGAGGGAAACAAACAAAATCCACGTGCAAAAATCTATACTTTTATTGGCTTAATAGCACTGTCTTCTTATGAAAGAGAAATAAATATTCAAGTTACTGATTATTTTGTTAACAGGATAAACAATCTGCATTAAGAGTGTTTCTTTACAAATACAGAAAACAAAACCATAGTAGAATATTCATACACTTTCTAGTTGCTAATAATCCAATCTTTTTTCTCTTTTTGAGAAAATTGCAGTTCTTGCCATAAACATGACATTATTTGCCTTCACTTGACTGAATTATGATTTTGACTACATTTTACAAGAGACATAGGAGGAAGAAAAAAATTAGACCAGATAAAACATTAGGATGGGGAAAACTAACTCCAAAAGGCAACTTTTTTCATGATTTTGTAATCGTAAAACGTAATCTGAAGTAATATGTGCATATTTCCCTGGGAATTATTTTATATTCATAGCTATCTTATGCTTGAAGTTATTTCCTCTTTTTAATGTGAACAAAGAATTTGATCCTTGGCAAACATCTCATGAGGATATGAACTCAAATATTTCATTTAAATATAATTTTTTAATTTAAACACATTAATAAAACCGAGAAAAACACTGAAAAATCAGAAAATGAATTTAAAGATAGTAAGTTTCTTTATTATGGTTTTTTCCACTGTTCTGTCACAGTAGAATTTAACTTCTTAATGAGACAATTAAAGACAATGAATTATTTGTGTGCATCAAGTAATTAGAGACTTTAGCTCCTCTAGTGTTAAATCATTTTCTTTCTTCTTAAGAAGTTTAAATACCTGTTAATAACTATTATTCAACTAAAAAATTTTGGTTTAGAAGTCAACTAAATATTTCAGGAAGCATCACAAGACATGACAAAGACTAATTTTAGATGAAGGTCTTCTCTCTGATTCCAGTCCTTATTTTGGACATTAAATAATAAGATATTTGAAGTACCTACCCAACTGCACTCAATAAAAAGCTATTATTGTATTATTAAAAATTATTATGCAATGTTTCATCCATAGAATAAAGGTAAGTAACATAGTTATTGTTCATCATAGAGAAACACTCACATACACAACATTCAAACTCAAAATGCAGCTTGCACAGCCTCCTGCCCTTTGACCACCCAGAAGAAACCACAATCCCGGATCTTACACAGATCATTCTCTTACTCTATGTACATTTACATGCACATGAATCACAGCTATAGGGACTTCTAATAGGAAAAACTGTTGCTTACTTTTAGCTGAATTCCTAATATGGCTCTCATGCTATATGTATTTTTAGGGATTTACTTATTTAATTGAGTACTGTATTGTTAGGATTAACTCATTTCTTTGAACGTCATGTAATCTTTAATCCTAAAGTACAGCAACCATGTAAGTAACACATTTATTTACCTGACTTTTTTTCTTAAATATTTTAACTTTTTTATTAGTTTAATCTACATACAACATTTACCATATTTAGTGTAAACTTCTGGAAGTTTTGAAAAGCACTCAGAGTTATGTGGCCAGCACCACAGTCAAGATATAAAACAGTTCCATTATTCCAAATCTTCTCCCATGCCATGTTGTAGTCAACCTCTAACTACCAGCCTCTGGCAACACCGATGTTTCCTGTTACTGTAGTTTTTCATTTTCCACGATGTCGTACCAATGGAGTCATATTGTATTTAGACATTGGAAACTGAATATTTCCAAATAGCACATTTGTGATTCATCCATGATTTTGTATGCTTAATGAGTTTTTTCTCTTTAATTTATAGATATTCTATTAGTGTATTTATTGGCTCACCAGATGAATGACATTTGGATTGTTACCAGTTTTAAGTGATTGATTGCACATAAATCCACTATGCATATTCACTTAGTAGGTTTTATGTGAACATGTTTGCATGTCTTTGAGTGAGTATCTAAAAGTGAGATTCCTAGAACATATGGTAAGTGTATGTTTAAGCTTATAGGAAATTGCCAAACTGGCTGTACAATTTTGCATTGCCACCAGCTACTTATAACCATTGAATTTGTTTTGCAACCTACCTATCCTGGCCATACTGTGGGGATGTTTTTCTAATTTTGGTTGTTGTCATTTTATTTTGTTTTTTCCATTACAGTAGGTATAGATTGACTCATTATTGTGTTTTAAATTTGCATTTCCCTTCTGACTAATAAAATTGAGAATCTTTTTTGACACTTTCCAATTTTTAAATTCATATCTGATGTATAGCAGGGACTCAAAGACATTCTGAAAAAAAAAACATTATTCTAACAACATTTTGGAAAATTTTCTCAACATTCCCTATCATAAAAAAAAAAAAAGTTCAGTTCTCTTCTCTCCAAAAAAATTTAAGGATACCAAGAAGAAAGCCGTTACTGTAGTTAGTGTTCTAAAACTAAATCTTTCCCTAAGAATTAGTCTAATGATGATCTAAATAGACTATCTAAATAGATAAGCTATTTAGCAAGTTAAGTCCAGAAATTAATATGTATGGAAGAAATGCTTCATTCATAGATTAGAGAAAAATACTCCAAATAGTCGAGAAATGGAAGTCTCTGAAAATAAATCTGAAACTCAGCATACATCTTTTTTTTTTCCCCTTAGGTACCTCTTGTGTTTTTTATTTTATTAGCCTTTTGTAACAAGACTTTCAACAAGACTATTTTGGAATCTTGAAGGCTTTTGGAAGCTTCTGCATACAAAGTCAAATAGGCATCATGCTCTGTTTAAGTAATCTGGGAACCCTTACTCTCAAATGTACCTCTTAAATAAGTTTCTTGTCTAATTGGAACATTTCTTACAATGACCACTATATTTCTGTTATTATTTTTTTAACTTTTTAAAATGTTTGTCCATTTTTGGGAGACAGTACAGAGCATGAGCAGGACAGAGACAGAAAGTGAGACAGTATCTGAAGCAGGATCAAACTCACTGTCAGCACAGAGGGGCTCAAACTCACTGACTGCGAGATCATGACCTGAGCCAAAGGCAGACGTTCAACTGACTGAGCCACCCAGGTGCCCCAATTCTAGGTTATGTTTAATATTTTTTTTCATCTTGCTAGATGTCTGCCAACTTCTGGGGACTATAGTTATTAGACATAAAATAAACAAGTGTACAGGAAGGTAGCCGACTTGACTCTTTAGAATTTAAAGATCTCATTAGCTAAGACTTTGTATTTCTCAGAGCCCAACACATACCTGAAAGGGATGTGCTGAAGATTCAGGGATTGTCCATGTTTTACAGTGTTCCATGGGGCATAGATTTCTTGAGGTTGCCGGATGACCTATGCCAATGTAACAGTGTCATAAACAACTTATCCTTACCATGGGAGAATTCTTGAGGTGGTGAGTGCTCCAGAAGCTTTTAAATGTTCAACCCATGCCCTCCATTTTTTGCAGTTTTTTGGCTTCCAAGACCCCACTACCAATAGCCTTTATTTACACAAAAAAGATAAACGTTCAACTTAATATATTAGCAGTACTGTGTCCTGAGCATAAGAAGGCCTTGTACACACCACCGCCAATTCCCAGGGAAGCTCACTGAGGTTTACCACCTGGGTAATTGTTGCATGAAAGGCTAGGTGTGTGGCTCTGAGCAAACCCTTCTGCTAGCTTAGGATGACCCACCTTGCAAAGGAAAACCATTTGAATAGGGGACCTAAACACAAAACAGCACAGCTTAGACAGAGAGGAGCTTACCCACAGTCCCTGGAAACTTCAAGAAAGTAAATTCAAAGATTTGCAAGTACCATGCTTATGTTTCTCATTTTCCTCCGTATGCTGCTGGATGTTTGCTTTGGAACTTGTTGTTGCCATCAAATCTATTAAATAACAAATTTTAACCAAGTAAATTTGAGGATCTAATTGGCTTTATTAAATGGTTCATGAATGGGATAGCAAGCACCCCACCTAGCAAGTAGAGAGGCACTCCCATTAGCATAGTTATTCAAAACCAACCAATTATTCCTGTTGAACTAGGCTGGCTATGGAGATTCTGTAAATTGAAAAATTGTTTGTTTAGGTCATATATCTATGGGAATTTTAGTTTCTATCATTAATCACCATTTTGTAACCATAGCTACTTCTAATAATTTCAAGGTATTTGTGCTTTGGAACATAAAATAATGCCCTATAGACAAATTGCATTAGAATAATAGTTAAATGCTACAAGTTCTTCTAGTGCATGTTTGACCTATATTTAGCCCAGCAGAGCTAATCAGGTAGAAACTTAATCAGTGAATCTAATCAGCAAAAAACTAGGACTGTACTTACAGACACTAGACCCTTTTTACCAGAAAAAATGAAGTAGTATTTTTTAAGTGGTTACAGTTAAAAAAAATTGTCTTATCAGTTTCTCATTTAGTATCGGTCCTGTCCTCTAGAGAGTTCAACATTCATTGGAACAAATTCAGTTTTATGCATACATTTAAAAAGCAAATACATCAAGCTACTTCGTCTTGCATTAAGACATGCCAACTATATACAATCAATCTGATAGGTTTAGAGAAAAAATATAATTGTAGAAATAAAGTACTATTTGAATCAATTTTCTCTTGAAATACATACCTCCTTGGCTGCAATGCATTGCATAAATTAATTGATGTAACTGAATCACAAAAGAACAGTTTTGCTTCATTTCCCCTCAATTTAATTTAGCTCTAGTAAAAAAAATAAAACTCTCTTGATAATAAATGATGAATGCTTTCAAAGTGTATAGATAGATCAGTATTTAACAATGTAGAAAACTGATTGTTTTTAAATAAAAGAATACCAGAGTTTCACCCTTCACATTAGTAAGAAAATCATGTGTGCATGAACATGCTTAAATGCAAAGATTGGCCATTATTATAAATACAGGATCACTATCTTTCCTTCCATATTTATCATGGTTACCAAAATTTGTATGCAGCCACAGTTGTTGTTAACTCATAAGACAATGAATCTTAGATAGTGAATGGGCTCAACGAAAGAAAGAAAAAAAGACAATAGAGTGAATATAGCAATTCCTGAACCAGAACAGTTTTTCCTAGGATTGTATCACTTCATGTTGACTAGCGTTTAGTTTGTTTTGTCATTTTATCTTCTAAGGGTAGGTCCTACATTACAAAATTGAGATTTAAAAATGGAGTTTTATTATCCACTTCAGTGTTTGACACATGACTGGTAACATAATATAGATTATTTATTGAAACCAGTGGTAACACCTATCAGCTCTCAAAGTATATAAATGGAGAAGGCTTTTAAGCAGCAGAGATACAATGAATACCTGGTAGCTGAATTTTGGTAAACTGACAAGTACTCTTGTGGGTGTCAATATATGACAAAGTCCTTCCTGCCAATTGCATCTTTAAAGCATAAATCTTCTGACACATCTTGTCAAAAGGTTTCTCTAGTATTTAGTTTGGAGCTATGTCCACAGACACTACATCCTTGGGACTAAACTACCATCTTATATATTATATACTAGTATATGTCTCAATAGAATCTTACAAGAAATGATAATTTTCACCATTTTTAATCACCTCAATTGTAGTTATTTACTTGCTTACACATAATACTGAAGGACAAATCTAAGAGTTGTTTCCTGGTACATCTGATTACAAAACTCTTTAGCTTCTGTGCTATGCTACATTATTTCATGTTAGCCCGACTTCTTCAAATATAATGATGGAAGAGGGAAAATTCTGCACAATTTATAGCATGAGGTTGCCTACCATGTTGGTTAATATCACAAATCCTGGAGCCACAGAGCCTAGGTAGATGAGGGATCTCCAGAGAAACAGAACCAATAGGAGGTTCTATCTATCTGTCTGTCTGTCTATCTATCTATGTATCTATCTGTCTATCTATCTATCTATCTATCTATCTATCTATCATCCACCTATCTATCATCTACCTATCTGTCTGTCTGTCTATCTATCTGTCTGTCCATCTATCTATCTATCTATCTATGTATCTATCTGTCTGTCTGTCTGTCTATCTATCTGTCTGTCTGTCTATCTATCTATCTGTCTATCTATCTATCTATCATCTACCTATCTATCTATCTATCATCTATCTATCTGTCTGTCTGTCTATCTATCTGTCTATCTATCTATCTATCTATCATCTATCTATCATCTATCTATCTATCTATCTATCTATCTATCTATCTATCTATCAATCATCTACCTATCTGTCTGTCTGTCTATCTATCTGTCTGTCTATCTATCTATCTGTCTATCTATCTATCATCTACCTATCTATCTATCATCTATCTAGCTGTCTGTCTGTCTATCTGTCTGTCTATCTATCTATCTATCTATCTATCTATCTATGTATCTATCTGTCTGTCTATCTATCTGTCTATCTATCTATCTATCTATCTATCTATCTATCATCCACCTATCTATCATCTACCTATCTGTCTGTCTGTCTATCTATCTGTCTGTCCATCTATCTATCTATCTATCTATGTATCTATCTGTCTGTCTGTCTGTCTATCTATCTGTCTGTCTGTCTATCTATCTGTCTGTCTATCTATCTGTCTATCTATCTATCTATCATCCACCTATCTATCTATCATCTATCTATCTGTCTGTCTGTCTATCTGTCTATCTATCTATCTATCTATCATCTCTCTATCATCTATCCATCTATCTATCTATCTATCTATCTATCTATCTATCTATCTATCTATCTATCTATCTATCTATCTATCTATCTATCTATCTATCTATCTATCTATCTATCTATCTATCTATCTATCTATCTATCTATCTATCTATCTATCTATGTATCTATCTGTCTGTCTATCTATCTATCTGTCTATCTATCTATCTATCATCTACCTATCTATCTATCTATCATCTATCTATCTGTCTGTCTGTCTATCTATCTGTCTGTCTATCTATCTATCTGTCTATCTATCTATCATCTACCTATCTATCTATCATCTATCTAGCTGTCTGTCTGTCTATCTGTCTGTCTATCTATCTATCTATCTATCTATCTATCTATGTATCTATCTGTCTGTCTATCTATCTGTCTATCTATCTATCTATCTATCTATCTATCTATCTATCTATCTATGTATCTATCTGTCTGTCTGTCTATCTATCTGTCTATCTATCTATCTATCTATCTATCTATCTATCTATCTATCATCTATCTATTATAAGGATTGGCACATGAATACGGAGGCTGAGAAGTACCACAATATACCATTTACAACCTGGAAACCCAGGAAAGCTGGTAGTGTAGTTCCAGTCTGAGTTCCAAAGCCTGGGGACCAGGAGAACAAATAGGGTAAATTACAATGTTTCCAAAGACCTGAGAACCAGGAGTGTGAGTCCCAGTCCAAGGGCAGGAGGAGACTGACTTCTGAGCTAAGCAGTCAGGCAAAGAGACGATTTTCCCTCCCTACACCATACCCAAGTTAAATGAAAACATGTCCACCCCAAAGCTGTGCGTGAGGTTTTACAGCAACATTATTTATAATAATTAAAAGGTGGAAACCACTTAAATGTCCATCAATAAATGGATGAATAACCAAAAGTGGTAAATAGACACAACACAATATTATTTAGTCATAAAAAAGAATGAAATACTGAGATAGACTACAACATAGATGGACCTTGAAATATGCTAAGTGATAGAAACTAGCCACACACAAAAAATCACGTATTATATTTCATTTACATGAATTATACAGAATAGGCAAATCTATAGAGGAAAAATCACAAAATATTTCCTTAGGATAGAGGACAGGGGATGGAGGGATAAAGAGATGATAGCCAAAGCGTATAGTTTTCTTTATGTGGTAATAAAAATGCTCTAATATTGACTCAATGGTGGTTACATGTATCTTTGAATATGATAAAGCCATTGCATTACACACTTTCAATGAGTGAATGTATGATTTGTGAATTATATCTCAATAAAGCTGTTTAAAATATAAAACTACTTGACTGGCAGCACAGCCAATACATGTATTAGCTGTTGTTATTATCTGTTCTTTCTGACATGTACCACTAGACACAAAACCATTAAATCCTATATTCAGTTGCCTTTAAATTAAAACTGCATTCCAAGGGTTTTTATCTTCTGATTGTGCCTGTTGGGTAGATTTTATGGAAAAAAGAATTCAGCAAACATATAATAAAAAAGCAAAAGCATGGAAATTCAGGATATGCGGGTAGCAGTTGTTTAATAACAAAATATCCATGGATTTGGTATTTGAATCATTTAATAATCATTTAATATGTGTGGCAAACCTTTTAATCACATCAGTTATAAAACATTCCTAACAATATAATCCATAAAACCATTATAGGTTTTATGTTTATTCAAAAAAAAACAGGTTTTTTCGGGGAAGCAAAGTACAACTGCACATCTTAAAACTTTCCTTTGTATAGGAGAGAAGTACCTGTCTTTCCACTTAACAGAGGTTTCTCCTAGAGCGGAAGTTGTGCTAACTGAATGTACAATATTTGGATTTAATTGTAAACTTATAACTGCATGGGCAAGTTTACAATCAATTTGATCACAGACAGGTTGAAACAATTTTTTTCTTCCTCAGAGAAAAATAGATACTTCTTTAAACTACACACAAAAAATTTAAAACCATTTGATAAGTTACCACTGAGTTTTAGCCAATCTATTTGGAAACAAATCACAGTAATTTCAGCATTTACAGGGAGATTGCTGGGTCACTGCATATCAGCATTTTTTAACATGACTGTATTTATGTATAGATATGAGAAACGGAATAAAAAGGAGAGGAAATAGAAATAAAGTGGCTATTATACCATCCCTATTGTCCAACAATCACCATTCAAGTATTTGCTAGAAGGGCTATCATTGAGCTGGCTACAATTTATCACCATTTTCCTTGTCTTCCTTTCCATTTACTCTCTTATTTTCTGATCTGTATACCCACAATTTCGATTCTTTAAAAGATCCTACTACATTCCCTACCAATACTTTTTTTTGTTTGCTACATTCATTTACATTTTGACAATTTGCTGTAAATAAAAGTTTCCATTTACTTCATGTCAAGGTTTCTGTTCTATCCCCATTGCTTTTCCTTTCCATGTTTCCATTGTGGATAGTTGGACAATAATTGCAGTCATTATAACCCATCTACAATCAAAATGATCTAAATCATCTATCTCTACCTCTAATTTTCCACTCTCCCCAAATTTACGTTCTTTCACATGCTTAAGATTATACTCTCTTGCTCTTATGTAACAATTTTCCTGCCCTTTCATAGTTCACTGTGTTTCTCTATACCTTTATTTTGATTTTTAATGATTTAAGATTTTTAACCATATTTAGAGATTGTTAATCTTCTTGATATTTCAATTATTCCAAATAACTATGTGACTAAATTCACATTTCTCTTCTCCAATGCAAATGATTTTGAATTTTGATGAAAGAATTCATGAAATTGAATGTATTGGAAGGTAAATTTGACACAGCTATGTTTATATCTTTAATTTGTATTCTAGAAAAATGGAAAATATTTTATTTTTTTAATGTTTACTTTTTTGAGAGAGAGAGGCAGAGAGAGAGAGAGAGAGAGAGTGTGTGAGCAGGACAGGGGCAGAGAAACAGGGAGATACAGAATCTGAAGCAAGAAAATATTTTATTTTAACCAAATGATGTGCACAACAAGAACATTAGGACTGTTATTCTACCTTTTAAATATCATACTGATTAAAATGGATGCTACACTTTCCTGATTTCTACAGTATCTGAATGAATTACAGGTTGGACTACTTTGGTATTTTGGAAAAGCATTTTTTCTAAAGGCAAAGAAAAGATTCAGCATTTTAAAAAATATATTAGTATTAAAGTATTAGTGTTAAATTTTCTTTTAAAAGTGATATCCATTCCTAGCTCAACAAAAGAATTTATTTATATTAAATAAAATACATAAATATGACTGAGCTATGAGAGAATTGGTAAAAGTTATGACACTTCTCTGTTTAATCTGAAGCACAGAATATGATATAATGGAGCCCAATTCTCCCTCCGGTTAATGTCAAAAATACTCAAATGAGTATAATCAGGTACTCCAAAAAGATTAAAGGTATTCAGATTTGTGAACCTTATTTGTTACACATATCTCTTTACTTATAAAAATGTTAAAAAGCATGACTTTTGGAGTTTGAAAATCAAAAAAAATCCAGAAGTTTTTAATGACCAACCCTGTAGAACGAACATTCTTAAGAGGGCATATAGAACAGAAAATAAAGACGTTATCAAACTTGTCAAACTCTATAGTCATGTCGAAAGGATTTAGAAGTCACAGTACAGTGACTCCCATTGGCCAAAAGAAGTAATTTGAACTTTAATAATAACTTCAATGAATTGAAACTCATCAAATGTATTTAAACTCATGAGTTTGTGATGGTATTGCAAGAAATAGAAACCAACTGGGCACCTTCTGAGACAATAGGAGACCAATTCATTATCTAGACAACTTGATAAATCAGAGGGGAAAAAAAAATCAAAGATTTTTCTCTCCTTTCCTGTTTTGATTGTACCACTAAATAACAGTAAGATAACTGAATAATAGAAGAAGAGAACCATTCATTTATAATATTACTCAAACTAAAAGCAAAAACGATGTATTAATGAATTAAAGGACCTAAATCTGAGCATCAGTGACTGTTAGTCTCATAACAAAGAAACACAACCATTATATACTGCCAGATAAAAGAACAAAATACCACCAGTGGTCTTATCAGATAAAAATAAGTCTGAATCTGATCAAACGTCTGGATCCAGCTTCCAGTTTTTCATGAAATATGGAGACCAAAGGGACATGTAGTTCTCCACCAAGGAGTTTGCGAGGTGTAGGTTCTAGGCTGTGGAACTAAAAATTAAATGACCCAGGCTTGTCAACAACTAATTTATTCCTTGCTGAGGTTCATGTTACAAAACGTCCTGCTGATCTTCAAAGTCTGACAATTCTTCTTATATCTTCAATTTTGTAACTGATAGTTGAATAATAACCTTCCTGAAGACAGCCAAGAAGGCTCTACCTTGGCCATATTGTATTATCCCTCAATCTCAAGACTTCCTTCATTACAAAATGCATTATTTAAATCATATTTGTGATATCACTACAATGCGGGGGCAGGAGGTATAAACACATATTTAATTAATGATCCATTATCAGTTTTCGTTATAAATTGGCATGCTGAGTTCAGTTATATTGGGCCACAATGCTGGGCGGTTTTTTCTTTCCTTTTTTGAGTTTATTTATTTATTTTGAGAGAGAGAAAGTGTGTGTGTGCACGTGCACATGTGTAGAGAAGGGGCAAAGAGACAGGGAGAGAGAGAATCCCAAGCAGGCTGCACGCTGTCAGTGCAGAGCACAGTGTGGGGTTTGATTTCATGAACCATGAAATCCTGACCTGAGCCAAAATCAAGAGTCAGCCACTTAACTGACTGAGCCATCCTGGCACACCTTCCATATTAGGAAATAGCATGTTCCACAGCTATAAGAAAATAAGAAAAGAAATATTTTTCATAATTACATTATTTATGGCTTAATGATTTTTTTTTTTGCCAGGAATCTCCAAATTACTCAAATTACTATGCTTCCTTACAATTCCTTTCTCACAGAATGGATTGGAATTGACTGAATAGTACCTATTAACCCCCTCCTCCCCCGTTCGGTTCATGCCCCCTGGAATACCAAAAGTTTATACATGTATGTTTTATTTCTGTGCCAAGTTTATTCACCAACCAGACTGAAACTGGTAATTTGAAACAAGCTCCCAGCTTGGTATACTTGAAGTATCTAAAAATTCTTCAACCTACTCTCTAGCTAAGAATCGTTCTGTCTTGTGAGACTTTTGTCTAAAAAGTTGGGAATTTTATAGTTTCTGACTCCAGACTGCTTCAAGAACCAAGCTAAGGCTATGGGCAGGCAACATGTTTAAGCATGATTTGGAGGAATATATATCTACCTTTACATTTTTCCAGTTCTATCGATATATAATTTATATATTATATATAATAATTTATAATAAACATATTTATAATAATTTATAAATGCATTTTAAATTATTATAAATTATAAATTATTATATCAAAATAATTTATAATAAATAATATATAATTTATATATAACATATATTATTATATATTATTATATATCATATACTATATTATATATTATTATTATATATCATATACTATAATATATATTATTATATATAAATTATATATAATACTTATACTCCACNAAACATAATCATTTATACATGTATATATTGCAAAATCATTACCGGAATAAATTTAGTTAACATCTATCTCCTTAAATAGAATTTTTTTCTTGTGATAAGAATTTTCAAGATCTACTCTTAGCAACTGCACCATTATCTTTTGAGTTGTACTGTTGTTTAGTCAGAAAATATACCAACGAGTTATACTACTACTAAAGGTAATGATAAGAATAATAAAGTTGAAGTCCTTAACCAACATTTCACACACACACCCCAAATCTTATGAACTACTCAGGTAAGCTAGAAGATGTTTAAAGATGGCTATTCTTGGTAATTTATAGCCCATTTTATCTGGGACGAAGCCCTGAATAGGCATTTCACTCTGTACAAAACTTAAAAGCCAGAGAAATTCAAGATAAGAGGTTTAGGGTCAGAGGATATATATCTCTCTATTTCATTTGTGTGTTTTTGCAAAAGCACCAGTTTAGAGATTGTGGGTCATGATAAAGTTTAATAATTTTCACAGACACAGAGTTATTATAAACATCTTGCCTAGACATTGAGTATTTCTCTATGGTTGTCTTGTTTATTCCCAAGAGAAATGAGCACAAACATGCAGTTAGGACCTTTCTGATATCTATGTCAGGCAAAGAGCACTTTATAAGCCAGAAGTACTTTTTTTCATTTCATGTGCATTAAATTCTAACACTAAATCAAACTCATTCATACAATTTCCATCTAAAGTAATAAAGGCCTTTCTTTGTTGTTGTTTAAGTCAGAGCTCTAAGCTCTCTAAACCATGCAAAAATGGTTCTAATCTTTAAAAACCTGTATACATTTCACCCTCTTTATAATAGATGGATTCTCAATTATATAATTCCATAGTAAACACAAATGAAACACTTATATGACCGATCAATCTCCAAAAGTCTTAAAACGGAGGCAGTCATACACACAAAAGGGCTATGATGAGAGCCAAACTTGTAAATGCTAACTACCTTCTTTTTGAAGAGGAAAAGGTATTTCAAAAATTAGTTTCACACATGCTGACCACAAAGAAACATAGGAAACCAATAGTTTGGCCATTGGTCAAATGTTAATAAAAGGAACAATTTGCTGTATTTCAAACAAAAACAGGAATCAGCTGCATCACTTTCAGGTTGGGATGGTCAGGTAGATATGAATAGTCTTAAGATGTCCCTTGAAAACAGAACTGATTTCATTTGAGTAAATTTTTTTAAATTTTTTTAATATTTATTTATTTTTGAGGGAGAGAGAGACAGTGAGCGGGGCGGGGTGGGGTGGGGGCAGAGAGAGAGGGAGGCACAGAATCTGAGGCAGGCTCCAGGCTCTGAGCTGTCAGCACAGAGCCCAATATGGGACTCCAGCTCACAAATCATGAGACCGTGACATGTGCTGAAGTCAGATGCTTAACCAGCTGAGCCATCCAGGCATCTCATTTGAGTGATTTTTTTTAATTTAAATTTAATTTTTAAAAGTGATTCAAATTCACAGAATGTGAAAACACCACCAATTTAAAGGGTTTTATCTAATAATCAGATTATACATAATTAATGATTTAATATGCAATATGAGCACTCTGTCATCTTTGCATTAGAGACCAGCAATCTGTCTTTTAAAACCATATTGTTATAATCTATTGGCAAAGTGAATAGTTTCTAAAATCAAAAGATAACAGAGTCCTCAACACAAGGAAACACAAGGGATAAACAGAAAGATACAACCAGTGTTTTCTGTCACTTGAAAAAGACCATATGGTCAGATAATAACATCAAAGCCAACCTCCCAATGTTGCTGCTAGAGAGGAAACAAAATGATGCTCATTTACAAAATGGAATCAGACTTGGCTTGAAAACAAAACAGTCAGAATCAGTCAACAAGAATAAATGATCTTCCCTGCTTGGTTAGATTTATTACTGGAGCCAAGAAAGGTGACTCAAAATACAAGACACAAAAGAAATAGATTTTGGAAACAATCTGTTTAGTTATAGTGGGCAGATCTGGCTGGGAATCTTGATAGTCCTTATACCAATTTAAAAAAATCAGAGGAAAAGTATATTTTTATTTGCAAAGTTCTACAGGGGAATTTATACTTCAAAAAAACTTAGATCTATGAAGGAATGAAAAGAAATGGAACTATGGGCACCTGAGTGGCTCAGTCGGTTAAACAGCTGACTCTTGGTTTAGAGTCATGTCATGATCTCATGGTTTCATGAGATCGAGCTCCGCATCAGGCTCCATGCTGTTGGAATTCTTTCTTGCTCTTTCTATGCCACTTCCTTGTTCGTTCTCTCTCAAAATAAATAAATAAACTTAATTAAAGCAATTAGAAAGCAATGGAATGAGTAAACATATATTCTTTCAATATTAATGTTTATTTTTAAAGGATAGTTCATAGAGGAAAAACAATTCAAAGTGAATTTATAAGCTATTTAAGCAAAATATGACAACACTTACACCAAGAATGGGTAGGGGTAAAAGAAATTATATTTGTTATATAATATGTAAAGTGATATTGTATAATGTGAAGGACGACTTTGAGAAGATTATGGATACATACTGTAATATCTAGAGCTACCACTGTTCATAGCTTCAAAACTCTAGAGATTCAAAAGGAAATCTCAGAAGTATTCAAATTAATCCTATGGAAAATGGGAAACCCAGAACAGCATCAAAAAGAAAATAAGAGAACAATAGAAAATGAATGACGACATGATAGACAAATATTTTTTTAAGATTATATCTGAATGCAGAACATCCTTTCTTTCTGCGAGTGAGATATGTCCTTGGCTTCGTGGTTGCAGGAAAATTCCAGTTTTTTTTCAATTTTGTTTTCTCATGGAAGAATGTATCAATCATTGTCTTAAAAAACTGTCCTTATTTTCTTTCTTTTATACTAGATTTTATTTTCTGACACCAGATTTATATTTTTAAATTAAAATTTGAGGTCAAAAATTATTTCTTTTGTAAATTTAAGAGACTTCATTATTTTCTAGTTTATAATTATACGTATATAAGACTAATGTTCACGTATTACTTCTTCTTTTGTAACCCAACCACTTTTTCTATCTGGATGATGTTACAATCATTTTTTTTAAATATTTAGGATTCTGATAATTTAGCAAAATGTATCTTTCTCTAGGTTAACTCGCTTTGAACTAGTTTGACACTCTCCTGGCCTTTTCAAGTTGAAGACTAAGGACTGTGATCTGACTGAGAAAAATGTCTTCTATTATTTTGAATAATTTATTTCTTTGGTTATTTTTTCCTATTTTATAGCACTGGAAATTTTATTATGAATATGTGGAGCAAGTGAACAGACTTTTTTATGGTTATTTTCTCTAATGTTACTTTTTTTTTGTATATTTTGCTTCACATTGCAGACCTCCTCAGCCTCTTATACTAAACCACTATGTTTTAGCTAGGAAGGTGAATATGATTAGAAAAACCAAGGGAAGGGGCACCTGAGTGTCCTCAGGCATTTCAAGCCCAGCCTTCTGCTCTGCACTGGGTAGGAGGCACACTTAAAAAAAAGAAAGAGAAAAACCAAGGGGGAACATTTTGGAGTGACACTTCACTACTGAACAGTATGGTAAAGACCTAGAGAAAAAGTAGTGTTTATTAGCACCTTACATATTTGAAAGAAGCCAAAGTAAGAGATTTCTTTTACTTTCCCAATTATCCTTTTGTGATTTTCCTGAAGACAGATGCATTTTAAAGGATTACAGTGGATTATCGGAAACTGAATAGGGCCATGATTCCAGTTGCAACTGATGTTTCAGATATAGACTCTCTGATGGGACAAAGAGATAAATCAATACACTCTTGGTATCTATTTAATAACCGAGGATTTTGTAAATGCAAAAAAAAAAAAGCCAAAAAAAACAAAACCAAAACCAAAACAAAACTTGAAAACAGAAGTGCTTTGCATTCCCATGACAAGGACAACAGAATGCTTTCATTCAAAGTTGTAGCCATTTTGGGCACCCCTGGGTGGCTCAGTTGGTTAAACACTGACTTCAGCTCAGATCATGGTCTCATAGCTTGTGGGCTCAAGCCCTGCATCAGGTCCTGTGCTGACAGCTCAGAGCCTGGAGCTTGTTTTGGATTCTGTGTCTCCCTCTCTGTCGTTGCCCTGATGATGCTCTGTCTCTCTCTGTCTCTCAAAAATAAATAAATGCTAAAAAAAATTTTAAAGTTATAATAATTTTTGCTCGGGGCTCAACACTCCCTTTCTGCTCATAATTAGTATTCATGGACCTTCATTACTTCGGCCCGTATCACTCATGAAAATTTGAAGATCTCCTCTGGCTCCTGAGATGTCTGTGTTGCAAGGCTGGGGGCATGTTAGTATTGCTTCTTCAAAGTGAATAAGAAATAGCTTTGCCTTGAGATGTGAACTACTTAAAAAATAGTACAAATTGAGTCTCTTTGGGCTTTGGAGACAACATGCACCACTTTGAGTACACGTCTTCATTCATACAATGACCACTAACACTCTCAACAAAAAGAGGTCTTAAGCAAGGAAAGATTCTCCAGCTGTTCTAGAATGCAGTGGAAACATATTTTTCATTCTGGTTCAGATCTATCTGTTCCTAAAGTATCTATTGCAGGTAAGTATGCTCCATGTATTCTATAGCAGACACTAATAGGAGGAACATGAAATAGACCCTGGTCATTTTGAAACAAAGCAATAACTCCTTAGAGAATCAGGTGGTAACTTCAGATAATTCAGAATAGGTCTTAGAAGTTAAGCCTAGGCCCATATTTCCAGCTATTCCAAAATTACCCCAATTTTAAGACTCCTAATGCTTACACATATCTTTGCCCACTTAAATTATCAATTTCTGTTATATGCTCTAAAATCCAAGCCAGTAAACCATATCTTTATGATGCAGCTCAGATTCTAAGTACTACACAGGGCACACTTAGAGTGTCTTAGCTGGAAATAATATTTCACGTTTCAGCTCTACCATAGTATTTAAATTTCAACTTTTAAAAATATTTGTCACACTGTCCTTTTATGTGTTACCCTTTTTATTAAGATGATGACTACTATTCTTAATGGGATCTTGCCTACTATCATAATACTATTCAGTTCAACATACTTATTATCAAAAAACCTTCTAATTTCATTTATTTGAATTTCAATTTTAGTAAGTAATGTTAACAACATTAATTAGATGATCATATATTGTTTAGGATGGAGAGAAAGAGGAATTCCAATATTCTCCTCCCAAATGCCTATTTCATCAATACAATTGGAAATGGTGAGCCAATTATTCATGCTAAGCATTATAAATTATATACTTCTTAATTAGTAAAGGTAAAGGGATGTGTAAACATTATATCATATATATATTTTCCCAGAAAGCCTTTACTGATGTTGAGATATGTTACTGAAGTGTGATCTACTCTGAAAAACTAACATGCTTAGCTAAATATTTTATGTTTGTCTGTGAGACATTTTTACCAGTAAATATTAGAAATAATGAAAGAGAATTTTGTGTGATACTCAATCCTGAATTTTTGAATATTCATCTTAACTTTATTTTTGTGGTGTACACACACTCATTGTAGAGAAAAAAGAGTGGAGCTGAGGACTACTGTGCCAGTTTTCTGAGTGAAGATGATAAAATGGAACATGGAAAGACAAAAGGCTTAGACATTACAGTTGTGTTCCTTCATTTGCAACTCATTCTACTCAGGAATCACCTCTAATAAATTATGAAAATTTACTTCAGGGAAAATATGAATCCACCCTACAAGGATTTTTTTTTGTTCTGTTCTTGATCTGTCTTCTACTACCTCCCATTATTCTCTAAGCTTTAAACAGGTCCATCAACTTATTTATGGCAAGGATATATTATATCTTATTTTATTTCTTTTTTGGGAAAAATAAGAAATTCTAACATCAAATAAATCATTTATTCATATTAACTTCCACAAATAATTTTCAAAGGTTCATGGGGTATTGATGACATCCTTCTACTAAAAGGCTTTTGTGTTTCAAAGATTGGGATTTACTTGTCTTCAGTGTGAGGTACTAACTTCAATGATTGACCAATCAACTCATTTCCCATAAGGTTGGGTGAAAATGCCAATTCAAAATAGCAAAATAAAATTTTATGTTGTGAAAATTCAAGAGTATACATTCTGAGCTAATAACTGGTAGCATTTTGTGCACCATTGCCTAAAGGACACTATAAGAAACATTTTGTAAAGATGGGGTAAGCTAAAATAAACACTGGAAGATTTATGAGAACTGATGAGAGAAACATGTTCCTAGATTTCATAACAGAAATAATAGTTCCTATATCATTTTCCAATCACCATAGTGGTTTATAGGAAACTTAAAACCTACCACTGAAAAGTGTATAAAAATTGATTGTACTCATTCTGTGTATTAAACTCTCCTAGCTTCATTTGGTATTTGTACATATATTTTACCTTTGAAATTCTCTTTCATGTATTCATTATAAATAATTAGGTTTAATATATCTTTGGGAATTTCTTCTTCATGTTTTGGACTACCATACATTGATTTATATAGTTACCTAGTCAACAAATAGTAATTAGTGGTCACTACAGGGTATAAAGTTTAAAAATATGAAACTGGTCAAAAAAGTATGTCAGTATCACATATATAAACTGATAGCACCTTTATTCAGGTACATAATGTATCTCTCATTGTGCCCTGGTGCTTTTCTGTTTCCCCTGTATTAAATGCTTTCTTGAAATAAATCAGACATTTTGACAGATATGTAAACCTGGAAGTAGAGAGGGTTAATATCCCATGTGGAGAACACATACCTTAAGCTTTTGCATAATTATAATTTATTTTAAATTAAATTAAAGCCAATTCATATCCCAAACTTTTGACTTATCCTTTTTTAATTATTTATTTTGAGAGAGAGAGTGCAGGATAGGGGCAGAAGAGAGGGAGAGAGAGAATGACAAGCAGACATCCTTAACTCATTCTTAAATTATCACATTTATTGTCATTGAAGTCATAGTAAATCTAATTTTCTTGTTATTGTATCTCCACCAGACCTTATATGGAAATAAACATAAAATGGCAAAAATTAGTCTTCTTTGTTAATTTTTACCTCTTTATTGCAGAGAAAGTCTTGTCATATAGAGTATTCAATAAAAACTTTGTTGCATTACTTAATCAATAGAATAATAGTGAAATAGAGAAGCAAGAGGAGCAAGTCTGTGAATGTGAGGAAGAATGAAGAAATATGTAAGATGAAAATTGAGTTTTATTTTTTTATTTTTTAATGTTTTATTTATTTCTGAGAGAGAGGGAAAGAGAGAGACAGCATGAGCAGGGGAGGGTCAGAGAGAGAGGGAGATACAGAATCTGAAGCAGACTCCAGGCTCTGAGCTACCTGTCAGCAAAGAGCCTGACCCAGGGCTCAAACCCATGAACCATGAGATCATGACCTAAGCTGAAGTTGGACGCTTAACACACTAAGCCACCCAGGCACCCCCAAAAATTGAGTTTTAGACCTGATATAAAATGTGAGTGGGCAGATGATTTTGGATATGAGCAGTCATATCTAAATCTGAACCACTGTTTAGGAGAAAACCAGCAGAGAAATGCCCATAACTTCTCTCTAGAGGAGAATAATGCTGTGTTATAAAACCTAATGTAAGAAGAAATTTTTAAACTGGATCAAAAGCTCATGCATCAATGCTATTTGTTAAGAAAAATACAACTTCAAAAGTCATATATTTTGGAGAGCATTCCGGAGTTGAGATTTGTCTGGTATTTTTCTTAAGATTAGATGTGGCTTATGGGTTTGGGAGGAATACTACAGAGGTCAAGTATCACTATTATATCAAGAGTACCACTTGTCAACATGACTTATCACTGTTGATGTTAACCTCGGTCACCTAGCTGAAATAGTGTTTGTTAGGTTTCTTTACTGTGAAGTTATGCTTTTTGTTTCCTATTTCATAGTGTGGTCTTTGGAAGAAAGTCCCTCAGTGTAGCCTATGCTGAAGTAGTGAGGAGTTATACATTATCTCCTCGAAGATAAAATATCCTCAAAAATTGTTTGGAATTCTTCACGAATGATATATATTCTGCTCCATGTATTTATTTTTTCTCATTTATTTATGTAAATATAGATGTATGAATACTTACTATATACTTTTGGTATAATCTAATATTCTGAATTTATTTTGTTTGCTCAAATTTTCTTAGCTTCGTCTATTGGTAATTTTTTTTCAATTAGCTCTTATATCCCTTTGACATAAACTCATTATTATGTATTGTTGTTTCTGAGCACATCCCTGTTTCCTGGCATGACAAGATGCTCCAGGTTCATGTTATATGTTTGCTTCCCCAGTCCTATAATCAGCCATATGTCCAAGCTCCCACCCTCTGCCTTTCATTTACTTAATTGTTCAGTTCTAGTATACACATGCAGTGTGTGTGTATGTTTCAGAGTTTTTAACCAAAATCCCATGGAAAACTATTTTATCATTAAAGTAGGGTTTTTATGTTCAGTTCTTTTTGACTTTATTCTTACAGAATCCACTTGTTTCCAAAGCTACTTCGGTCAGCATCTCTTCCATCACTACCTCATGTAATGATGTTATTTCAGATATTTGTAATACAGCTAGATTGCTGTATTGGATGCTTCATTCTGATACCTTCCAACCTCCTAAATAAATTTTTAAATCTGCATATAATAAGGTTCATTTTGTGTAGTATGGATCTAAATATATATCATTTATTCACAATACTGTAGCCTACAAAATATTTCCACCACAGTAACCAATCCTGTCCTTCACCTATTAGTCCTTTTAACCCTAAATAGCTTAATACTGATCTATCTACCATCTTCACAGTCTCTACATTAAAAAAAAAACAAAAAAAACAATGTTTATTTATTTTTGAGAGAGAGAGAGAAAGAGAGACAGAGACAGGGCATGAGTGGGGGAAGGGCAGAGAGAGAGGGAAATAGAAGAGTCCGAAGCAGGCTCCAGGCTCTCAGCTGTCAGCACAGAGCCCAGCACGAGGCTTGAACTCACAAACTGTGAGATCATTATTTGAGCCAAGGTTGGAATGTAACCAACTGAGGCACCCAGGCGCCTCTCTATAGTCCCTACATTTTAAAAAATAAAATCATGTTTTCATATTTTTATCTTGTTATTCTTTAATAATACAAATAATATCAAAAATTGGCAAAACTAGTGGCCAAACTGTGATTTCTGAGAGATATTTGACAGAATATCCTTTGATGACGTGTTTTCCATAAACGTAATATATATTTAACACATATCAAGCAATTTTGCAAATGAAAAATATCCAACTTACTAAATCATGCACAGACCCTTTAATAGACCCCTAAACTGAAACTTACAAATCACCAGGAATACAGGTTAAAACACTGAGAAAAACTAGGTATGAAATATACTTATAATATATCATAGTAAAAATTGAAAAAAAAATTTAAAGCTTGTACTAAGTGGAGTGTAATATTCTAAACAGAAGAATTGGGCTCCATGCAAGAGTCACAGAATATGATCCAAATACAAAATATGAAATACTCAAACACAGATATAAATTGGTATAAGCAAGGAAGAGTTTGAACAATAGAGGATCTTGGCACATTTGAAATGTGAGACCTCGGAAGCAAATTTGAATAATAAGCACAATCAAGAACATTATGTCTGGCAACTAAGGCTTGTGGATATGGCATAGTCTTTGTTAATGAAGGCACCACTCCTTAAGCAGGGCAATTATAGTGTTTGGAAGTAGAGAAAAGATGGAAGAATTAATAAAGCTTTGCAGGTGTTTCCTAGTGCTAAAGCATGATAATCCACTATCTTCTTTCCAGGTTCTTAATTGTTCTTAGGAGAAATCTCAAGATCCTTGAGTCAAATAGAATTCCCATGATGGTTCTCCAGACAATAAAAAAAAATCTTTGGTAGACATGGGGTGAAGAAGAGAGAGCTCCAGTCATGCATATACAAAAATTTATTGAGTGTCAAAACAGTGTCATAAATTCTGCAAGGCACAATGCAGAAGTAAAAAGACATATTTTCTGCCTTTTAGAAATCAGTAGCAATTGTTATTATAGAAAAGTAAACAAGCAGTTATAAAATAATATAATAAATGGTATACTAAAGTACTACGAGATTGCTTATCTCAGTCGGAAGATTTTCTAGTTAGGCCAGATACCTTTTTACCTAAATTTGATATGTTTCACATTACAGACTATCCATGGTTTAAATCTGTGTGATACATTGGGTTTCCCAGTAAGCACCAAAGCTACCTCAGCCAGATTTCATGCTTCCAAAATTAAGTGAAGCTGTTAGGACATTTTCTGAGTAAAAATAAGATCAGGCTGTCTTATTATTGAATTAAGTGATAAGAATTGGTGATTAACCGTATGGCCCGTATGTAAGGGGTTAGAGAGAGAATGAAAGCATACGAATATTAATTAGCTCATAGTTATTCTGAGGATAAAATGAGGCAATTTATATGAAAGCAATTTGAAATACGATAAGAGAAAAGTTGACATTTATTGGGTTTCCCACAAAATTTCACAATCTAACACTTTAAGGGAGTGGACATAAGTCTAAGTAAATAATTAAAAATTACCAAAATTAATTGTGGTAACTCAAGTATTCTGCCTGGTATATTTTTACAACTTCTACTTCTTATGACCTACAGAGATATTAAAAATGTAATAAATTGTTTGTGTATACTCTCATTACCTGCAATAATTCTGGCCTAAAACAAAAGCAAACAAAACCCACCTTGTAAGGAACCTGCAAGGACATAAAAAATATCTCCTGACCCACCTCACCTTGATTATCTCTACTATGAATATTTCAGTTGAATAATTTAACAATGCTGGATTCCAACACTCATGTTGGCAGATGGCTAAATTGGACTGTTTTTACTAACTATATTCACAAATGGGCCATGCAATATTTCCACACATATTCTGATTTTGCTCCACATTCTACTGGGGATTCTTTTGTTGGCCTGTTCTATAAGGAGACCAAAAATAATATGGTAGCCCCAATTGCAAATGTATTAGTGACCTTGACAGTTATAAAATATCTCTGTGCTCTTGTGCCAAGTGCAAGCTCAGTTTTATATATTTTAACAACAACAAAAATAGTGCTCGAGTAAAATTGCAGAGAAAGGTGTAATTTGTTATACTCCTGGTGGACGTTAATGATGTGCTAGCAAATAATAGCACTTTTACTCATGGCAGTTGAAGATACCAGTCTAAGATTTCCAGTGGGAAGAAAGCATGATTAAAAAAAGTCTATTTCAAAAGAAAATATCCAGATTAGAAATCCTTTCAATGATATGTAAAGCTGGTGGTGTAACAGGAGATATTTGTTTTTTTTTTGTCTTTTTTCTTTTTCTTTTCCCTCTTTTCTCCTTAAAAGTTAGGAGACTCAATAACTGAAGGAGCGTTGATAAGATTTGGAAAGTTTTGAGGGTTGTTGACTTATCAGAGAACCACAGCTTATCATGTAAATGTAATGCATGCAAATCTGTAAAGATAAGTGGCAGGCACTTGTATAGTCTTACTGAAAGAGATACTCGCTAGGTAAGATGAGAGTACCTTGAAACTTGATTCTATTTATTGACTCACAGTGGTTATAAAGAATATAAATAAATTTCACTTGGAAATGAGCAAATAAATAGAAACTGAAGATTTTTCAATAGTGTAGGAAGGAAAAATCACTTCCGATATAAGGGAGGATATTCTGAAAGGTGCAGAAAAAGAGAAAAAATGAGAAACTAGATGTTATATGAGTTTAGGCCCTTTTCCATCAAGCACAAAATTTTATTTTTATTTTTTTATCATTAGCAATATATTTGTTTTTTACAAATAGTTTATTGTCAGGTTGGTTTCCACATAACACCCAGTGCTCATCCCCACAAGTGCCCTCCTCCATGCCCATCTCCCCCCTCCCCCCACCACACCCATCAGTCCTTAGTTTCTTCTCAGCATTCAAGAGTCTCTCATGGTTTGCCTCTTTCCCTCTTCCCCACTATTTCCCCCCTTCTTCTCCCCCATGGTCCTCTGTTAGATTCCTCCTAATCCTCCTATATGTGGAAACATATGATATTAAGGACAAAATTTTAAATAAATTAGTCATGCAGAAGTTAAACTGTGGCCCTTACTGACTTTCTCAGTTTTGAATATTGCCCCTGGTAGGTATTCTTAAACCTGTTTTCTGAAATGAGCATCCTTTAATTCAGCAAACTACATCTCCATTTCCACCACTGATTCTCCAGGATACAATCTAGACAGTGTTATCAATATAACTGTTTTACTACTAAAATGTAGACCCCAATACTTCTCCAAACATATCCTTTGGATATCCTTGCATATCTCCATTTCACTATTTCTATTCTCATATATTACTGTATTCTTCCAGTTCCTTAACTGTTTTTTCCTTTTCTTTCTGTCATATTTCTATTTTCCTCTATTCTTCCCTTTCTTTCCTACCTAGCCTGTATACTGTATACATTGGTACATCACTTTGACCAGGATCCTCAGTTCTGACAATCTACATTTACCCTCTACTCTCTTTCTTCCCCCATCCCCTTAAATGTTTTTATTTGTTTTTGAGAGACAGAGAGGGAGACAGAGAATCGGAAGCCGGCTCCAGGCTCTGAGCTATCAGCAAAGAACTAGACGTGGGACTCAAACCCATAAGCAGTGAGATCATGACCTGAGCAGAAGTCAGACGCTTAACCAACTGAGCCCCCAGGTGCCCCTTCACTTCTCCATTTATAAGATATTCCAAATAGTTAGCATTCTTCTTTTACCACCAAACCTACTCTAAAAATTTACATTGGCAAAATAGAGATCATCTGTCATGAAACTAATCAATTACCTTTATTTCCAGTATTAAGTTGCTTTACATCTTTGTTCATCATTATCTCACTTTTTCCTTAGGCAGAAGGACTAATCTTAATTCCTTTCCAGAAACAACTTTCCAGACCTGTCTTGGATAGGCCTATATATCAAACTGCCTACTGGATATCTCGATTGGAAACTAAGAGACTTCTCAAAATTTCTATGTTCAACAATGCACTTCTGATTTTCCCCACACCCAAAACCCGCTCCACCCATAGGTTTTCCATTTTCATTCATGTCAACTCTATCTCTCCATCTGTTTAGAGCAAATACATTACAGTCATCCTTGACTCCTCTCTTTTTCTTATAAACAGTTTTAATAGGGAAGAAATCTTGTTGATTCCACCTCTAAAATATATGCAGATATAAAAATAGTACAGTATCAAAGTGAATTTCACAACTTTGATTATTCAACTCTGGTTAATGGAAATGTCTTGTTTTTAAAAAGAAGCATGGAAAATAAAAAGTTAAAAAATATATTATTCTAAAGGAAAAAGTATGTATGTCCAGAGTCCACATTTTTCTCATTTCTATCCACTGCTACTCCCCATATGAGCCACCATCACCTTCACTTAGGCATCTGAACAGCCTTCTCTCCAGTTTCCTTAGATCCTCCTTATTACTTCTCCATGGTTCCCACAACGTACTGTTAATAACTGCCATCATGTTCTTTCAAATTTATAATTTAGAGCATGACAATCCTCTGCAATAAACCACAATGGTTTCTCGTATCACTCAGGGTAAAATCGAAAGTCTTAACATGACTTAAAATATCTGGAATATTTTCATCCCTTATCATTTTTTAATCTCAGGTCTTTCTATCCCCTGCCTCCCTCAGTCCATGCCAGAGACGGGTAGGAGTGGGGGGTAGGGGAGGGGAGACTGTGCATAGAAGTGGGTCATTTGGTTAGCACATAGCTATGTAGCATCTAAAAATCACTTTACATATCCTCATTCTAGTCACACTTTTGGAAAAGATACCTAAAACTGTTGGATAGGTGGATATTCAAGATTTATAGGGCAAAATAAAGTGATATATACTTGGATACCTGTCTTTTCCAAATCATATATCCTTTATCACACTTTGGGGATTTTTAAATAACTGATCAAATCTGCTCTTAAGTTTTAAGTTCCTTAATGCCATGGACTAGGCAAGTACTGTACACTGCAAGGTTCATAATTTTAGCTTAGTCAATATCCCACTGATTTATATCAAGATTCTTTCTTGCCTAAACATCTTCAGATTAGTGAATACTTTGGAAACTCTTTGGATTTTGACTGTTCAAATATGTATGTCTACACTGTTCAGTGCCTGTTTACTATAGCTTGAAGGCAAACACTAGCCTCTTTTCCTTTACCTGAAATAATAGTACCCTGCATGCTACAATCAAATTTACTTCTTCAGTCCTAAGTGATTTAGAAAAAAACGATTATAACCATTTGTTTGAGTTCTATATAAAAATATCCAACTGTATTAATATATATCTGGATGTATAAAATTAAAAATGGTGTGATAGGATGAGGCAGATGAGATAAAGATTTTTGAGCAATGTTTAGAATTTTGGATATTGTTTAAAAGAGAGAAGTTATGTAATGAGGTATTAGTTAGATTTCCCTTATTTTCCAAGAATGCTCTAAGTGCAATGCAGAAAACATATTTCTAGAAATCAAGTTTTCATGAGGAAGTTAAAATGCAATATTCACACAAGAAATGATTCTGGCCTGAGCCAGGCTGATGGGACAAGGAAGGAGAATAAATATATATGAGAGACTTTGTATATAGAGTTGAGAGATTGTCATGATTATTAGGCATTAAATGGAGGAAGAAGTCAGTGATACATTCCAGATTTCTACCTCTGTATATGTTCATGTTTAACCAATAAGTGAAGATAGAAAGAATAGCAGGGATATTTTTGGTTGAGTGATGATCTCAGTTTTTATTATTTTTAATATTAGGTTCCTGAAAGTGATATCTAAAAGGCAATTGTAAAAATAGCTCTGAAGCTCAAAATATGTTCTATGTACAGTTTATTAGATTTTGAAGTTCCAACACACACATGGCAGCCAAAGAAGTGAGAATGAATGAGATGTCTTGGGGAAAAGTGTAAATTGCAGTTCACAAAGCCAAATACCGACCTGGCTGTTTGGATAACAAAAACAAGTAAAGCTTTCCAAATGTAAGAGTAGTAGAGAAGGTTTTGAGCTGGAGACCACATGCTTAAACTAATACAGCCAGCTGGTCTTCAACACAAGGGAATCGTCAGATCATCTAATTTGGAAGGGAAGCCAAATGTCTACATTTTGAATACACTGTCCTTTGTATAGTATATTTGGCAAGCAAAGAAATGGTCTCTGAATGTCAGAAGTTAAAAGGTGCATCTTTTGTATGTTTATTTATTTACTTTGAGTGGGAGAGAGAGTACACCCATGAGCATGAGTTGGGGAGGGGCAGAGAGAGGGACAGAAAGAGAGCATAGCAAGCAGGCTCTAGGCCCAGCATGGAGCTCAACATGGGGCTGGATCCATGTCTATGAGATCATGATCTGAGCTGAAATCAAGAGTCAGCTGCCTAACTAACTGAGCCATCCAGGCTCCCCAATAGGTGCATTTTTATCATGATATTTATCTTCACATAACTGGTGGGATACTACAGAGTGTTTTAGGCTTACAAAGCAGACAGGAATCAAGGAGTCTTAGTGAGCTTGGCATATGAGCAATCTGTCTAAAACATCTCCAACATAATAACCACCGAACATTAACTCAGATCCATTTCTACTTTTCTAACTCTAGCTTTAAAGCTTTGAAAGGGAATGTCTGAGGAGGAAATCCAAGGGCAAAAACCTCTTTGTCAATAGTAAGCGAGTACAAAGTGGATTCACCCACTTTACTTTCCTAGATAGTAAGGCCACTGAATTCTGTCATCACTATATATTAGGGGATATTCCTCTAAGAGGAGTGGAGAATCCATGTGGGAGAGTTAAATAACTTCTCCACAAAAGTAATGAATGCTTTATTTAAAACACTATGTGCTGAACACAAATATCCAGCCCAGTTTTGGCTCAAAAGCAACATTTTGCACCAGCATGTAAAGATCAAGCAAGCAAGCAAGGGAGACTGGTTTGGACTGATAGAGCAAGCAAGCAAGGGAGATTGGTTTGAACTAATAAGTACTAAATTTAAGGAATGACTATAGTGAACAGGTATCAGGTCAAACTAATATATCCTGGAAAGTTTCAAGAAAAATATCTGATGTCATTAGGACCAATGGTTTTTTTTTTAATTGGGCAGGATATATAGTAATATGCATAATGGTTTAGTGCCTCAGACTAAAATGCATCCTTTGGATTTTGTAACGTAGAGATTATGATCATAGTTCTGGAGTAGAAACCAGATTTTAGAAAGTGAACAATAATGGGGCGCCTGGGTGGCTTAGTCGGTTAAGCGTCCGACTTTCGCTTGGGTCATGATCTCGCCGTTCGTGGGTTCGAGCCCCGCGTCGGACTCTGTGCTGACTGCCAGCTCAGAGCCTGGAGCCTGTTTCAGTCTGTGACTCTCTCTCTCTCCTAGAAATAAATAAAACATTAAAAAAAATTAAAAAAAAAGTGAACAATAACGATTTCATAAAGATGTTTAGACAATTATAGACAACTTGTTGAAAAATTTGGCTATGAAGTTAAAGAGTGAGGTAAGGCAAAAAACTATATAGGATCTCTCTGAAGACTTCAAAAGGGAGAGATTTGAACATGTTTTAATGATAGGGTGGCATATATAGAATAGGAGAGACTAATTATCTGGAAGTAAGTAGATAATCATTAAAATTGAAAGATAAACAGAGAAATGACCCCAAAATGTAGGTAGAAGGATTAGAGCTAGATAGAATCAGTGAACACCTCTTCCTGAGTAGTAAGTGAGGCTGAGGAGAATCCTGAAAAAAAGAGGTTTGTGAACTGATAGTGGGAGCTGAGAATGTTACTTTCAACTAATTGACAAACTGAAATGGAAGAAAATATGAGAATGGGGGATGATAATTAAATCTTGAGCTTTGAGGTGATTAAGGATGTTTTAAATAATGAAAGAATTGGGGAATTCTCTTTATCATTTAATTCAATTGTCCTAGTTGTCAACAAGACTTTGGAATCTTGTTCATGATCATAATTTTCTCCATCATTCTCCAATTTACATGTCTTCAGTTTCTAAATTCTGTCAATGCCGCCAGTCCAATATCTCCCAAATCTATCTCTTCTAAATCATAATATTAAAATTTCACAGTGGCTTTTCATTTAGGCTTTTCCAATATTCAGCTAACTGAAACTTTTCCCATTCCTTTACTTTTGCAGTCACTTTTTCATAATGTTTTCAGTTATCTGCTGAAAAAAAATTTTAGCTGATCGTCTCATATGATAAAGCTGAAAGCTGTTACAAAGTCTATGATAGTCTGTTGCTGAACTTGATTCTATTCTATATCTTCCCCACACTCAAACATTATGCACACATTTGATGTTATCAAAATTTCCCTAAAGTCAAGATGCTCATTTGTTTATTTTTATTTATTGAATTATTTATTTACTTGCTTATATTTTATAATGTCCTGTTCTATCCTTCTTAAGGAATCTTTACCCTTTAAGGTCTTGATCAAATATCTTCTAGTAAATATAATGCTTTCTTAATTTCTTACATTTCCAAAGATTTCATACATGTGAATATAGTGTTTATTCTACTAAATGTTACTAAAAACATTAATGTTTTTAGTATCCATATCCACTATCATATCCACTCCAGTGTCTGCTACTTGAAGAGATGATGCCTTCTGAATGAGTATTCTACTTTTCAGTGAATATTCTGCCATTTTCTTTTATTTTATGAAATATGTAATGCCATTATTTTAATATGTATTTATTTATTTATAATTAGGAAGCAACATAACCTCAAACTTACTCTATCCATAGCCAAGATAAAAAAATATTTTAGGGGTGCCTGGGTGGCTCAGTTGGTTAAGTGTCTGACAGCTCAGGTCATGATCTCATGGTTTGTGGGTTCAAGCTCCATGTTGGGCTCTGGGCTGACAGGTCAGAGCCTAGAGCCTGCTTCTGATTCTGTGTCTCCCTTTCTCTCTGCACCTCCCCGCTTCAAGCTTTGTCTCTCTCTGTCTCAAAAATAAATAAACATTTTAAAAAATATCTTAAATTGGTAATAATGTTCTTTTCTGAAAAGTTGATGCCAGGCTAGAGGAACCAAATCCACTGCAGGTCAGCATACAGTATATATAGTTTTCCTGCAAATGTTTTTGCCCAAAATATTTAGATATTTGAACAGCCTTAGGGTATATTTATTCTGGTGGAATAATTATTTCTAAAATTCCATTCAAAGAAATACTTACAGACTCTGAGAAACATGTAGAAAAGTGTCAGTGTCAGCAGTGGGATTAGCTGTCAGGTACATTTTGAAAATACTTTAAATGGGGACTAAAGTTCCTGAGAACAGGAAAAAATAAATGCTTTCTTATTTGCTCTTATTAGAGTTAGTTCTCATGGGGTAAGTATTAGTTGAGAGAGCCTGAGAAATTTTTAAGTCACTGTGGATGAATGATAAATGGATTATTTTATACAGATAAATGGAAGTTATAAATCAATGTGTACTATTCATGGTTACCAAATGTTTCAGAACTTTAAAAAAATAGCAATTTATTGTTTAGCATGTTTTGCAAATAAGTTATAAAAATTATGTCTTTATTGAAGAGTTCAAAGATGGTAAATTACTGTGTATCTGCTATTAAGGCTCAGTTATAAGTAATCTTATCAGTATTAGAAATAATTTAAGGGTATAACTTAAATTAATATTCATTATTTACCCAAACTTACACTGCCTGAATAGAGCTATCGATTTGGCATGCAATAGCTAATTGATAAGTCCACATAGGTATGTCACAGTGCATTAAACAAATAATCACATGTGGTACCTTACCTTTACTTCAAGTGCCCCTATGAATTAGCTCTCAGATACTTGGTGTTGTGATCAAATCTAGGCCGAATCTAACAATGCTTGCAGCTCCTTTCAGTAATAAAAAGTCCTGTCATCTTTTTCAGTCACAAGAATATTTCCATGTAATCAATACATCGAGACCATGGTAATGACCAATTTCCAAGCTTTAAGTGAAATCTTCTCACCTGGTCTAGCTCAAGTCTGGTGCCAGGTTTTCTGGAAGGAGAAGTCACTGTGTGGCTTCATCTCTCTTTACCTGTCTAGTTCTATTTCCCTTTCTTCATTAACTAGACTGCCGCTGGTGACTCCAGAGTTGAAAAGATGGTAAAGCAGGAGAGGTAAGGGGCAAAAAGGTCCCCTTTTTCTGGCATTTGTGTGATTAGGCTTTGTTACCTCTGGTCTTAGCAGTCACCAAGCTGACACATTCTTGGCCTGGCAGATAATGAAAGCAAGCTGCTCTTTTGGAGGTTATTTGTGAGTTTTTTAGAAATACCCTCCAGGGATATTTGACTAGACTTCTTTGATGTGTACAATTTTTATTCCTGGTGATCACTAACATTTCTTCTCTCAGCACTAAAAACTTTGCCATTTTGGCCACCTTATTTTTTTAAAGGGTAATGGAGAATCCTCTCTCTAAGCAACCTTATGGGAATGATTTAAAATGCATACAGTCTCATTGTCTGCTATGTGGTGTATATTTGGTAGCCACACTTCTCCCCCCAGGAAAAGAAAAAGAAAAACAAACAAGAAAATGAAACAGTGAGAACATAAAAAGACAATAAACAAAACTTATGCATCCTTTCCTCTGCAATCAGTGAAGATATAAGCCAGTAGGTGTCCACTATAACTCCTAATTTAAATGTGTAACCTTTGTTCCAAAAGAAGGACAAAAGTACTGTTGAAAAATAAAATTCAAAATAAATGTGAGGATCTAATTACCTTTACTAAGCAATTTATGAATTGGATAGTATCCTATCTAGCAAGCAGAAGGGAGCTCTGAGTTGTACAAAATGGCAGATTTTATGAAAGGAAGTAGGATGGCGGAGGAAAGTTACAACAAAAGAAAAGAAAGAATTGTTTTAGGCAAGATCACCTTCCCTCACAGGAATAATAGAAGATCCTGTTAGGTGAATTACCTCATGGTCCTCTGGGGGATAGAAAGAGCCCATGTGACAGATTCCCTCATTCACGCTGACCAGAAAACTTCTGATTAGCCTTTTAAGATGATGTTTCTGCGGAAGGCTGAAATTTCAATTAAGTTAGGTTTTAAGTCCTGGTTCCCTGACTTGGTCTAGCATAAGTGACTCCATCTTGGGCCTACAGTTTTTCTTTGTAATAGTACTACCTAACTAATTAACTAAGTAACTAAATAACTAGAAAGATTGACAAATCTGCATCTATCTATCTATCTGTCTGCCTATCATCTATCTATCTATCTATCTATCTATCTATCTACTATTTAAATTCTTTCTTCCACAGTGTTTCTATNGTCTGCCTATCTATCATCTATCTATCTATCTATCTGTCTGCCTATCTATCATCTATCTATCTATCTATCTATCTATCTATCTACTATTTAAATTCTTTCTTCCACAGTGTTTCTATCCAGTCATCATAATATTTTTCAAGTCTCCAAGTCTCTCCCCTTCAAGTCTCCAGCTGAAGGTGCTGTGGTGCTGACAGCCCAGAGCAGAAGATCCATGGCATACCTCAC
Organism: Crocuta crocuta; assembly: GCF_008692635.1. NCBI lineage: Eukaryota > Metazoa > Chordata > Mammalia > Carnivora > Hyaenidae > Crocuta > Crocuta crocuta. The sequence continues at coordinate 307,253 of NW_027530980.1, forward strand.
CCCAAAATGCCACAGGACATATGCAAAAAATCTTGTCCACCTTCATGACTGTGATCAGGTCCCCATTTGGGGAAGACAACAGTGGCAGAACACAGGGGTCTCTATGCCAGTATGACCTGGAGGCCACTCTAGGCAGAAGGTGGTAGTGGAAGCTGGGCAGGGTCAATCTTTGTACAGGGTCAATCACTTTTACAATCATTGTAAAAGTCTGTTTAGGTGGTTTGAACCTCATGTTACAATGAATTAAGAGCAGTTAGCATCTATTCTCTGGGGCTGCCCAATATTTTTAATCCTGTTTTAATTAGGATTAATTTTAATTAACTTAATTAAAATTAAAAATAATTAATTAGATTAATAAAATTACATTAATTAAAATTAATTAATTTGAATCCCAATATCCTGTTAAATGTGGACATGTGTGTAAATATGAAGTAAATACAGAAACATGCAGAGTGTGTGTTAGGCTACCATAGGCTGAATTGTGCCCTTTAAACGGTAATTCCTTATGGATAAACCACTCAATTTTGCACACAGACTGTTGAAGATTGAAATAGTTATGATTAGGATATACTCAGAAAAACTAACGAACACACACCTTTGCCCAATGTGCCTCCAAATAACCAATTCAAATGACAAACATTTCAGTGTGTACATTTTATTCTGTTTATTGTGCCAGTGTCAGAAGTTATGAGATATTTGTTTAGCCTATTTTAAATGGAGTGGTTGAAATGGGTAAGAGATGAATCACTGGGTTTTACTCTTGAAGCCAAGACTACACTGTATGTTAACTAACTTGAATTTAGAATAAAAAATCAAAAAAAGAGGAAAATTAAAAATAAAAAATAAATAATGTAAAGTGAGTTGTTTCAACTTATCTTGATTTCACAGATCAACATTTCAGAATTTTCATATATATTCAACTATTTTACTGTCTCACATATGCCTAGTCTACCTCCCTATATCTCACACTTTATTAAAATTTGTCTACTTTTAACAATTCAGCTTAAATTTCTTACTTTTCCTAAAATCTCTGTTTTCCTTTCTGTTCATTCCATAGTATTGTTTTCCATAAAATCTAAAGATCTCAATATTCAAACAACTGCTTAGTAATTATTTAAAAGTACATCATAAATCTTCATGAGTTATTTTATTAATTTTATTCTTCAGAAAATGCACTGTAAAGATTTTTTTCTCATTACTGATCAGAATGTCTTTGATGATAAGTGTTATATGCAATTATATTGTGTAGGAAGGCAAATGAATCTAAGGAATGTAAATAATATAAAAAAAACAAATTGATAAATGACTAAGTAAATTATTTGAGAGGTTTTGCATGAGGTGTATTGATAATTTGGCATAAACTAAAGACTTCAAATTTAGTCTTCAAACCTCAGGATGTAGTTTGAAAGTAAGTAAAGTATATGCAAAGGCAATAAAATTTAGATATACTTTTATTTATTTATTTACTACTTTTCAAAAACTAGAAGGAGGAATACTAAAGGTATTTAATTACTTTAATTTTTTTTTTCTTATTTTTAAGACTCTAAGCCTACAAGTTCAAAGTGGAGCAATGTTTAGGATTTATCTTTTTTTTTTTCTGTGTTTGTTTAAGAAATGTATTTTTAGGTCTCTCCCTTTCTGGCTTGAAGATGGAACACTCGCAGCACAATTCTTACCCAAAGATAGATTAGAGCTACCAGAGGATTAAGAGATAAAATAATAAACCAAATATTATGTATGGGACAGGAGCTGTGACAAGTGCTCTTGACGCAAAGCAAATATAATATGCCATGCCCAAGGAATGTTGGGTCGAGGGGAATATCGATACAGTAAAGTAGGTTCTTGCAAAATAATAATGCATTGCAATCAATAAAGATAAAGAAGTTGCCAAGAATCTCTTTGTCTACTAGTGCCTGTATAACTTATATATTTGACTATTGAATAAATAAATTCAGGGCTTCATACAATTCCTTTTAAGGTTGAGTAGATGATTTTCTATTTTACTACTTTAAATCTAGTGCTTCACATATATTAGGTGTTCAATAAATATGTGTTGATTAACTAGGTCAAAATTTTCCCAGATAATGAGATTTTGAATATATTAATCAAACTAAGTAGTAGTTTAGGTTTGTAATTAGAGATGACTTAATGCAATATATAATTTTTATTATGCATAATAGAACTCTAAGATAAAAATAAAGATCTACCCCATATTTGTGATTGCCTGAAAAGACCTCATGGAACATGTGTCTTTAATCTTCACATGAGGAGGACTTTAAATATTTAAGCAGCTATATCTAGCCACTTCTTATTTCAGAGATCTTTCCCTTTTGGAAGATTTTTTTTTTTTTTTTAACTTTATACAAATTGGTCACTTTTTCTCTATATATCATAAAGAAATAAAACTATAAAAATTCTTCTATTCTGGGGCAGAGATGAGAAAGTTTTCTAAATGGAGCTCATATAGCTCTAGAGATGCAATATAGATAAAAGTAATTCCCAGGGGGTAAAAATGGCAGCCATAGCAAATATACAGAACATACTGAAGGGGAGCACGTATCCTTGAAGATCAATGTTGTTCAAATTAAGCAGTATCTAGAAGGTCCAGAAATATAATTTAGTAAAACTCAACCCTTCATATTTGAATTAAAAAAAAATGACCATAATTAGATTAAACAATCTTGATACCAGAAGAAATTATTGTTACATGCTGTTCAAAGCTGTATGAGATTATTTTAAAATTATATAAGAAAAACCAGAGTCTGGACATACACATATAATTGAAAATGATAAAGGAAGATACATTTAGATAGGATTTGAGGCCAGTTTTAGAGAGAGAAGAGATAGTATTTCAAAATGATGAACATATTTGGGGCATCTGGGTGGCTCACTGGACTTCAGCCCAGGTCATGATTGTGCGCCCTGAGGATTCGGGCTCTGTGTTGACATCTCAGAGCCTGGAGCCGGCTTCAGATTCTGTGTCTTCCTCTATCTCTGCCCTCCCCTGCTTGTGCTCTCTCTCTCTCTCTCTCTTTCTGTCTGTCTGTATTTCTCTCTGTCAAACATAAATAAACATTTAAAAAATGTAAAAATGATGAAAATATTATACGGTATTTGTAAATTTAGATGCATACTTCAATTAAAATTATAACAGGAAAAGGATGGCACACTCAAAATGGGCAATGTGAGTAATAATTACAATTTTAATGTTTATAAAAGTGTAATTTTAGGGAAACCACAGGGATACTGTAGTGACCTGAGGCTGGTAGCAGGAATCTATTACCATCCCTAATCCAAAGGGGAAAGAAGGGAGCAAATTTTATCAAAAGTCATACACAGTAGCCTATCAGAGATATATAATAGGGGTCAGAAGTACAAAACATTGGATAGAATCAGTAGTACTTTTTTAATGTTTTTTTTTTTTTTTCAATTTATTTTTGAGAGAGAGAGAGAGAAAGAGAGAAAGAGAGACAGCAGGCTCCAGGCTCTGAGCTGTCGGCACAGAGCCTGACTCGGGGCTTAAACTCCTGAGCTGTGAGATCATGACCTGAGATGAAGTCGGACACTTAACTGACTGAGCCATCCACGTACCCCAAGGATCAGCAGTCTTAAGATCAATGTGATTTTGGTCAGGAATTGAAGTTAACACCTAAAGAAATTTCATAGGAAGCTAACCAAAGGAATAAATACTCTATCTTCTTGCTCCCTGTGATCACCTAATGAGGCTTCCCACTGTCCGTAAACAACTGAAATACAGAAGCAGGAGTCCTGTTGATGAAATAATGCAGGTGAACTTTCTGGGCCATAGGGACAGACAGAAGCAGATGATGAGAGACAGAGGAGAGAGAGCTGGAACAAGCACCCATGCTTCGATTGTTTAGTTACTCTTCACAAACTTCACTGCATTACATGTGCTTCATTATTCCTTTTACTTATATGACTTTAATAACTGAAGCATACTTAGAGACCACCGGAATACGTGATATTACTCTCTGAACAAGAACAGACTTGTATTGTTTGGAGTTTTGAAATGGAAGTAAAAAGAGGCAAGGTGGTTTTTAGGTTCTCTTTCTGTATAAAACTATCCCCATAGCCTCTTTTGTTACCTAGCACTCCCTCCACATCCTTCACCCTACTCTCCACACACACACACACACACACACACATACACACACCACACACACACACACACACAAACTGCCATTCCACAAATTTCCAATTTATTTTGCTACTGTGAACTGAGAAGCCAGATAACAAATTGTAAATTGAAAGGAAAAATGACAGATTCTGTGCTTATGTATTTTGGGGGCTGGGGAAATGATGTTAGATCTTTTGGAATAAGGAGTGAGAACTGAAGAAAAAAAAAAAACAAAACCAAAAAAACTGATTATGTCCGCAGGTTCTCTTGTTCTATCAGAGTGGGCAAGTGTTACTGCCAGGAGATGTGTCTAATGACACATGGAAAACACACTCAATATTTGAATTTCATAATTTCAGTTTTGGAAGATTAACAACTTTTTTTTTAACCTTTATTCTTTCAAAGACGTTAGAATTGAAGTTTCCATTTATAAATCGGCATGTTAAATATATCTTTTGCAACATATTGAAGAATTTGCTCAATTTGGAAATTTTGGGAAAAAAAAGTCGTGAAGAAAAATGGGCTGCCAGTGGGTGCTCTGGTACTCAGTGCTCTGCACCACAGGGTCCATCCCCTCAGCATGGCTGAGCTGTGGTCAGGGGAGCTCAAGTGTCCTACGCAGGCCAGGACTGCTGAGAAATTCCAGAGCACCTTTGCAGGAAGTGTGGATATTTCTCAAAGAGGCCCCATCTGAGCTTTAACCTTCTGAGGTTTCCTATGGGAGAATAAGTGTGAAAGTGAAAACAGACATTGTGGGAAAGAAATAGGTTTCTCTGCCCAAACTGGGAGATGGTTCTGACTCTGTTGGCTATTTAGAAACTCTACAAAATCTGTTGATATTTTAAAGAAAATAAGAGATGATTTATGATGATATCAACGTTGCCCAAGCAGACCATGGGAGAGGAAAACGGCTTCTACACAGAGCATATTGCAATAAAGCAACGGCGGGGCACCGGGGGGCACCATCAAGTGAAATGACTTCAGTCATTAGCCTTAACTACTCCCCATCACCATCCCAACCAAAGGCCTTGGTACCTTCTAGGGCTTGGTGTAAAGGGATGCAGAAGGCCTGAGCCTTCTCTGTCTCCCACCTCCCTCCCACTCTGCCTCTTTCTGATGACTGTGATTGAATCTGGCCTTGGTTTTAGATTTCTGTTGGTTAAGGTGGGTGTGCAGGTATTGTACTGGTTGCTTGTGTGTGTGTGTGGATGTGTGTGGGGGTGTGCCACCGCTGTGTGTTTAAGTGGTGGCAATGGAGGAAATAGTGCAATGAGGGGAGGCAGTGAGTTTTTGGGAAACAAAAAATGTAATAGAGGTGAAGCAGGAGGGATCCTAATCTTATCTCCTCCTATGAATACACCTAGATGACACCCACATTAGTGTAAATAACCCAGGAAATGACTTGAAGACTTGCAGAACAGACTCTCCACAGTTAAATGTAGGAAAAAGGACACATTGAAGAAGATAAGAAGGGCAGAGATATAATTGGGAGCCAAACTGGCCCACGAGAGTGTCAAAGGGAGGCAGGGATGCCACAAGCATAGAGTAGAGAGAAGAGCAGATCCCACACCAGGTACCTCATGCACGGGAGACCTGTACTGGGGAGATGAATCTCCATAACATTTGGCTTTGAAAACCAGAGAGGCTTAATTTCTCAAGTTCTTAAAGTCAGTGAGGCTTAACACCTGGTACTTTAAAAATCAGCAGGCTTAGGGGCACCTGGCTGGCTCAGTCGGTTAAGCGCTCGACTTCGGCTCAGGTCATGATCTCACAGTTCGTGGGTTCGAGCCACATGCCGGGCTCTGTGCTGACAGCCAGCTCAGAGCCTGGAGACTGCTTCAGATTCTGTGTCTTGTTCTCTCTCTGACCCTCCCCTGCTCACGCTGTCTCTCTCTCAGAAATAAATAAAACATTAAAAAAATTAAAAAAAAATATCAGCAGGCTTGGCTCTGGTGAAGCCAGAGGACGACAGCATAACAAACAACCAGCACTAAGATACAGCACAGAAATAGCAGTACGAAAGATGCCTGGGGTGAATGGGAGGGACATTTGTTTGCTAACCTTAGGGTCTGTGTTACAGGGTCAGGGATCTTTGGGAGACTTCTCCAAGAATAAAGGACTTGGCAGGCGCCATTTCCCTATCCAGTCCCCCAGCCTGGATACACAGGTGCCTGAGGGAACCAATGATCAACATCAGTTACCATCAGGGAATGCAGATCAAAACCACATTGATACATCATCTCAAAACTTTCAGAAAGTCTAAGATCAAAACCACTAGAAACAGCAAGTGTTGGTAAGGGTATGGATTGAAAGGAACCCTCATGTTGGGCGCCTGGGTGGCTTAGTCGGTTAGGCGTCCGACTTTCGCTTAGGTCATGATCTCGCGGTTCGTGGGTTCAAGCCCCGCGTCGGGCTCTGTGCTGACTGCCAGCTCAGGGCCTGGAGCCTGTTTCAGAGTCTGTGTCTCCCTCTCTCTCTGACCCTCCCCTGTTCACGCTGTCTATCTCTCTCTCTCTCCTAGAAATGAATAAAAAAATTAAAAAAAAAAAAAAGAAAGGAACCCTCATGCATCATTAGTGGGAATGCAAACTGGTGCAGCCACTGAGGAAACAGATTGGAGTTTCCTCAAAGAAAAATATAAATATAATTACTATAAGATCCAGAAAACTCCACTTTTGGCTATTTATCCAAAGGATATGAAAACACTAATTTGGAAAGATATATATGCACCCCTATGATTACTGCAACATTATTTACAATATCCAAAGTATGAGAGCAAACCAAGTGTCCACTGATAGTTGAATGTATAAAAAAGTGATATATATATATAAATCCATATAAAATAGAATATTACTTAACTATTAAAAACTGCAACAGTATGGTTGATCTAGAGGATATAATGGTAAATGAAACAAGGTGGTCAGAAAAAGACAAATACCATATGCTGAGGAGCCTGAAATTAAGTCCTCCATTAAGAGCAACCTCAGGCTGCAGGTAGCCTCAGTTCCAGGGAAAGCTTCAGCTGAAGTCACCCTCGGATCAGCCAATCAAAAGAAATGTGTAACATTCCTGTGGTCTGAGTCAGGGCTGGGAACTGCAGGTAGTTACTCTGCACAAACTAGCCAATCACTCACCGCTTGCCTAAACCCCACGTAGGCCCTTTGGGCTCACCTCATAATTGGTCATTTTCAAAGGATTCTCAAAGGTCATGTTTGGGTCCCGCCAAAAGTAACAGACGCCTCACAGACACTGAATGGTCACAACTGTTACCATGGATACTGTACAATTATGACTGGTGCTTATGTGATGATGCTATACGTACATGTGCACTGTAACACCCCCGTCCCTTACCTCATAAAAACCCTGCTCACTATTGTTCGGGGCTTCACCCTGCTGCCGCTGCGCCGGTTAACAGGTGAGCCCCTGCTCTAGCTTGTAATAAAGACCCTTTTGTACTTGCATTGGTGCTGGCTCCTTGGAGGTCTCTGGGGACTCGCGATTTGGGCATAACAGTGCTTTCACTCATATGTCGAATTTAAGAAACAAAACAAAGAAAAAAGAAGACAAATGAAAAAACATACTCTTAAATATGGAGAACTGGTGGTCACCGAAGGGAAGGTAGGTGAGGGTGCAGATGAGTTAAATAGATGAAGGGTTTAAGGGTACACTTATCATGATAAGCATTGAGTAATATATAGAATTGTTGAATCACTATATTGTACACCTAAAACTAATGTAACACTGTATGCTAATTATACTGGAAATATTTAAAACAGGTAAATACATAAATTAACTGAAATTCTGCTTGCTTGATAAGGCTACTGTAAATATTCCTTTTAAATAGTTTTAAAGGCTCAGGTATGACACACACATAATATATGCACATAATTATACATATAGATTGGTGTGTGTGTGTACATTATCATTTAATATACATGAACATATGCATGTATTATGTATATGTATATTAGTGCTCCATATTATCTAAGATTTGGATAGTCTGCCTTATTCATTTAAAACTAAACTGTGCTATAGTTTTATTATAACTATAACAATTCTTTCCTTAAAAAGAAGACCACAGCCCAAGTATGGGGCCCCAAATTTTAATTATTCACATAGGATAGATTCTTGAAGGAGAACCACTTAGCCATAGGGTATATATTTTTGCTACTTGTTTTTCAGACAGCTTTATATCTATTCTATTGAGCAGAGGATGAGACTGACTATTTCATTGCAGCTTTCCAACACTGAATATCTGTTTGGGGTTTTTTCCCTAATATTTGCCTATTTTATACACACAGGGAAGAAAGATATGTATCAATTTTAATTGTTCATATGTTATTTCTTGAACATTTGAACCTGGTTTTATTTATTAGCAATTTGTATTTCTTCATTTAAGTCCTTTGACTACTTTTCTATTAGTAAGATATATTAGATATTAGATATAAGATATTAGTAAGATATTACTACTCATCATTACTCTTCATGTAATAAGGACAATAATATATTAAGGCTATTCCACATATTTATTGCATGTATGTTTTTACAAATATTCTATGCTGTGAAACTTTATAAATAGTCACTAATAGTTTTTCTTATGGGTCAAAAAGCTTAAAACATCTGCTAACAGTCTCGAGAAGTGCTGTAGTGCTCTGTGACCTCCAGCAAGCAGTTCAGCAGTTAACTTATCATTCATATTCACTTGAACTCTGTATATTCTGAATCTACAGTTTCCAGGACCACTTCAGGAGCTTGTTCCAGGCCCACTTAATTTCCTACTGCATGGATCTGCCTACTTTCTTCTTTGAAAAGCCCGAAGGAAAGTCAGGGTCAGACCAATGAAACAAAATGTTATGGACCTAGCAGAAGTTGGGAAGTTTGGTTTGTTGATGACAAAATAGATTGTTTCATCCTTTAATGAATACAAGTAATGGCAAGAACTTTAATGAATCCACATCCTATCAGGAAAAGTCATGAAAGTTGCCTTAGGGAGGTCAATTATTTTTTATGTCTTTTTAGTGTACGTTTTATGGCTCTGTATGGCTGGATTAATTAGCACAAGGACTATATAGGAAAATGACATGAAAACAAGCTGTTTTACCTAATGTGAGTAAGCATGACAAAAAATAATTAAAATGTAGTCACTTCTTGAATGTTTTCAAATATTATTCTATTTTAAACAAAACTACAGCTGCAAATTGCATGATATCATTAACATACATTATTGAACCTTTATATGTCCCATTTATTTCTCATGGCTCAGAATTAAACTTTCATTTGTCCTCTGTTTCCTGCCTATTTATGACTGTACAAGGATGTCTTATGATTTCTTTTATCTTTCATTGAGATTGTATATAATTAATCTCCCACTACTTGGTATGATTACAACCTCAGAACTATAGAATTATATATATGTATGTATATGCATATGCACATACACATATATTCATATTAAGTGGCATGCAATTTTTCTTAATGGCAACAATTATATGGCCAAATAAGACACATTTTTTATGGAACTTCTAATCACTTCTATGTGCATTTTGAGCATTCAAATCCACATACAGAGATTTTGAGGTGCTAGCACCAATACCCAAAATCCACTAGGCATACATGATGTATCTCATAGAATCACAAGATATCTGACAGATATAAAGTGCAAAGTTAGGGCCATCTTGAACAGCCTTTTAAAAAATGAAAGGTTTCATATGTCCACTGAGTAAATCCTATGAACTATTTGTTCTTCTTTATAAGAAAACAATAATTAACATTCAGTGACCACTTTCTGCATCAGAGGGTTTTCTTATTTGTAAGCACTTTAAGCAGCTCTTGCTGGGGTAAGCAGAAAGGGAGTTTATTAAGAGATATTAGGCATTTCACAGAATCATTAGGAAGGCTGGGAACTAGACCAGATGCTAAACAGAGGAAAAGTGCCCCAAACCTTATTTTAATGACCAGTGCTAACATACTGGTATATATTGCCTAACACCAGGCTTTCCCGTAATAATCCCCAAAGTGCTTTTGGTACGGGATCTGCTCCTTTGTTCCAGCTCTTCCCACCAACTCTTGAAAAACAGCTTTCCTTTTTTTTCTTTCAAGTTTTGACTGCCAGCAGCTCATAAGCCCTTGTTGGCATGATCCCGCCCATCACTGGAGCCCGAGTCACCAGTTGTATACTGTTTGCTACGGAGGCTTCAGAAGCAAGCAACTAGTTTTGTCAACTCCAATGGTGGGAGACAGTTTGCGGCCCATTAATAATCACAACATACAGAAGGCCCAAAACACAAAATGTAGGCCTGATTGGTCAAAAGCAATAAAGTCACACATTCATCAAAATGTCCATGTGTCAAGCACTGTGGTAAAAGCTTTGTAAAAAAGACCCAATTTTCTGTTCTATATGTGGGAAAATGGAGACAGAAACTACGTAATTTGTCCAGGGTCACAAGGCTAATAAATAGTACTATCAATACTCAAACCAAGACTTCCTAAAGCATTATAAAATCTTTACAAAGGATTAGAAAATCTTTCCTTAGCTATGTCCTTCAGAAACAAAGACATCATTAAGTGTCATGTAATTTTCCTTAATAGTAGCATTTATTATATGACAAAATTATTCATATTTTTATTGAACTTCTTCTAGTCACTCCCGAATGCATTTTGAGCATTTGAATATACATACAGAGATCGTGAAGGCAACATTTAATTCAAAGTGATTAAGTTCATGGTAAGAAATAATTTTTGTTTTTCTCTTAATGAGTCACGTGGATAGATTTATGATTTTTAAGAAGTGAAGTATTTATTTTAGTTAAAGGTAAGAAAATTTATACTTGTAAAATAAATCATGTGTTTATAGAAGAAATGCCCTAAGTTAACTATGCTAAGTGATTCCCTTACTAATTACCATTGAACCCTAAAAGGAAGTTCATCAAATATTCATACACATTTGCCCCTTTTCCAAAATTGTAATAAAATCATAAGATATCTCAGAAACTATCATAACACTGTGATTAAATGCCCATTTTTATTTTAATGATAATGTATTAGATCTGCAAATAGAAAATAAAGGTTAAACATGATGCAATATTGACTTTTAATAAAATGTAGTGATTCTAATGGTAAACAAAGCATTGGTCTATATTTGATTGAAACCATTCTCTGTAACTACATAATCTCCCCTCCCCTTATTATGAGAAGCATTACAAGTGACTATGCAGGAGATGAAAAACGAAAATCTATGGTAAAGGTAATGGTCTTTGAAAATTTTCTCTAATGAGTAATTTGTGGCTCAGTGGATTTCAAGAGATTATTGGTTTTGGAAATGGATTCTATCAACTAAGGAGATAATGAAAATCATTAGGGCTGAATAAAATAAAACAGCAAATTTGTAATGCACACTAGCATTTTCCAAGTCTCTAGTTTGCACACAAGTTGAAAACCTTGTTTAAAAACACAATTACAAAAGTTATTTTACATAGGCCAGTATATTTCTTGTTATATAGTGAGTTTACATTTATAGCGAGGAATAATATTACATCGAATGCTATCTTTGAACATACATTTTTTTAAAACCAGAAATTTAGGACATTATTATATAATACAAAAGAGCATGTCATCTCCATGTACTTGATGCCAAGTAATTATAATTCATATATAGATTATATGAAAATAGATTGACTCAGGGAATTTATGTATCATAGATTCAATACAGAAATAGCTCCCGGTATCATTTCAGGATAATTTGCTTGACATTCTAGACCAAAAATTCTTAACCTTTATTTTTCCTCGCACACTCCTGTCTGTTCTACTTGTATCCTCAGGCCTTAGATCAGTGCCACGTACACAAGAGAAAGGCAACTGAAATGTGTTGAAGAACTATCTGAATGAAAAAAAATATATATGTATACATACACATATACATATACTTAAATTACAGAAGCTTGGATTGTATCAGATTTAAATTGTTACCATCACAAACTCCTTAAAATAAAAAAATGTATTTATATTAATGCATTACATAAAGAATGGATTATACTAAACAAGATAATAGTTTTAAAAGCTTAGTTTGATCATTTTTAACAATTAAGTGAAAACCGGTTAGTAATGAGATTCTTTGTATTTTAAAGTTTATTTATTTTGAGAGGGAGAGAGCACAGGAAGGGCAGAGAGAGGAGAATTCTGAAAGAGATCTGCACAGTGAGCACAGAGCCCGACACACGGCTGAAGCTCACAATCTGTGAGGTCATAACCTTGGCCCAAATCAGGAGTCTGGCACCCAACCAAACTGAGCCAGCAGGTGCCCCTTTTCCTTTCTTATTAATGTGTAATCAATATACAATGTTATATTAGTTTCTGGTATGCAACGTATTCATTCAACTGTTCTATACATTACTCAGTACTAACCATGATAAGTGCAATCACCATACAACATTATTACAATATTATTGACTCTATTCCCTATGTGGTACTTTTCATCTCTGTGACTTATTTTATAATTGGAAGTTTGTACCTCTTAGTCCCCTATACAGTTTTTCATAATCATTTATACTAGAGGATTCTTTTTTTTAAATGTCTATTTATTTTTAAGGCGGGGGCAGAGAGAGAGGGAGACACAGAATCCAAAGCAGGCTCCAGGCTCTGAGCTGTCAGCACAGCACGGACATAGGGCACGGACTCACAAACCGTGAGATCATGACCCGAGCCGGAGCCAGACGGTCAACCAACTGAGCCACCCAGGTGCCCCTATAATAGAAGAATCTTAAACAGGCCATCGTGAAAATGAAAAAACTGGGGGCACCTGGGTGGCTCAGTCGGTTAAGCCTCCGACTTCTGCTCAGGTCACGATCTCACGGTGTGTAGGTTCAAGTCCCACATTGGGCTTGCGCTGACAGCTCAGAGCCTGGAGCCTGTTTCAGATTCTGTGTCTCCCTCTCTCTGACCCTCCCCTGCTCACGCTCTGTCTCTCTCTGTCTCTCAAAAGTAAACATAAACGTTGAAAAATTAAAAAAAAAAGAAAATGATAAAACTGTATGTGTGAATCATTTTATGAAACAACTCTAGTCAAACCAGTGCTAAGAAACAATAAGATTTTAAATGAAAGCAAGTTTTGAATATTCTAACTTTAAAAATAACACAAAGGGGTAAGACAAAGAAAAAATGTGATAGAATAAGAAAAGTACAAATTATGAGTATATGGATACATGTGGCAACTTACTGGTATATATTCTGTCATGAGTCCCATAATTATCTTTATAGATCTTCTTGCTGATTGATGGCCATCAAAAAAAGAAAGAAACCAAAACTGTTTCTTATTGTCTTTATTAAAAGAAAAATGTTCATTTAAAACAGTGGACCACCAGTGATTAGAAAAATACTACTATGGCTTTATAGAATTAGCCTTGAAATATTTTGATAGTAAGAATTAAAGAAAAAAGACATTATTTACTGACATTACATTAGAGAGTGTAATGTACTATGAAATATTATGTTTAATTTTGTAAACAAAGAAACCATAGCACAAAGTGCTTAACAAGGATGTCCAGATTCTCACAAGTCACAAATAGTGATGTAGGTTTTTTTTTTTAAGTTTATTTATAAGACCTAAGATGTATAAGACGTAAGAGAGGGAGACACGGAGAGCATGTGCAAGAGGGGCAGAGGGACGGAGAGAGAGAATCTCTGTCAGCACAGAGCCTGATGCAGGGCTCCCATTGATGAACCATGAGATCATGACCTGAGCTGAAATCAAGGGTCAGACACATAACTGAGTCACCCAAGTGCCCAAAAAGAGTAGTTTTAACTCTAGATCTATATTCAAAGTCTGTTTCCCTAAAAAGAGAAATTCAAAGATCTAGCACAAATTTCAAGGGTGATTTATATTCTTGAAGTAGATTCAGAATTTTGTTTTGTTGTTGTTGTTGTTGTTGTGTGGGTGTGTCTGTGTTTATTGTTGCTGTTTTTATTCAACTACAGATTCAGTGATACTTTGAAAGAACATTTTAATCTAGGTCTAGTCTTAATTTGCAAATATGTGAAAGGTGTTCAAAATCTGAGCAGCATATAGTAGGGAATAATGACCAAGTCCTAAAGACCTGATTTTCCTCCCATTTTAGCCTATTTAATTTTTATTCATTTTGTGCTATTTTTCATAATTCAGTCACTTCATATATCGATTCTCTCATTTAGGATCTATTTGCAAATATCTATTATTAACATGGATACTGTGTTAGACTCTGGGAATACAACAGTAAAAACAAAACGAAACAAAACAAAGCACTTTTGCCTGCAAGGACAAGCAAAATGGGAAAATAATAAAAGTAAATGGAAAACTATACTGTAGCCTGAGAATTGTAAAGATAGATTTATAAAGGGTGTCTCCGGAAGTAAATGGAAAACTATACTGTAGCCTGAGAATTGTAAAGATAGATTTATAAAGGGTGTCTCCGGAATCCATAGTAGGACTATCTTAGCTAGTTAGAAAGAGCAGGGAAGTGTCTTTGAGAAAAGTAGTATCTGGCAGATGAGTCACATCTATCAAGACAAATTAAGCGGGAACAAGGGGTGGAAAGTGGGAGTAAGTTATAGGCTGAGGAATGATACATGCAAAAAGCCCTGGCTAGTGAAGAGAGGTGAAACTAATTATTTATCTAAATTTGAGATCACAGAAATCCTCAGGGCTTGATAGGAGATGAGGTATGAATATAATCATAAAGGTAATTTTAAATTAAGCCAAATTCATAAATTTGGACTTTATCCTGAGGAAAAAAAAATAACTTTGGTCAGGCAAACTACTTGCAGATTTAAGTCAAGAATAACGAGATTATAGATAAGAAGGTTAGTTAGGAAATTCTTTACAGAAAACTGGATAAAAATTAATGGTAGCTTGAATTAAAGTAGCTAAAGATAACAAATCCTTTTGTTCCCAATCAAGTTACCAACTTGTACCTATGTTTGTATTCCTTTTAAAAGTTCACTTCAAGGGCACCTGGGTGGCTCAGTTGGTTAAGTTTCTGACTTCAGCTCAGGTCATGATCTCATGGTTTGTGGGTTTGAGCCCTGCATCGGGCTCTGTGCTGAATGCTTGCTCAGAGCCTGGAGGCTGTTTCAGATTCTGTCTTCTCTCTCTGCTGCTCGCCTGCTCATGCTCTGTCTCACTTTGTCTCTCAAAAATCAGTAAATGTAAAAAAAAAAGAATAAAAGTTCACTCAGACCTAATCTCTTATATAGAACATATTAGGACATATTTTTTTCTTTAGTTATGTTAATACAAAACATTTTACAATCCTTAAGGAGAACATGAAGGATATGATGGGTATTAATGATATAGCACATACCTTACACTATTAGCCCAGTGCTACTTAAAGTTTGAAGACTAGCACTAATTAGCATCAATTGAGATACTGTTAAAAATGTAAATTAATACATTTAATATGTACCAAAACTACCAAGAATTTCTACAGGTGAGCCTATGATAGATAAAGATAGGATAAAACAGGTAGAGAGGGAAAGATTAGGACCTGAGGTCTCTGGGTGGGGAAAAACACATATTTTGCACTAATGCTAGGAGAGTCTGATCATAACAAACCTCCTCAGGTATAATCTTCTACTTAAGAATGTAACAGACATCACCTCTCAGCCTCAAGTTTCACTCAGGAATTTGACAAAAGATCTGACTAAAAATAAGCAGACCATAAAATGTTATGACCACAAGGAAAGGTATGGTGATAGACCACCCCTCATACAACGGAAATGAGCCAATCATGAATGGACAACCCAGCACATAAAGCTATCAAGCCAATAAGGGTAGAACCCAAGAAGGAACAAGGGGGAAGGGAAGGGGATGTATGACCAGAACCTTATTTAAAAAGGCCCTTGCCTCTAGTCCGCTGGCATTCACTTTTGAATGTCCCCTTTCTGTAAAGACAGCTTTCCTAGTATTCTTACTTTCTAATCTTATTCTCTAATAAACTTTTGCCTGCTATTAATTTTGTGTCCACCTCTTCATTTTTCAAAGCGGTGAGACAACAAATCCCAGGTATTGAGGTAAAAAATCCTGAAACAGACTCAAGTTCTCCATGCTATTGTAATGATTACTAACATTTAGATTAACTAGTCAATGATGTAATATACTTAAAAACAATATTATTTATGGATAGAAGTAACGTATGTCCTTATGTTCAAAAACTAAACAGAAATAATAACAATGGTAAATGTCAAACATTCCAGCCTTACATTGAGTACAAACGATTATTGGTGTGTTTTTGTTTTATTGTTATAAAAATAGTTTTATATCTCAAATTGTAGAACAATCTTGTTAACCCATCTAAAATATGAAAATTTATTTTGTATAGTACAGGTACTCTGTTGTCTATGGTGACTTTATGTAGAAATAGGAGAGGTTAAAATACCAGATATAAGTATTTGATAAATTATCAAAGTTTCTAGAAGAAACGTTCTAGATTAAGTTTCTAAAACTGCTATAGGTTGACATAAAAGAGACTTCAGATGTTATAGAATTCATAGAAATTGAACATTTCCTCCCATATTATTTTTTTACTTGAAATTATTTTTGTCAGTGAAGAGTACCTATGACAACTTAGGAAGACATAAAGAAGACCAAAACAGTAATTGTGATATATTCATTACAAACTTATATGCAAAGATAAATCTTCATTAACTATCATAATTGTTTCCTGACTTTATAAATGTAAACATACATAAACCACTTTTTTGTTAATGGGCATAGTACTGCGTAGTCTCCAGGCTCTGAGCTGTGAGCACAGAGACTGATGAGGGGCTCAAACTCATGAACTGTGAGATCATGACCTGAGCTCAAGTCATATGCTTAACTGACTGAGCTACCAAGGTATCCCAGCAGCAACTTCAAAAAGTTTGCAAATATATATAGACTTTAGGGGCCACAAACATAGACTCCACTAGCTACCAGAGATAGGTGATTGGAGGTGTCTCCTGGGCAGAAGTTACATAAATTAGGGCTCCAGATGAATGTATAAGCTCCTTTCTGGAAGATACTGTGAGCTGGAGAAAGGAGGGAGAGCTCCAAGATGATATCCAGTCTATGTTCCTTGAGAGCAGCTTGGTAGACCACTAAATGCATCCTAAACCTTGAGCTTTCCCCTCAGTTTGAATCTCTAGGATGAACAAAGTGGCCTCCTTCACAGATAAAGTGGAGAGTGTGCCTCAGTCAGCTGTCCATGCAGTGTTCTGGGGGTTGTAGCCTTCCGAGAATCATCCTGGATCGCCAATGTCCTGTGGGAAGAGGAAAACAGGGAATCTTCCAGGATGTGTGTAAAGCACCCCTTCAGGAGAGACTGGTGCCCTGTAGCACAGCAGAAAGTGAGTGTGATGATAATACTCACTCTCCAAAGTCTCTGGAAAAGATTATAGTCACTGCCTCTGGCCAGTCATGATAATTAGCTGATAGACTTCTTTCACGGAAAAACAGAGCTCCTTTGTCCATTGTCTATTACTGTGGCCACTTACTCTGTTGGTTACAGTCCTGTGGGATCCACAAGCTTAAGCTCCACTGCCCACCACAGCCTAGCAATGCAGAGGTCACAAAAATTGGGGGTTCAGAGAGGGACAGGAACTCTTTTTTGGTGACACTGATTATTACAGTCCCATCACCAGGAGTGCAAGTTCCCCTGGCCTCCAGAGCCAGGCAATCAAGAGGCATCCCCTGTGCGGCAGCTGCAAAAGTCAAGCCAACAGAAGTTTTAAAGGTTCCCTTCTGGGAGATACTGGTGTTCTGAACCATGGCAAAGGGGGTCCACTGAAAACACTTTAAAATTATTAAAGCCTTGTAAAGATTGCTTATTAATATTAAAAGTTGATGGAAATAAAACCAAAGAAGAAGGAAAAAGGGAGTAAAAATTATAATAGTAGATTCAAAATACCAATTGCTCTATTTAAAAAATAAAACTGGGGTGCTTGTGTGGCTCGGTCAGTTAAGCATCTGACTTTGGCTCATGTCATGATCTTGTAGTCAGTGAGTTCGAGCCCTGCATCAGGCTCTGTGCTGACAACTCAGAGCCTGGAGCCTGCTTCGGATTTTGTGTCTCCCTCTCTCTGACTCTCCCTTACTCATATTCTGTCTCTGTCTCTCTGTCTCTCAAAAAATAAACATTTAAAAATAAAAATAAATAAGTAAAACTATTGAGTGATTAAAGACAAAAGCCGCAGCATAGATGGTGTGTGGTACTGGTACTACTAAATATCTGATCAGGTTAAACAGATCATTATTTTTTAATGTTTTATTTATTTCTGAGAGAGAGAAAGAGAGAGACAGCATGAGCAGGGGAGGGTCAGAGAGAGCGGGAGATACAGAATCTGAAACAGGCTCCAGGCTCTGAGC